>NW_005187402.1:9547417-9602461 GCF_000239375.1 Pundamilia nyererei | reverse complement strand
TATTTATATGAAAAAATATCTATTTTATGAGTAAACTTATAACAATATAGAGGTAAAATGTTGCAGTTTCTTTAATAAGAAGCATGCCCCCCCTTCTAACATTTGAAAGGAAATTGGAGATGGTCAGGCTGAAAGCATTTCTCTGTGCGCCCCAGGGTGGCTGTGTACAATGTAGCTGCCATCACCAGTGTGTGAATGTGTGTGTGAATGGGTGGATGACTGGATATGTAAAGCGCTTTGGGGTCCTTAGGTACTAGCAAAGCGCTGTATAAATACAGGCCATTTACCATTTGGTCATTTGATATATGTTTAAAGAGTGAGTTATTTAAACCTCACGCTTTGTTTTTCTAATATTACATCAAGATCTGAGATGTGCTATACGTTTGCCTGACCTATCTAATATCACTGCAAACTCTTTGACTTCCCCTGGAAATTTACATTCCATTAGATTTTTGGTAAGCTGCCTTTTTTAGGATTAGTGGCATCCTTTAAATTACATACCTTCCTGGTTTTCTATTATAGTTCCAGTTCAGTGAAATGAAGAACAGCTACGTTTTTCCATTTACTAATTATAGTTTTCTACAGAGACCATAAACACAAGTCTATATTTTATATAAGGCTCGTTACTTGCTTTTGTACCACAACCACTATGCATATGGCCTGTGTGTCAGTAAACAAGAGCGGGGGACTCACTTGTCTCTGATTATTGTCTGTAATTCACGGATCTGGTCATTCAGAGGAAGCAGCTTAAGCTGGGGTCCCAGGTTGTCCTGGCTGTCAGGCTGTGTTGTGGCATCACTTGGTTCGGAGTTGGATACTACTGCAGGCACGCTGCTGTTACTGTTTGCAAACCGAACTTGCTTCATTGGGTGCTCCTGGCCACTGCTCACATTGTTCAGCTGCTGATTGTGGCATGGCATCCTGAGTAAAAGCAAGAGATATCTATGCTAAAGTCAGCTAGCTTCTTTCCGCCGCGCCACACACGTACTAACGGTGTGTCACAAGGAACACAACGTGCTCTGCCGTTAGCTTCAACTCTTAAACTTCGAGTAGCTACTGCACAGACACCCGCGTTAGGACTTCACTCGCAGATGTACAGACACCGAAACAGGTCGTGTTAAAAACAATTCCTTGCCAAAACGCAGCGATTAGAAAACCTGCTTGCCTGCTAGCTTTGACACGACGTTAAAGAAGGCCGGATATGACGTACCCGGCGTGTTGACTAACTGCCCTCCTTCCTCATACAACATGGCGCTGATGTTGGCACCGCTGAAATGCGGCATTCACTTTCAAAAACGAAAACTAGCGCTTCTCATTCGGCAGACGAGCTCGTATCATGTATGGAATAAAAGTCGTAATGAGCCGGGGGCTGGCCATGCACGCCAAAGCACATATCCGGTGAGTGAGGACGGGGCTGGTCAGAGAGGACACGGTGCTTTTAGCCACCAGGCAAGGGCAGAGAAAAAGTCTTTCTAAGTAACTTTCAGGAATGATACCTAGATAGATGATTTGTTTTCTGGTTTGTTAGAGAGACAGGCGGTTGTCATCTGTTAAAAGAGCCGTTTGGGTTTGCTTTAAGTAGCTGGCTAAGTAGCTAACCCTGCATTAACTTAACGACTTAGGTTACTCATGTTATGTCATAACGTCGTTATTAGTTTTGAATGTATGTCAGCTGAACGGAAAGCACGTCAAAGTCAAACAGGCTTCTTAAAAATACAGTTCAATATGTGTGTGTGTGCGCGTGCAAAGTCTGACGCCTGTCAAAGGTCCCAGTCACGTGTTATCGGTCTTTACTGAAAACTTAGATAAGACCGTCCCACCCTGTCAAACCTAGGGTAACTGTCATGTCACGTAAACGCGCTGTTATAAATTATTTGGCACATTTACTGTTTTTAGAAGTTATTCATTCTTAGCTCCAACTCTTCCAAGTTGTCACATTCCCATTTAATGTGTCTGACACTAGAACGGTTCACTCTCACCTCATGTTAAGTATGCCGTTCATCTGTCATCTTCACATGGCAGGTCAAAACAGATAAGAGGGATGTTTACAGTCGTGCTGTCTTATAGGAAATGAAAGTATCAAACATGTTAACCTATTTCACTCATAGTCACTGGAGTCTTATTACAGGGTAGGTTTACGCTCAGTTTGATCTTAAATGAACCATACAGATGCTGTGTTTTTAAGCACTCAGGTCCTGCTTGATCCATTACTGTGCTTCAGTGTGGTATATCCTGTTCTCGGTGTTTCAAAACGTTTACCAAACCTTTATTTAAAAACCAGTTTAGGCAACTTCTCTTCTGTTTGTTTGGTTTGCATAACCTTTGAACTCCGACTATGAATGCTTAAAAAATTTGCTGAAATCACTGAATGAATTAAATATTTAGTACTTATTTGTTTAAATGATGTGAGCGTAGTAGTTTACCCATTTGCCTAAAGAGGTAAAAAAATCCTCCATTTGATTCTGGGAGGAATCGAATATAGAAGGGAAGTGCATCCGGAGTAAAAACTGTGACAAATCAAACATGCACGGCTGCTCTTTGTTTTACATGATGTGAATTTTGGGTTATTAAATTTTACTTGCTTTTATTTACTGCTTTACACTTTCTCTCTGTGTGGTAAACATGATTATTGAAAAATTTAGGAACATTGGTAAAATCAGTGCTCTTGTGTGTTTCAGTCAAGTTCACCTCCACACCTACGAACGGCAACATGGAGCACCAACAGGAGCGAAAAAAGTCGTCAGATTTTGGAAGCTGCAAAAGTAAGTGTGTATTAAGAAATAATCACATATTGGCGTCCTGTTATTCAAATTAATTAATATAGCGTAACAGTGAATTCCCCTTCCACAGCACTTACAGGTGACAGACAAACGGACATGTTGGCACGGAAATGCAGGCGGGGGACTAAGCGCAGACCCAAAAAATGTGGTGAGTACGGTACCGTGTTTTAATGATTACTTCGTGAAACTTTTCATGCTTGGATGACATGAAACCTTTAATTTTTTGTTTGAAAATGCTGACCAATGTTATTCTTAAGATGACAAAACTAAACAGTGTCATATCTGTGAATCAGTTTGGTGTTACGCAGCCTTAAAGCTGATTTAAACTGCTGCATTGAATCTACGCTGTAGTTACATCATAATTGCAAATCCCTCTGAAACCTTATGCTGTAATCTAATGTACACCTACCTGGAAATGTAACCGCATGTTGCGTTGACACAGACTGTCTTATTGCTGGTCAAATGAGTTTTCTCTGTCAAATTGGGTTAGGGGGCTGAACTCTTAAACTCTTAATGGCTTCATTGCCTAATGGGCGAAACGCTAAAATAAGACTCCTGAGAATTTCACATATGTTATGTGACTTGAATAAAAGAGACATTCGTTTTACAAGAACTTGGGTTAGGTATTAATATTAACTCCACATTGAAGAGTTTAACTGAAAGCTGAGTTACATTTAATATTTCCAGATAAAACGAGTAACTGTAACGAAGTTGGGCCTTACAGAAACTTCAGTAGTGCATTAAACTGTTCATTTTAATCCTCCCTCAGCAGTGTCACACATTGCTGATTGTATTTGATTAAAAGCAGGTGCTGGGCGCACTTTCACTGTAATTTGTTAGGAGGTGCTGCCATACAGCAGCGTCGTAACATGGTGCCACCATATTGAGTGGATTAGAGGAATTATTGCATATTCTCCGGCCTGTGGAGAGTCCCTGTGGCAGATGTGTGTTGGAGCGTGGGTAAACAGCTATGCTGGCACCAGTGGGCTCTCGGCCTCAGCTGGGATGACAGCCCAGGTATCTCGTGGGACTTGTAGTGTCAGACTGGATCCCCAAGTCCACCTGGAGACTCTGCTGTCATCGTGGCTGCCATATCTCCTTGGGGACTCCTGTTGACATTTGATGTTCTACGTGCGTGCCCAGAGAGCCATCTTTAGGTTACTGGGATTGTCAACACTGAATGCTAAATGTATGGTGTTTGCCAGTATTGCCCAGTGAGGCACATTAGACTGTTAACATAGCAGTTATCCCACATATTTTACAAGGTGTTCTATTGAATAAATAAAGTTTGCTGCTGTGTCTTTTACACAGCTGAAGGAGGTGAATTCAGCTCAAATCCTGTCTGCGATGCTGTCTTACGTGTGGCCGAAGGATAGACCCGACCTGCGAGCCCGTGTTGCACTCTCTCTGGGCCTGCTCGCTGGATCCAAGGTAAGCTTCATTTCTCTTTTATTTATTTTTATATATATCATATAAAGAGAATTTAATTAGTTTGACTGGTGATTAGCCACATTACTTGGACTTACCTAACAACAACTGATATTTTTATCACATTACTTCTGCTTTATGCTTTGTGGATTTGTTCCACCCTGAAGAAGAAGGTTAGCTAACAGCTAATGCCCTCCCTTGTGACATTAGGAGCCAGATATTCTTAGATGAAAGCAAGATACTTTGACAAAATAAATTCAGCTGATTGTAGACAGAGTTGTTAACTAGCACAAAACCCCTGCAGTCTTCACTCATCATATATTCCCACAGCTTCAGAGTCATTCTTGCATGTTGCTGCTCATTTTAATTTGTTACTGTTTTCAAAAGAGATGCATTTTAGAGAATTGGTAATTGGAAATGAGGATTATTAATTTCTCCCCTGGTAGATGTTTTAGGCAAGGACATCATCAGTATGTTAAGAAACAATTCGGTAAATCATGTACGTGGCTTTTCACAGTGAAACACAGTGATAAAGAGAGGTTATAATCCAAGGTTACCACTGG
The DNA here is from genome assembly GCF_000239375.1 of Pundamilia nyererei. NCBI lineage: Eukaryota > Metazoa > Chordata > Actinopteri > Cichliformes > Cichlidae > Pundamilia > Pundamilia nyererei. The sequence goes on along the minus strand of NW_005187402.1, from coordinate 9,597,690 downwards.
CTTCAGTTAAATCCACCATTATTAGTTATAACAGTTATCATAAAAATGAGTATTATATTTTACCAAAAAAAAAAGATTAATTGAATTTGCAAATAATTTCAGCTCTGTTTAATTAAAAATGCTAAAGACAAGAAATCAGTTTTAAAAAGTGAGAAATTGTGTTTGTTTTGTTATGCATGCATGTGTCTTTTTTCAATATAATGTATAAAAACATGGGCAAAAACTTGAATGAATGCTAAAAATAATTCACACAAATACTACGGTAATTTGGCTTTTTGACAGCAGTTCAAGCAAGAAGTTTAAAAAAAATTTTTTTTTCTCAATATATAAAATCCAAAATATTTGATATTAAAATATTAACAGAACCTGGGGAAATCTGTGTGCAAAACTAGTGTTGAAAAGCCCTTTGTTTTTAAACCAATGTTATTGGTGTTACAGCAATGCTTGAACATTCTGATTGGCCTGGAGCGTTATGGCATCAGGTTAAGAGGGGTTACCAGTTACACTGTAGATTTCCTGCTGATTTCAGGCTTAAGAGAGGGCACAAGGGTAAACGTGCCATATCCACACTTTCTTTTTGAAAAGTTATGCTGTCATTAAACTAAAAAACGTTCACAGATTTCCAGAAAAATTGAATTTTTGAAATTCAGTACGTGCAAAAATGTCAGATCTGTGAAGCAAGTGTCATGAAAAAATGCCAGTGTCAAGCCAAGTCATTTGAATAGGTCTAACAAACTCTGTGTTAGGAAATGCTTGGTTTTATTTTTTGCCACCAGCTTTTTTTTTTTGGCACTGTTGTTGTAGGATGAGACTGAAGTGAAAAGCCTGATAATGTGGATGTGAAGTGCTCTGACGCCCAACAGATGAAATTGGGGTGTTCAGTATTGCATTCAGGACCTGCTTCATTCATTTTTAATGAAAACAAACCCCAACAAATAAACATTTACAACATGTAATTCTTGCAAGGGTGGCGTCAATTAGTCATTAATTATACCAGCATGTCATTACTTTGCAGAAAGTTGACCTGTAGCTTCACTTTTGTATACAGTGATTTTGCACATCCATTCATTTGCTTAACTGCTTATCCAGTTCAGGGTCAAGGGGTTGAGCTTATACAGCCTATCGCAGATGTCGTGCGACAAGGGGCAGGGTACACACTGAACAGGTCCTCAGTTTATTGCAGGAAATTATGCTTTTTTGTGTAAATTTGATGTATCGTCACTGTTTATATATCTTATTGCTTTTGGTTTTCTGTCATCCAGGAAGCAATTCAATTAATGAGTGTTAGGATTTTAAAAAAATTGTATCATTTTTGGCACACAAACAGCTGTACTGGTAGTTTTTTAGGATGAAGTTTTGCTTTGATCAGCTTGTTTTCTTAACTTTTTGAGAATTTACTATAGTGATGCTGTGTTACGAGATACAAGTGACTCTGTAGTTGTGTACTAAAAGCTACTTTCAGCTACTCACAAGGGGTCGCCACAGCAGGTAGCTCTACTGAAACACAAATTAAGCATATTAAAACGCTAATCTTTTTGACATATATATATTTATTTATTTTAAGAAAAAAACAAGTTCTTGCTTAATCAATTAACCTCTCAGCTCTGACCACCCTGTGTTTAAACATCATGAGCACTCACGATGGGTGATCACCTTTTGGTAAAGATCCCATGTGAAACTAAAACAGTCATGCATTTAAAACAGCGTCTTATGAAATAATTAATGGCATGCACCAATCATCGCGTGATGCATTCCCTCTTCATTTGTTGATGGTCTCTAATTTACACCCTGGAAAACAATCAGAAATTCACAGCTCCTCAATAACCGTGTCCTGCTGCCACTCAGCATGGCTCCCTCTAGTGTGTGCTAAAGAGGAGAGAGCTCATACATGCAATCCAATCTTCTCCTCCCTTTTTCCTGCTTGGCTGGAGTTAACCTTGATTTCTGCAGTATGTCTGTTTGAACTAAAAGCACCAGCAGTGTGGATGCAATTTTTAAATCAGCAGAATAATTATGCGGTTAAAGTGCATCACACCTCTGCAAGGGACATTATCGGTGACATTTTCATTTCAAATAAATGATTATATACTAGCTCTTGTTTTTGTTGCCCTCAAAGAAAGCCTTCTCTGTCTGCATGCCTTGCTATAAGCTTAAGCTAATTCTTTGTAGCCCGAAGCCTTTCTCCGCTACTTGACACAGCATCTCTATTATGGGATGACATACTGCGAGGTACAGATTGACATAGTGTCAATTTAATCTCCAGCATTGCTCGTTAATGGATTTGAAGAGCGCATCCAACCTTATCATGTATTAGTGGTAAAATTGAGGACATGTTTTGGCCCTGTGATAATAGGCTCAGGCTATTTTTGTGTCATGTTCTGTTGTCTTGGTAGCAAAGTGGCAGATATTGTTTTTCCTTGAGGGACTCAGAGGACTTCTATTGTCTGAGCATAATACCCAAGAGTATTAAGCAGGAACCCTAGAGATGTAGCTTTTGCACTTTAAATGGGCCATTATTAGGTGTCCTTCATACATCAGAGGTGGCACAGGTTTATTTCACATATGCTGGTCATATTTTATTAAATTTATACCCCACAGAATTCGATGGGGTAAAGGAACATAAAGTAACCCCCGTGTTAGAGGTTGAGATGTTCAAATGAAATGGTTTTTAAAAATGAAAATGCTTTGCTCTGTGATGCCGTGTTTTCTGTCTGTCCTAATGCGCAGCGGACCGCCCAGCCTGAGTCACACAGCTGTCCCTGTGCTTTTAATTAGCCCTAATAACCATTTCAATTCCATTAGCAGGAAGCACCAGCCTCCTCTCCAGCACCAGCACAGCCAGTCACAATGAAAACATATGCATGCATGCACACTACCCAGCATACCATACCATGCATACACATAACTGAATGCACCTGAATGGTAATCTTGGTTTTTACTTTGTAACAGTGGAGTTTTACTTTCTAGACCTGTGAGGTTTGCACACACAGAGACACCACAGAAAGCCAGAAAAAGAAGACTCTGGACACATATGTCAGTTTAATAGGCTATTTGAAACTGTTTCCTCCTCTGAGTGTTTTGTCCCTCTCTCTCTCCCTTCCCAGATCACCAATGTGATGGTGCCCTTCATGTTTAAGTATGCAGTGGACGAGCTTAACCAGATGTCGGGACACATGCTGAACCTAAATGACGCGCCAAGCACTGTGGCTACCATGGCAACGGCCGTGCTGATTGGCTGTAAGTCCCAGACTTGTATTGCACTGGCAGGTGCCGCGCTCATCAGATGGGACTGTGGGACTGCCTATTATCTACAGGCTGACCTTTCTCACCACATTCATATCAATGCCACGGCACAACCTCTGCTACTCGCTCACATTATTTACATTATGAGCTTCGTTCTGTGTCTGAGTTCCTTTTAATCCTCACGACCCTCTCGTGAGTGCTGAGGACGATCATGTATGATACCTGTGAGCTCTCAAGGCAAACAGAGGTGAATAGATTTATAAAGCAGTGGAGAAGAAATTGCAATGTCCTTTGAAAGTGGTTAGGTAGGTATTTTTTTCGTGCTGTGGCGAGGCCAGGGTTGCTTCTTTCACTTCTTCTTTTGGGGTCACCTTTTTCTTCTCTTTGTCTAAATGCTTCTGTGAGTACAAGAAAAGAGTCAGGAGTGAGATGTGAATGTGACGTGCCTTCCTGATTAGCGTAGGATTTCTGGGAACTGCTGCTGGAAAGCAGTATAAAATGAATAAACATGACAATACTAACAACCACTGTAAGTCACTGTGGCCTTCACTAAGATCAGCTTGTAAGCTCTGTATGCTAGCCCTGTAGCCACTTGTTCTAATAAGCCCACTTAGGTCTTATACACTAATACTACAGTTGAAGCACATGACGTGGGCTCAAGATGAGATGAATTGGGGTGACAAAGAAAAATGAATGAGGAAAGAAAATGAGGATGCTGTTACAAAAGGGAGATTTCATTTTTTTAAGATTCTTCTTTGTGACACAGAGGACACAGTGCTTGTAGGTTGCAGTGTCTGGTGTAATTTGGCTGAAAAGGGTGCACCGTGCTCATCCTACCTTGTCAGATGTGGACACATTGTTCATTAGATGAGCATTTCTATTTAACGCCACATTACAGCCCCACGAAGAGCGGCAGACAGAGCGATTATTGCCCTGACTTTGGTCTCAGCAGATGTGCCATGTATTCACACAACTCAGTGAAATCACCACAGGAAGACCACATGTCATTCAAACACAGACTAATATCAATTTGTGACAGTCATGCTAGCCATCTGCTTGTAAAACAATTTATGAGCAGTGTGAGAGCTCAGATGAACTGACTTTTCTTTTTAGTATTTAATTGGAGTTGCTATCGGACTGAACAGCTCAGTTTTCTTGCTGATCCTTTGAAAAAAAAATCTTATTATTGGATAATTTCTTTAACATAAAGACATGCTTGCTTCCACTTCTCTCCTTCATTGAAAGTCTAGACGCTGCATTCAAATTAAGCCTGTTTATTGACAACTTGATCACATCTTTACATTTCATTCTTATAAAACCTCGTCTCTGTTGCTCTGTTCTGTCGGTATACACGCTCAATGCCTTGCTGAACACTCGGATACCCTCCCTCCCTTCAGTCTGCAGTGAGCTGGCCCGCTATAGTAGTGAGGCTTCAGACAGCATTCTGCTTTGTAATTACAGAGGGGAGACTGCTGCTGTAGCATTGCAGGGCTTGCAGACCAGAGATGATGCGAAAGACTTGTCTTGCCACCTCATACGATCCGTCTCCTCAGAGTAGTCAATGAGCCTAAAACCTGTGTAGTCTTAAGTGCCTCCATGTGCTGCGTTCTGTTTAATAGGACAAGACAAGTGTGGGTCATATTCTTGTTTTGCTGCCTTTTAACAGTCTCCCGTGCTCAGGATGGCAATAGTTTCTCACTTTCTGCAGTTTAAACCTCCCTGCTTTTCACAGCAGGTGTCCTAAACTCTCCATCTCCTCCGCTATCCCAGATGGTGCCTCACGGGCTTGTGCAGCCTTCTTCAACGAGCTGAGGAACACCGTGTTCGGCAAGGTGGCCCAGAGCTCCATCCGACGCATAGCAAAGAACGTCTTCCTGCACTTGCACAATCTGGATCTGGGTTTCCATCTCAGCCGACAGACAGGGGCGCTGTCCAAGGCCATCGACCGCGGCACGCGGGGGATCTCTTTTGTCTTGAGCGCACTCGTCTTCAATCTCGGTCCCACGGTCTTTGAGATGGCCCTCGTCAGTGCCATTTTGGTGAGTTATAGGTGTAAATGAAGACACAAACTACCACACAGTGTGCTTCTGCATTCTTTTTCAGCTTTTACTTCTTATTGGTGTTGCTGTTTCAGTGATTGATGTTAACATCACCTTGCCACTCCTCATAGCCGATTTCCCGGAAATTAATTTCACAGATACTATCTCATTTACATTTTAAATGGAATATGAATCCCTGTGAACTTTTGGTGGGCCCATTAGTGCTAATGATGAAACCTAAAGCTTTCTTGCATCTTAATGTCCTCCTGTGGAGTGTGCCCTAAACAGATGCCCCTTCTTCCACTGAAAGATGGGCTCATCTTTTAGTTCGTGCTATTACTCCACTGTGGATGATCAGATTGCCTGTAACAAGTGCAGACTCCACTGGCCAAATAGCTAAAGCGTCATCATGAGTACTTCTTGTCTTTTCCTATTCATTTGTAACCATTGCTTTCACAGTGGAATGATCAAAAACAATACCCTCTGAAAGTACCGTGTGACGCTAATAGATTGGTCTGATGTGGTCTCTTGACTTTTATCACAGTGCTGTTGAATTACAGCATGTAAAAGATGCTTCTTCCTGCCTGTGCTTTTCTCCTCTGCAGTATTACAAGTGTGGCGGACAGTTTGCAGCAGTGGCCTTGGGTACCTTATCAGCGTATACCATTTTCACAATTCTCGTCACACAGTGGAGGTAGGATTGATGTTTTTTCTGCTTTTTTTCTGTGTCTGCCTGTTGTTCAGATTTGTAATCGCTTCAAAGAGATTCGGTTAACATTTCTGTGGCTCTCTGCATTGTAAAAATGCTCACTTTGAAATCCACAAATCAGCCACGATTAAAGCCATCGACAAATTACATAAGATTGATTACAATGCAGTGTTCTGCTGTGAGACCTTGGGTCCTAGCATCGATGTGGTTGTTTCTTAGAAAAGTCTCAACCACTTACAGAATGTTTTTGAAATTGGATGAATATGTTAAAAAATGTTTCTTGGTACCAGAAACTTTTTGATTTCCAATTACAACCAGTTTGTCAGACAATGTTTATCTATTTGCAAACAAAGTCTGCACAAATTCAGTTGGTTAAAAGGACTCTGACTACAAAGTGGTAATCAAAGACCAGAGCACACAACTGGAATATTTTGTGGCTACACTGAAAGCTATGAAATATTAGCTCTTTGCTCCAAGAGGCTAAGCCATCAAACGATAGTCGATGGTTTCCCAAATTGCCTAAATTTTGCCGCCAGCCAAGTACAGCCTCCTTGTCAGCACCTCTGTCTGATAGTAACGGCCTCACATTGTCCACCCACGTTGGATAAACTGCTCATTAACTGCTAGAACATGACAAAGAGCCTCTTTTTAAAACTTCTCAGAGCCCAGTCTGTTCGAATGCTCATGAGATGTATTAAAACAAGCCTGATCCGTGGCAACACCAACCCATTACACATAAGGATTCGCCAGAATTTGCACCAAACTCACGTTTTCTATCATTTTTGACAGGAAAAAAAAAAAATCGAGTCACTGTTTTGATTTTCAGTTTGTCGATAATGAAATGCATGTAATAGCATTTCATTTTCAAAAGCAACTTCATCGTGGCAATAATGAGTAGACCAAATTTACAAGCTGTGCATTACTCACATTAAGGACTGGAATTACCAGTCACACTGAAGCTATTATTTCAAAGTAGGAAGATTTCTCCCAGGGAAGAGAGTCAGCAAGACTCTACTCTATTAAGAAAGAACTCCTGTGAACATTTAATTGATACTGTTGCATGTAAATTACTTAACCAAATAAATTTCAAATATTTACTTCAATGGAGCTCCAACTGCCAGTGTCACAGTCCGGAAAGGTCCATGACCCGGGTTTTTGTACTGATGCAAGTGACTGCCATGTTGTTCATGTGTCTGTGCACACAGGACTCGTTTCAGAATAGAAATGAACAAAGCAGACAACGAAGCAGGCAATGCAGCTATTGACTCGCTGCTCAACTACGAGACTGTTAAGGTGAGTTTTAAATGCCCCACACACACACACACACACCTGTACACACCTACCAAATCTGCTCCTTGAGCTGACTTTGACCAGGCACATCGATATTAACAAATGTGTATGTCACCATCTAAATATTTATATTATCTATTTGAGGTCTATAATACAGTGGCCCTGAGAGGCCAAACACCAGCAATAAGAAAAACGCTGCAAAAGCACTCAAACCTTGGCTTGGAGAATGGTTGTTATTATGTTAGATGAAATTTCAGGAAAATGATTTAAAGCATGCTTTTGTATATATGTATAAGGTCAGAATGTTTGTAAAACATGGATTAATTATTTCAGAATCATTTTTATGTGTCACAAAAACCTCAAATTATCCCAATTCATAGACTTGGAATTCTTTTGCATTTCTACTTGAATATATCAAAATATTTGATTAATTCTCTGTTGGTTATTCCATCAGCTATTTTCTTTTCAGCTCTAACACATTATAAAAGCATAATTTCCTGTGTTTTTACTTTTCTCATATTTCTTTGTCTTCATTTCTTCCTCTTAATTCTCTGCGGCACTCTTCTTCTCAGTATGAAATTGTCCACCATTTCTGTAAATGTCACTTCAGTAGCTACAAACAATGAGACATTTATCACCGGACACTCAGGACTATTTTCACGGTTTAGTCAATGGCCCAAATTGTGTCCCAATTATAGTTTTGGACTGAAAGGTATCTGCCACTGGGGGCTTTAAAAATATAATAGAAATGTCATCTGAAGTCCTGGGTGGTTTATGAGTGAGAAAGAGTCTCACCTGCCTGATGTGATCAGTAAAGATTACTGTAAACTTTTCTCAAGGTCACATTACCTTAAAACTCTATCTCGTTCAGTTTTAAATCTCTTTTTAGGTAATCTTTTAGTACACAGCACAAACACAAACATAATCAGTGTCGCGTTTCATTGCTTCGTTGGCCGTTGCAGATATATTTTGGATACCATGTTATTTTCTTTGCCGTATTATTTTGCGTCCTGTTTTTCTTAACGTTTTGTTCTGTGTTATTTTGTGTCATCTGTGTCAATGCAGCCGGATTTAGCATCACTCTGAGCTGTGAGTGTGCATATGTAATTAGATCTCCGCCCACTCAGAAATCCGTTCCACTTTCACAAAGGGCTGGATGAGAACCTGAATACGGCTCCTTGCACTGCTTCGGTTTGTCCTCCATGCGCTACTTTCTAGTCTCGCTTATTTGGTGCATTTCCTTATATGCAAATCAGTGGCAGGTCTGTGTCCGCACAGCACCACTGCCGTTAGCTAGAGAAGCAAATCGCCCACTTAACCAGAGCAGAGAAACAATGATGCAAGCTAAACAAACAGCCGTGCAGCAACAATATTAGGTAATTGGCAGCAGAGTTGAGGAGGATTGTTATGATTATATTGTTGTTTTATGTGCCGAATTTAAGAGATGTGCAGGAGAGTGCTGGTGGCTGAGGCGCTTTCTTTCCCCCACCCTTTAAACGATAGCTGTATGTCTTAATCAGAATTAGTGCTGCTTGTGTGGTGTAACACTTAAAAGAGCTATGTGCACTCCGTTAGTAATCTAGGTGTCTGTGTAAGCTGCTACAGATGTAAACACAGAGGATGATGACAATGTCGGTGATGAAAAATCTGCAGCAATTCTTGTTTAACTTGCACGGGATGTTTAGGCTTTTCTCTCTCTTTTTTTTCTTGTTCCAGTTGTCGAATAATTGTAACATTTGTTGTGATTCTGCTATTACTGTTTTACTGCCAAATCTTCACCATGCAAAGATAAGGCAGCTGTATTGCTTTCCACATCCTTTAAAATCTAGCGGGAGCAGATTAAGAGACAGAGACATGAAAAAGTGCTTTAGAGGCCAACTGAGACCCAGACTATGCCCAGAGCGGTCACAGAGAACAAATGCAGCCTCGAGGCAGGCTGCGCAAAAGTGTCTATCTGGCCGACACGGCTCTCCATGCTTCCTTAACCTTTAACCATTACCATATTTGAGTCTCTCCCTCTTTCACTCTCGACTTACTCTTTCATTCCTTTTGTGAATGTTCTCATTGTCTCCGTGGCCTGTGCTCTGTGTCTTAATACTTCTCATCTCTGCTGCAGTATTTCAATAATGAAAAGTACGAAGCTGAAAGGTATGATGGATTCCTGAAGATCTATGAGTCATCCTCTTTAAAAACCACGTCCACACTCGCCATGCTCAACTTTGGTCAGAGTGCCATCTTCAGCGTCGGCCTCACCGCCATCATGCTGCTCGCTAGCAAGGGCATTGCAGCAGGTGAGTGTGGAGCTTGGAAAGGTGATACGTAAATGTCTGTTGTGGGCTTCCGATTTCTTTTGAGCCATAAATTGAATTGGATCCATGTGTAAAGGTAAAAAAAGAATCCAAAAAACTTGCTAGACTGACTTGAGCTGAATATAACTCTTCATGCCAATGATTTGTGGTAAGAACACAATGGAAATAGGGTTTAGACATAAATAAGTTTAAACATCTCAAAACAAAATCAAATGGACCGATGAAACTGGAAAAGAAAAGTAAACTCTGCCTGAACTGCATAATAGAAACTAAATGAGAACAAAACACAGCAAGCATGAAAAAGTGGCATGAATAGGATATAAAATAGCTTTGATGCAGAAATTGAAATCACAGGGGGTGGAGATGGTTTGTCTACTTTCTCAGCTTGAAAGAAAGAGAAGGAGGAAAAAAAGGTTTGGCTGTTATTTATTTTTTTGGATCTTGCATCCAAAGACGCATACATGATACAGTAGAGCGAGAGCATGTGCATCGCTGTAAGCTGTTCTGTTGCTTTTCTATAGGTACGATGACGGTGGGAGACCTGGTCATGGTGAACGGGCTGCTCTTTCAGCTCTCCCTCCCTTTAAACTTCCTGGGTACAGTGTACAGAGAGACCAGACAGGCCCTTATAGACATGAACACTCTTTTCACTCTGCTCAACGTCAACACCAAGATAAAGGTAACTTATCGGCCTGTCACGCGCTTCTTCACATTTATTTTTTCTCTTCCTGACGGTAGAGAACGGAATAGGTGAATCAGAGCAGAATAAATGAATCTCCACAGAGTTGAATCTTAAAATTGAAGATAAAGGCAAGTCCAAAATGTGATGAAGCCTGTTACCCATCCATTTTCTCCAGCAGATTAAAAAAAAAAAAGCGAGCGGTAAAAGATTTTAACAGCAGACTGAGTTTCTCTTATTGCTGCATGACTAACCTATGCACGTGTTGTAAAAAAAATGATAGGTTGCAGTCAAACATAGTAATTACGTGCTTCATGTGACTCAGGTGCTTCCTCGTCTATTGCCACTTGTAGTGCATGACATTGCTCGCTGCATTAATGCGATCAGTTTGGGGATATCATGGGAATTTCTTGTGGATCTATCGGCTGCTTACTTAGTGATTTATTCAGTGTTTTTTAGTTACTAAACAGTGGTCATTTTAATTAGAGCATCCATAATTTAGTCTGAGTTTTCTAGTATATTAAAAGCTTTCTTTAAACCCCCTCCAAAAAAACTAGGCCTTGTTTGCCTTGTTTTTATAGTTAATTTCACTCCAGTGTTTCAGTTAATTTGTTGTGTTGCAATTATCTGTTGGACTATACAAATGATAAACTTGTTAACTTGCCTAATATTTGTGTTGTGTTCCAGCGCAATTATTGATTATGACTAGTGGTAGCAAAACAGACAGAAACAAAGGAGTGTCAGTGGGGAGAAATGAAAGGTCAAACTGCACTTAAGTGAATGGCTTTCTGTTAAAATTGCTACACTCATATAATTTTGGTCATTAGTGATTACTGAGTGCGCTTTCAAAGCACGGTATTGGTCTGTCTCATCCTGTGGTTACAGGAGAGGTTGAAGAAGCTGGCAGCCTCTTAAAGTTAATTTTTTGCCTTGTTAATGTTTTTTTTGTTGTTAACAGAAGCCACTTCTGCCTGCAGTGCAGCTTTCTCAGTGTCTCCTTTATTGTTCCCCTGCCAGCTGAGGGTGCAAATAACAATTCTATCAGTACTTCCTGAAAAATGACTAAAATAATGAAATAATTGTGGGATTAATCTACCACCGGTGCACAATTTCATCCTATAGAAATTAGGAACGTTTAGACAGATCCTGCTCTTGAAATTATAAAATGCCCAACATTTGTACAATTTCTAATCTGCAAACCTCATATTTATTTGATTTTCTTATTTCATGGGATGTTTCATTGTATGGATCGTTTTCCTTTCTTTGTTTTAGACAGCCTATGTTGCGTCAGAAGAGTGCACTTAAGTGCAAATGGGCACCTCCTTCCTAACAATACAAAGGCCATTCTCATCTGCAGCCTGTAATTACAGTCAGAGAAATGAATCTGTCCAGTTACTTTTCTCTCATCAGTAATATTCCTCTCCATTGTAATTCCCAGTGGAATGGCACTGCCCAGCAGGCCATTACTGTCTGAGTATGTGGGGGTTTTGTTGGGGTCTTTTTTTGGTAACACACTGGCCAATTATGTAGATGTAAAAAAAATTTAAAAGTCTCCCTCTCTTGAAGCTGCAACACTAAATAAAAGACAAATTATTTTGGCTTTTTTCCCATGTCGCAGGGTGTGAAATTATCATCTGTTTATACTAATGGACTGAGAGTTATTTGTATTAATTGACTGAGGTGGATAGTGTGTGATTATGTTGCTATTAGGTGGTATAGACATTGAGCAGAACATGCTTTTACTCTGAAGCTAAGGACAGCGTTTTATTCACTGCTGACCTTGGCTGCATCGCCGCACTGTGACTGAGCTCAGTATGTACCGAAAGTTTTCACGCCTATTGATCCTTCAATCACTGTGAAGGGCAGCGTGTGAAGATTCATACGGCCTTTTTGAAACGACCTCTCAAATTTTCTGTGAATGTCTCGCTTTATGCAGTCCATGTAGGCTCCGTGCTCCAGCAGTATGCATCTTTACAAGGTGTTGGAGTAATGTTGCATCATGTTAAGCCTTCTCTGCCAGTGGCTGTTCTGGATCCTTCCTTCTTTTTCCATTTTGCCTGTCTTAACCCTCTGATGGTGCGCTCTAGGAGAAGGATCTCGCCCCACCATTAACCATCACACCACAGGAGGCCACCATCCGCTTTGAGGATGTCTATTTTGAATACCTGGAGGGCCAGAAAGTCCTAAACGGAGTGTCCTTCGAAGTACCTGCTGGGAAGAAGGTGGCTATAGTTGGCGGCAGCGGGTCGGGGTAGGTAACCTTTCCGAGATCTGCGCTGTACGTTAAACCTTTAACCCAGCCCGTGTCATCTTATTTGCATGTCTTATCACATATCATCAGTAGATGATATGCTGTGAGCTGGGGGGTGTAGCTCCCCCCAGCTCACAGACAGAAGGATGCTGACGATTGGTTCCATGTCTGGTTGCAGGAAGAGCACCATTGTGCGGCTTTTGTTCCGCTTCTACGAGCCCCAGCGGGGGAACATCTACATAGCGGGGCAGAATATCCGAGACGTCAGCCTTGACAGCCTGAGGAAGCTTTTGGGGGTTGTTCCTCAGGTATGAGAAAATCCATCACAGAAATAAACAGAAATGAAAAAGTGTTTTTATCAGCCACACAGAGATTTTTATTTATTTTATTTTGTGTTTTTGGCGGGGGTGGGGTGGTGGGGTCTGAACCTTCTCCTCCTCAGAAGAAGCACATGGACCTTTTGTCTCTAAGTGGTAAAGGTAATAATATATTGTTAGTGATTAAGCACAACAAGGGGGCAGCAAAGAACAATGTAACATTAACCATTAACAATAGCATTCAGAAATGAGCTGAATTCAGTTTGGTTTTCACTGCAGTGAGCTCAGAGGCTGATCTGAACAGATGGTACATGCACATATTTTTGTCATTTGCTTCCTTCACGTTCTCCCTCTTTGTAACTGCAGTCTTCTGTTTCTTTCACTGCTGCAATTAAAAAAACAAAAACAAAAAATCTCTGAAGCCTTATTTTTTTCTTAACTGTGTTTCTGTCAGGATGCCGTTCTGTTCCACAACACCATCTTCTACAACCTGCATTACGGGAAAATCAACGCCACGCCAGAGGAGGTCTATCAAGTAGCTCGTCTAGCAGGCCTCCATGACGCTATCCTCAGGATGCCCAATGGCTATGACACCCAGGTTGGGGAGCGGGGCCTCAAGCTGTCAGGTTAGCTGCATCATTATGCCTGCTGTTTAAGTACGCTCTTTCCATGCAAGCCACGGAAAAGCCTTGTTTTGCTTTTTTCTGGATGGTATACTACACTGGAAAAAAGAAAATCACACCCATTCTCTTAATAATTTGCGCGCTAATAGTTCCACATTATAATATAGTAGTTATACAGAAATCTAAGACTGGCTGTTTCTCTTGTTTGTTTGCTTTTTATTATTTTCACTGAGGAGTATCCACTGGTTCCATTCATTTATTTTAAAATCACACAAAAAAAGAATGATTCATGACAAATGGAATTTTCTAAGAAGAAAAAAAATGGGCTTCTTATTTAGTTATTTATGTTCAAACAGCTAAAAGTCCAAAATCAAAACCATTGTTGAAACCATTTGTTGGAAAATGTTATAACAATACATGTTTTGAGCCCTATTTTGCTTAATCAGTTATCAACTACTTTTTGTTTATGTTATTTCACTGGATTGTAAATTGTATAACTTTATAAATGTTTAATTAATAGCGAAAAATTGATTTTTTTTCTAAGATGAAAATATAAACGTAACACAGTTTAACTGACTATATACACTTAGAAGCCACATCATTAGGCACGCCTTGCTAGTACTAGCTTTGACCTCTTTTTTTGGCCTCAGAACTGCCTCATTTCTTCATGGGATGGATTCAGAAACATGCTGGAAACATTATTTTGGTCCATATTGACACGAAAAGATCTCACAGCTGCTAAAGATTTTTCAGCTGTGCATTCATGATTGGAATCTCTCGCTCTACCACATCTCAATGGTGCTCTGTTGCATTGAGATCTGGTGACTGCGGAGGCTGTTTAAGTGCAGTGGAATCACTGTCGCGTTCAAGAAACCAGTCTGGGATGATTTGAGCTTTGTGACATGGCACATGTTATCCTGCTGCAAGCAGCCATCATAGGATGGATACAATACGGATATGGTCAGCAACAGTACTCAGGTAGACTGGTGGCTTTAAACCATGCTGTGTTGGTATTAGCAGGCCCAAAATCTGCCACCATTTCACCCCATCACTAGCCTGAACTGTTGATACGAGTCAGGATTGTGCTGCTCTTCTCTTCGTTGCCTTCCTATCACCTCAGAGCAGTCTGACTATTCCCCTCTTATCTCTGGCATCAACATTTTCATCCAGAGAACACAGGATATTCTCTCTCGCTCTTTCTTTTTTAAGATCATTCTCTATAAACCGTACAGATGGTTATGTGGGAAAATTCTCAATATATCACCAATTTGTGACCAGCCCATTTGACACCAACAGCCATGCCACGTTCACTGTAACGGCTGCTCAGTTTGAACTTCAGCAGGTCATCTTGACCGTGAAGTAGGGCAGAATAAAGAGATGACGCAATAAGTTCTCATTGTTATTTAAGCTTTTCTTTCAAATAAATTCTGTTGTCTTTGTTATCAAATTCAATGAAATGAGCACATTGTTAGAAACATTAGTTTCAGCATAGTATGTTTATATGAAAGTACCATGAATGAACCAGGAGCATTGTATCATATAGCTGCTGAGCTGACTTTCCTGACATGTCGCCTCTGAGCATGGCTTTTTGAAATAGTTTTAACTGTGATTAATCTCTCGCTGTACTGTCATTACTTCAACATTTTCTTCAATTTAGAGTCTGAACTTGTTTAATGGCATGTTGCCTTACAGTTAGTCACCCTCATTTGATCTACACATGACTGTGTAGTATTAGGTTCCTAGCATCACTGTGCAACTCATTTAGCCCACGTAAACACACATAGTGTGAGCATTTTCACTCAGCATTCAAGATGCAATTACTGGCAGCACAGATTTCTTTATGTGGAGTGACAGAGTGAGTGAGAGAATGGACAAAATAAAGACATGACTAACTTCTCATTAATTTCACTGCGGCTGTACGTGACAGCTGCCTGTGAGTTTGCGAGAGGAGGAAGGGAGTGGGGGGGGGCTGGGTGGGGGGACGAGGAAGGAGGCAGTCTGGGCTCTCAGACTCCTAACTTTCTTCATTTCTGTTCTCCACTGCCAGCAGTATTTACTCTCCCCGAACACCGCTCGCTTTCAAGTGGCCGCACACGGCTCGTATGTAATAAAGGCAAAGTCAGGCACAGCGGGAGAAATCTTTGCGTCCTGCTGATTTTTCTTCACAATTAAATCAGGTCTGGTTTTTTTTCCTTTCTTTTTTTTTCTTCTTCCTTTTCTTACCAGACTGAAACGTGTAGCATTGGTATAGTCTAGGTGTTGGCCCTCAGTTTGAGGTAATTATCTAGCGAGAAGGGTAGTAGGGTTGCAGTAACGCGTATTTCAAAGGTTTTGGCATTCGCCTTGCTATTTATGACGTCTGGTTTGTTCCAGGAGGGGAGAAGCAACGGGTCGCAATCGCACGGGCGATACTAAAGAATCCGCCCATCCTCCTGTATGACGAAGCAACCTCCTCCCTGGACTCCATCACTGAAGAGGTCAGTCTGACAGTGACAGACACTAGCACCAATTTCTAATATACCCACAAATGCCCGCTCCCGGCTGCACGCACACATTAGCATGTCTGCATACACATTTAACAGAACAAACACCCACTCAGTCACCTGCTGTAGGTACACAATAATTCAGCTCATTCCTGCGTCACATACCTGCTGCGACATACACCCGCTGCACACACACACGCACGCACGCATACCACCCCCATGTTCTCCCTTGCCACCTGCCACTGTTTTCTCCTACTTAATCTCCAGCTCAGCTTAAACCACACAGTCTTTGTAAATGTTACATTTAATGAGAAAGTTCAGCACGCCCTCACTGAACTTCAGGGAAAAGAGTGGGGCAGTAGACGTGGTTGTTAATTGAGTTTTTTATTTCCTCTCTCTCTTGCTTCTCGTCATGATGGTGTTTTTAAATTATCATATGTAAACACTGCAAAGAAAAAAGCATATGGAGGTGGATGTTGCTGAGCAACATTGTGTTGACTTAGCTTCTCTTTCAAATCAAAGTTTGCGAGTACATTTCATATATTTCCTGTCATTCATGCTCTCTTTTTCCCCCCCTCCTCCCTTTCTTTTCAGACCTTTGTTATTGCAAACTTGGAAATATTTTCCTTTGGATTACGGGGGTACTCTTGTAAAGCTTAACAGTGTAGTAATGTTATTTGTCCTTGTGTGCATCCAGAACATCCTGACTTCAATGAAGGAGATGGTGAAGGACAGGACGTCTGTGTTTATCGCCCACAGGCTTTCCACCATCGTAGACGCAGATGAGATTATAGTGCTCGATGAGGTGAGAACTCAGCCATTTATTTTTTTTACTTGATCTCATTCTGCCCTGATTAACATCTTCAGGTGTAATGCAATTTCATACGACTGCTGAGTGTGCCCAAGTATAAACACGCAGTGTGTTAATTGCCAGTCCAATTAGACGATTTTACATTGAAGGATGATGACCCGCACTGCGTGACCCCCAGTGCACCGCTTGTGCCAGCAACTAGAAATAAGTTAGCAAGTCGTCTGTCTCTCTCTCCTTTCTTTTTCTTTTTTTTTCTTTTTAACACTCATTTATTTACCTTTCTTGAATGTACGTGATAAAAACATGCTTTGTTTAGCTTCTCTCATTAATTTCAACAACAACAGGACACTGTTGGTAGAAGTGAATGTATTATTTTCTCCATAAGGGCTCATTAAACCAGTCAGACTCAACTGGGTGTTTTGGTCAGATGGCGTGTCTTGTTTGTCTCGGTGACTAATAATGTATGGGCCAGCTTCCCAGACACTGATGAGGCCCTATCCACGACTAAACATGTCTTTCCGCGGCGCTCGCCATACAAATGGCTTTATGCGGTTTTTCGGTCAGATGCGTTTAAGTCAGGGTGGAGGTGAGCAGCGATACTTGGTGTGCTTTGCTATTGTGTGCTGCATTACAGAGCTGTCCCAGCTGCTTGGGCTCGGAGACGTTGCAGAGCACAACACAGTGAAGTCAGTTATTATCTGGAAAGAAAGAGTTCAAATAAAATGTAACACAGGTGAAGTGACATTTTCCGCCAGCGCTGGAGTCAGATGGGATAAAATGAGAAGAGGCTCTCTTTGAACTGCGGCGAGTTGAGCCTGTGCCGTTCGTGTTTCCCGAGTCAGATGGCGGGGATCAGAGGGTCGTGGCGAGGAGGCATGTTTGCGTGTGATGTCGCCACGGCGTTTGCTAGTGTCACCAGCAGAGGACTGCCTGGGGTGCTCATTAAAATAACGAGCGGAAGCAGTCACGTGTTCATCCTGGGTGCACTAAAGATGATGCCAACACCTCTGCATGCTCATGGGCGGTGGGGGGAGGGGGGTGCTTTCATTTGTGTGTGACTGTGTGGGAGGGCTGTGTGGCATGTGTGTGGATTTGCGTGCGTGTCTGCGTGTTTTGCAAGAGGAATGCAACAGTTGTTGGGGAGGCGGCAGGGATTCTTATTGGAGGGGGTGTCTGCAGAGAGAGTGGCCGTGAAGAGATGCTAGCTATGATTCTGTGTTAACAGCCCTTTTTATTGTCCTGTGAAACCCCCCACCCCACCATTTAGACTTTATTTTTTCCATATAATTTGGTTTCCTTTTCTCTGCTTAGGGTAAAGTGGCGGAGCGAGGCACCCACCAGGCTCTGCTCAGCACCGCTGGCAGCCTATACGGAAACCTCTGGAACGCTCAGAACAGCAGAATCCTGAACAGCAGCAAGAACTCGGCCGAGCCGCGGGCCGAGCGGCTGTCCCAGAAGGAGGAGGAGAGGAAGAAATTGCAGGAGGAGATCCTCAACAGTGTGAAAGGCTGTGGGAACTGCTCCTGTTGAGAGAAGCTGCCACCCACCATGTTTGTTCATCCCTCACAGATGGCCTACACTGGAATCCCTGGTCTGCGTGCTATTGGGCAGGCGGGTACATCCCCCACTACCCCACTACCCACTCCAGCCAAAACCCTGTTATTATGACTATCTCTCCTCCTCTCCATGGAAATAAAGGCCAGCGCTCGCCAAAATGGAGGAGGAGGAGCAGGAACAGGGAGCAAGAGTGTTTAGCACTGGCTGATGTCCAGAGAGAGAGAGAGAGAGAGCTTATATGCCAGTTGTCTCAGCTGAAGCAAAGCATAAGAGACCTTGTATATCACATACGTGCGTGCAAGACATCTGTTAGTCAACATGGTTGCCCCCTCCTCCTCATTTTTTTTTTTGACATCAGGTTTATTGACATCTTCCTCTGCTCTGGAAACAGATGAGCGTACATGTAATGACTTTCATATGCCTTGATAATGATGCAGTTTGTATTGATATGATTTTTTAAAACAATTCTTTACAAAAGGAATGAAACGTAGGTTTGGTTTTTATATATAAAGGGTGTATACGTGCAGCAGGCTGTGCTGCAGTATGTTTGCCCGTCACGTTGTTCTCGACATTTATTCTGAAAATGTGAAGATGTGCAGATGATCTGATCCCAGTAGAAGGTGATATATGTATATTTTTTATCTTGTTTGCACGAGTTATTTTGTGCAAACAAGTTCATTATCCTGTTCACACAATTATACGATAAAACTGACTTGTGGAACGTCAAGGCCTTTGTACATCATTTAGATGGCGGCACTCAAAAAAACACTGAACAGCTCCCCCGTGAACTGCTCGTATGTCACGGTCACTTTCATGTAAGCATAACACTGAGACTAAGAGGAAGGAACTCTAATAAATCATGGACGGGTCTCACTACAATTTGAGCTTCATTTACAGGTAACATCTTAAAAGCATTTTTTTAACCATCATATCCCTTAGCCTTGGTTGACAAGCCTCTTCTGATGCAGTTATTTGGGAAGATTGATATTTTTTGAGTGTATGACCAAAGTAAAGACTCTTTCCGTGTGAAGGTTACGTGTAGATTTGGAAAGACGGACAGTGCACACACACCCTCTCTTTCTGAGGGTTGCTTTAGTTACGAAGCATTTTTTTGTTTGGACCATTGCTATAATTTATCTAAAAATGAAGAAATTTATCACTGGGTGTCTTTCACACTCTGCTTCATAGTGCTTTGGACTATGTTGGTGTGTTGGTACAATTCAGATTAATAAATGTTGGCTTTTCTCTAAATAACAATGATGTCGGCTCCATATGCTTATTCTGTTTTTAATTTCAGAGCTATGACGATGTATAAAACAAGATTATAGGCATTTTTTTTTTTCTATCATGGTATCGGGGTTGACACGTCTAAGAGCGATCACAAGATGACACTCAGAGCAGTGCACATTTCTTAGTCACTGATTTTTACTTTTTAAAGGAATAGTTGTGAAATGTGCCTGTTTCCCAAAAGGGTTACAAGAGACGTTTAAAATCATATGTGGTTTAAAGCTACAGCAAATTAGCATGTCTTGTTTAATTAGTACAAATATATACATGTGTTATATGTTTTGTTTAGCAGCTGTTTTTATGCCAGACCAGTTCTCAGTCGTGCAACACATAACATGAATCTAAGTGCAATACCAAACTGGAGTTGATAAAATCTGATCATGAATTAAAATCTAAAGGTGTCTAAACTCATTAAAGGTGTTGCTGGGTTGAGATTAGCCGACATTCATGTACAAATGTGACAGAAAATGGATTCAGGCTTTTTGTTCGTCTGCCAGAAAGTGAATCAAGCTATTTACAGAAATATTCAGCTGTCTTTATTTTGCTACTTTGACCTCCAAAAACATTCAGATTAATGAGAAATGAATGAAATGTTCGCCTTAAACGCTCACTGCTCGATTCAACGTGTCAGCTAGCATAACAGTTGAATTTTATTTGCATTAATCTATATTTATATTTGTTTTATTTGCCCTTCAAGACATCAACGTATCACTAAATTGTTTCAGTTCAGCAACAAAAATCTGGTATATCTTAAAATTGCATTTTTCAATTGACATAAACCTCAGTACATTCAGCACCTTGTGATCTCGACATAAGGTTGCTAAACAATCACATTTCTGACAAAGTTTGGTTGCAGCTTGTAAAGCTGGACTAAAAATTGATTCCACGCTCATTCTATACATGTGTGCAGTTCAAAAAAACAGCATCTGTGGTGGCGTGTGGGTGTAGTGCACACGGCATGGGTCACTTCCAAGTGTGGGAAAACTCCATTAATGCTAAAGAACATTAGTCTGTACGTTTTGGAGGAACAATACGCTGCCATCTGGATGACATCATTCTCAGGGAGCGCTTTGCTTACTTTAAGACAATATCACTGAATAAAGGACAAAAAGGCGTAAATCTGCCGCTACATTTTTGAAATGAGTTGCTGGCTTTCATTTAAAATATTTATTTTCAAAAACCACAAAAAAAACTTTTAGCATATAAAATATTACAAATTCATAATTACAACATAAAGCCCCATTTTTGTAAAGGCTCAAAATTAACAGGGGAAACTGATGTGATCTTAAATATAAGAATTGCTTTTAATACTTGGATAGAAATCAATCTAGAACACATGAATATCACAAAATGCTGTGTTTCCTCCCTTGAGATACTCTGTCAGGCACTTACTGCAGCTGCCTTCAATTACTGCTTATTTGTGGCCAGTTTTATACATAGTAGTCCATTTTCAGAGGATCAGAAATAATTGTAATTAGGCTTACTAGCAGGAATATCAGATTCACTGCTTGTGAGTGATGACGTCATTAGGTTTAAAAACAATAAACCTAAATAAGATGCTTTAGGAGATTCCCCAATGATTGTGAATACAGAGGATTTACAGCAAAATACAAACCATTAGTTGCACCCAGATCGGGCTTTTCCAGGAGTACCAGCACAGTTCTGGAAATAATTCTTTGGACAGCTCAAACTGAGATGACATTGTGCCAGAATAATGGCAAAAGAAAAAAAGAGTGCCGCATTATCTTTGAAACATGGTGGAGGTGTTGTCATGGCATGGCTGCCTGTGGAAACCACTGGTGTATACGGCTGTACTCTGCTCGGATTCAGACAAACACTGCAAAACTGACTGATCAGCACTTTACTGTGCAAATGGTTAGCCATCCAAAGCACGCCGCAAAAGCAACCCAAGAGTTTCTTAAGGTGAAGAAATGGGATATTCTTAAATAAACAAGTCACCTGATCTCAGCCTAATTAGAGGCCAGTTACTCGAGATGAAACGAAATCATGAAAAACCCATTTTTCACTGATTTAAAATTGACTGTGTTAAGGTTTCAGATGAAAAACTATAAAAAATTGTGTCTCTGTCCAACAAATTATGGATCTAACTGTAAAATGACCCATAATAAATATCTCTGCGTTACATACTGGATCTGTGTCAGCCACAAGAGTGGTCAAAGAGATTGTTTCAGCTTTTGCATTTGGCCCCACTAAAGCAGATACGATCTGTCATTAGGAGCGAAGCATCCAAGCTTGGAACGCAACAGTGGCACTAACACGCTCTTCTTGTGTTCATTGTCTGGTGGACAAAATGACACTGGATTCCCCTCAAGAACCCCTGCAGCGTTCTGGATACTCCTCCGGGACCGGAGACATCAGACAACATTTTTTTTCTGTGAGGCCTTTCGGCAGGATTATAATTGAAACTGACAATAACAAAAACATTCCCATAACGTGACAGACCAAGCCCTGCTGCGCTGCATTGTGAGGCCTCCGCCACCTTCTGAGGAAGTCACACATTACAGATGAAAGTAGACTTTGATAAAGCCCTGCTTAAAAGGAACCCAACTGGATGATTACTGGTTGGATGGGTCTTCTTTCATGCGTCAGATGTCCAGGCAGTCGAGTTGATGTTAATGGTGTCCTTCTCATCTAACCTAGGCAGATGAGATTATGAGACTATTCATTAGCGGCTCCCAACAACGTTCAGCTGCTGCCCCTAACAGGTTATTCACTAATTATTCAGTGAACATAACTCGCTATGATCTGCCTGGGTTCTGTGAAAGAGCCTTAGATATAACACCGACTTTTATGTTTTTTCCCTCTTCTTTGCCGAGGCAAAGCTTTGTGTGTGTCTGATACGGTCAAGGACATAACACTCTCAAGTATTGAAGTTACTAAGCAATCCGAGATGGACTTACACAGGCGGGGTGTTTGCTTTCTCGCTTTTTTTATGTTTAGAAACTGAAAATCCTAAAAAATCTTTTCTTCTGTGACCTTTAATTGTCTGCATGCTGTGCATGTGATTAGCACTGTTTTGAGCTGTTTGCCTGCATG
Source organism: Pundamilia nyererei (assembly GCF_000239375.1). NCBI lineage: Eukaryota > Metazoa > Chordata > Actinopteri > Cichliformes > Cichlidae > Pundamilia > Pundamilia nyererei. The sequence goes on along the minus strand of NW_005187402.1, from coordinate 9,575,035 downwards.
TTTTAAGGAGGTAATAATATGGGAAGGCATTCCCCTCTTTACTATGCAGCATTCTGCAAGCGTAAAGGAAGGCAGGCGTAAAAAAGCCTCTATTAATGACCTTAATGTGGACCGAAGCAGGCGAGTGAGCCTGTAACGCAAAGCACGACCTTCTAACTGAAGGAGAGATTTTCAAAGAACATGCTGCTGATGTACAGATAGGATGATGTCTTCTTGTTGCGCCCACTCTTTCTGCCTGTACATGGTTAGAACATATTATCCTTCACGGTGATTCAGTGCAAAATTAATATGTAGATCTCTTGAACATGCCCAGAGAGCCACGTCTCCGGTCCCACGACAGCCACCCAGAGCGCACAGGTGATAAAACGCATTCAGCCACACACGTCAAATCCCTGCTGACCCTCCCCTCGGCCTGTTGCTGAACTCCTCCATGCTTATTTTCATCGGGATGACAGGCAGACCAGGCTGAGACTCAGGGCGATCCCTCTGCAGCAGACAGTTAGCTCGCTCCCATCCCACTACAATGGAACCAGCATGTGGCCAAGGGCGTTTACGCCTTAATAAATATGCATCGATGCCTCAGAGAAGATGTAGTTATTTCCACCGTTTTGTGTGGGAGTGTAAATTTATGTGTGTAATCCCAGTGTACTATATCAATGCTCCTGGTCAAAATGAGAATGAATATTCACACATGCGCGCACTTGCACGCATGCAGCTGCTTCTTTTAAAGTCAATAAACACACATACGACGGCATTACCATCTCTGCACAGATACAGTGTGCTGCACATGACGCAACCTCTGAGCAGATGATCCAGGACACACATTTTGCATGTGCATGTGTGTGTGTGCAGTGTTTGCTGCAGATACCAAATTTAGGAATGTATTTGGAATTTCAATATGTTTGGTCCTCACAGACAAGAATAATTCTCCATTTTTAGCATCATATAAACAGCTGAATATTTTCCAAATCTGATCATGCAAAGTTAAATAGCTCCCTTTTTGAAGGCAGTTGTACTCCTTTTGTTCTCTCTTTTTCTCTCTTTTTTTAAAAGTTTGGTCTCCATTGGTTTGCAATAATGTTGTTACTTTGTGTAAGATGCTAAAGGCTGGCAGATAATAGATGGAGACCCAGTAAAGTGACTACGGCTGCTGTCAAGAAATCCCAGTGGAGTTGTTCCATTATTCACAGTGTGCAGAGTGGCTTCAGGAGAGGGGGGGGGGGCTGTGTCTAAATGACATCATCATCATCAGTAGCGTGGATCAGCAAAAACAAACAAAAAAAGAAACAACTTGGTCAAAGCTACAGCACTCTTCTGAAAAGTAGCGCAGAATTAGTGTCTACTTTAGGAGAGATTATCTTTTCCGAGTTTCAATCTCCATAAGAAAGGTCATGTCTAGAACTACTTCTGGCATTAAAAGTTTGCTTCCTGCGAACATAATTGGTCGTTCATTTCAAACTTTTGAAATGACACGGTAATAAAACTTTCTGAAATCTAGTTGTGTTAAAAAAAAAAAAAAGAAATAAAAATTTTAATGTAAAATAAAAATACAAAATCAAAGCTCCATATAACACGGCTTTGAAATCAGACGCATGAGAGCTGCATGCGCTTCTTCTGATTGTGGCCTGTTATTGTGATAAAGACTTAAAACTGATTCACAAGATTCACCTGCAGCCTGATCGCACATGTTCAGTTCTGCTATTTGATTTGCAGCCAGTGCATCTCATACAGAGGCGGCAAATTAAGGTCCAGGTAGCCCCCCACCCCCCACCCTTCTTAGACTGCATGGTCAGGCACGCTGATGCTAATGCAGAGATGGATTCACGCAGGTTACAACTGTCATAATCTTATTGGAGATTTCACACCGACTGTCAAACCTGGTGAGCATCAAAGCCTGAAATTTCAGCATTTACTTTCCCCTCTCAGTGAATAACAGCCTTTAATTTTACATTGGCTCGAATGTCAGAATCACCCCCTGTGGATTTATTTAAACTTTAAACTGTGTTAGGTAGAAACTGCCCATTTTTCATATTTAATTCAGGAACGGCCTTTCAGCTGCTTAATGTGATAAAACATTATAAAGTTACAACAACAAAAAAAACCCCAAAAAATCTTTCAGGGTGTGCTGGCCACTCGTAGTTTACACTACATGTGATCACCTTGTTATTAACTCCATCCTTCATTAAATCACTTTAAATTGAATAAAAAATAATGAACCACACAAACTAATAACAGCTGTATAAATGGGGGCTATCTGCTCAGCCATGAGACCACTAATATGCTTTTTGTTGGAATATATGCTTCTTTGTGAAAGCAATTAAATGAGAGCCCTTGATTTACAATCTAGTAATAAAGGGAGATAATCCTGTAGAAAGAACAATGCCACTCTCTGTAAGAAAACACAGAAATAGCATGATGCTCCCACTCCACACCTGTGTAACAAGAGTTTGGACATGTAAAGCTTCCAGCTGTGATGGGCAGCTGTTTGGGCGTTCCATTTAGAGAGCTTGTCAGTGAAGCTGTTTCTCTGAAATACAGAAATACAAATAATATGTCATTCTTCTTCTGGTCCCTACCCATTTTTCTGTGATTTACATCACTGTGTGCTTTAAAAAAAAAAAAATTCTTTAAAGCTGCTGTCAGCTGTGCGTGTATGCATGTTAAATGTTTGTAAGGAGGCTGGTTTCGGAAAGAGGAAATAAAAGTTTTTAAATCTGGGTGCAGATTCCAGTTTGCTCTTCTTGATCTGCACTCAAACACTACATGTACATTTGCACATTGACCAGTGTGCAGCCTTTGGCCTGTCTCACCTGTCTCATGAAATAGATATGTGAAATGTTTCTTTGTGCTCTATGATATGTTATTATATTGTAATATCCCATATCATCTATGGGGATGCCCTGCAACCAATCCAGGATGTACCCCACCTCTCCTCCTGACACCAGGGATAGGCTCCAGCTCCTCTTTGACACTGTATGGATGGATCTTTGGTGATCAATATTTATTTCTGCCATCATCGCTGATAAGCCAAGATTTTCACGTCCTAATTTAAATGTTTAAATTATACATTATATAATTACATGTTCTTCTGACACTTTTTTAGGTACGCCTTGCAAAAACTATCTTGGACACGCTTTTCCTTTTAGAACAGCCTAATTCAGCACGGCATCGATTCAACAAGGTGCTGGACAGATTCCTCAGAGATTTTAGTTCATACTCACATAAAAGTATCACAGAGTTGTTGCAAATTTATCAGCTGCACATCCATAATGTGAATCTCCAGTTACATCACATCCCAAAGGTGCTCTTTTGGATTTCGATCTGCTGACTGTGGAGTTCATTTGAGGACAGTGAACTCATTGTCATGTTGAAGAAAGCAGTTTGAAAAGCTCTGAGTTTTACCACAGAGTGCGTTTTCCTGTCAGAGGATGCTACACTGTGGTCATGAAGGGACGCACATAAGCAGCAAAGATACTCAGCTGGGCTGTGGTATTTAAATGTTGCTCAGTGGGTAGCAAAGGGGCTAAAGTGTGCCAAGAAAATATCCCTCACACCATTATACCACCAGCAGCAGCCTGAACCACTGATACAAGGCGGGGTGGATCCAGGAAAGATCTTCTACTGTGCAATCTGATGATTTGTCCTTAGCTGACAGTAGGGGCAGCTGGTGTGGTCTTCTGCTGCTGAAGCCCATCTTTGACATGCTGTGTGCTCTTCTGAATAGATTGGTTGTAACAAGTGGCTATTTAAGTAACTGTTGCCTTCTGCGAGCTTGAAGCTTACAGGGCATTCTCCTCTGACCTCTGGCAGCCTCTTTGCCCACAGGACTGGATGTTTTCTCTTTTCTCTACAAACCCTAGAGATGGTTATGTGGGAAAATCAAAGTAGATCATCAGGTTCTGAAATACTCGAACCAGCCCATCTCATACCAACAACAATGCCATGTTCAAAGTCACTTAAATCTCCTTTCCTCCCAATTCTGATGCTACCTTTAAACTTCAGCAGGTCATCTTGTTGATGTCTACATGTGTAAATGCTCTGAGTTGCTTCAATGTGATTGGCTGATTAGAAATCTATGTTAATGAGCAGTTGACCACCAACCTAATACAGCTGTTTTCAGGTGTATTTGTTAGCTGTACGAGCAAAATGTAAGTTTCAACATGAGTCTTTACAGCTGAGCACATTTTTCACATTAATTCCACTATGGCAGTATTTATTACCTCTGTTTACTGTAAAGACACAAAGAAACTCTAATTATAGAGGAATGAAAACGTTTCTCTCCTGGCAGCTTTGAGTTTACTTAATAACTTACTGCACTGAGAGAAGCTGTAAGTTAATTTGTCTCTTTCTTAAAACACATCTGTACTGATGTATGCAGTTGAAAAGGTATTTTAAGAAGTATGGATATAATTTCTGTTACTATGGAGTCACTATGGAGATCATCAGCGCTTGTACTTTACTTCTACAGTGAAAACATAGGTAATCAAATAAATGCTATCTATTTCAAAGGTAATTTGCAGCGTGTGTGTTTGTGTGCGCTCTCTTTGAACGCGTTTCAAAGGGTTATAGATAGACATGGTTATGAGGATGGATCTAAGAGTAATATCAAATATTAAAGAATACCAATCTGTCCTTGTGTGTGACTTCAGTAATAACGTGACTGGACGAATTATATTGGAGACATTACAAATTGATCACACAAGAGGAAATAAACTGTTTAGTGTACAGCTGTTTGCAGACAGACATCGTGCCATAGGACAAGAATCAGCATTTAAATCTAAGCTATCAGGGTGTAATTTTTAATAACAACCTAAACAGCAGTGTTGCGTCTTGTTTAATATGGATACAGATTTCATCTTCTCCAAATGTAAAGATGATTATCCAAAGCCTGCCATTCCACAACCAAGTTAGCTTGTTGAGTGCTATGCTAGCATGATCTGTTGAGTTATGACAGTAGCATTTCTTTGTAATGACAGCAGACTGACACGGAAAAACTGAGACATACCGCTGGAACTGAAATTTCTTTGGAGATTGTAAGTTGAATACTATGTATTCTTATGCTTATTTGAAAAAAACAAACAAAAAAACAGTGTTTATAGCCTGTATATGAAAGGTTGACGTGGCTTTAAAATCTAAGAAGACTGCACTAAATGTCAGACAGGAAAATGATCCAAAATGAATTAAAGCTGGTTTTGGAGTGGATAAAGCAGGCTAACAATTAGCTTCTGGAATGACCCTCCCAAAACCTTGACCTCAGCCCTATTTAGAATTTGTGGACTATGCTTAAAAGCTGGGTGTGAGCCAGGAAAGTAACCGATTTAAATGAACTCTACAAATTCTACCAAGGAGAGTCGTCAAATTTCCTGTCAGAATTACGCCGGAAGCTTGTTGATGGATTCTAAAAGTGTGTGGTTCAGGTAAAACTTGCTAAGGGACATTTAATCAAACATTAGTGGGGGGTGAACGTATGGACTATGGATTAGATGGATGAGAGAAAATTTCAAATATATTAAAAGTCTTGTGCGCCCAATTCATGTTGGTTAAAGTTATTAATGATATACGCTCTACAATTATTCCACTCTGTGTTTGAGTTTATGATATTATTTATACTTTCTAGTTTTTGGTTTCTTTGAGTTCTGTCTTATGGTTTATGTCTCTGTCTTCTTTAGTTGCTCTGTCTCCCCTATCACCTGCATCCCCTTGTCTAGCTCGCGTCTATGTGTATCCTTAGTTCCTATATCCCCGTGTCCAGTCAGTGTTTGTGTCTGCCCTGGTCCCACGTCTCTGTTCCCTTTGTAGTGCCTGCATGTGAGTCTGCGTCTTTGTTCAGTCTGTGTTATGTGCTTCCTGTTTTACTTTAAAGGTCTCTGTCTTATCTCAGTGTGTTCAGTTTACACTTCTTTGGTCTCATCAGTTCTAATTTGTCCCAGCTGTGTTTCCCTCCTGTTACTCATTCCCTGATTGCTCCCTCTGTGTATTTAAGCCCTGTGTTTCTCTGTGTCCGTGTCGCGATCTACCGTTTTCCTAGCTGTGTGTTCTGTCATTTCTCCAGGTTAAGTTTGTTTTGAGTTTTTTAGTTTTGTTATATTTTGAGTATTAAATTAAAGCCTTTTTTGAGTTCACATCTGTCTCCGGAGTCTGCACCTTGGGTCCTATTCCTGCCTGCACACAGCCATACCTAACACTCTGTAAAAAGAACAGTTCAAAGAAATCATTAAAATTCCAAAATGACCATGACATTCATGGCCATGATGACTATATATAGGCAACAAATAGCTATAGACTGAATACAACAACCTCCTGAGAACTGAAGAAAAAACATTTTTCAGTTTAACTGTTTTGTAATTTCCTTCCTCTTTGGAGCTAAAAGAGGACACCCAAGCATGTGAGATATCTTTGGAAAGGCCAGGACGTCCTCTGTTTAGTACATCAGGACTTAGTAGAGTAGCTGAAACAAGTGAAAAGATATAGACCAAAAACAAATGTCCATAATAATCAACTGTATGTAAAACTGTGACCCAGTTTAGATAAACAGTAATCGCTTTATTTGGCTGACAGAATACCTTTTAGTTATAACCTGATTATTCAAGTTTAACCATGTTAAATACGATGGGAAAGACATCTTTAAGCAAGTGAAAAATGAATCAATCGGAGATGTTTTGTTTGTAAAATATTATAAAACAAATAAAAATATCCACCAGAAGTTCTCGAAATCAGACCCTTTATTTTTCAGACTATCGTCAAATCATCATATTTCAGGGGTTGAAAGAAGAAATTTTTAGTATTTGTTATTCATTAAACAGTATGAAACCATAATTGTCATCATACCAACCAATTAATTTAATGACTAACTGTTTTACAAACTGACAGCTGACATTTCATGTTTCAGTCCGTTGTGCAAAAATGTTGAACATTTGCTTTTTGCTGCCTTTCCTTGTTGTGCACATCTGATGGAAGTCTTTGTCATTAGCAATAGCAAACTCTAATTTTAGAGAGGCGGATGTGAAACACACAGATTCTAGATCTGACCGACAGTCACTGCTATGTACAAAAAGACCACCTCCAGGGAGAATTTTATTCTATTTTATTAGGCAAACACTACAATCGAAGATTCAACAGGTCTGTCTGCAGTATACAACTGAATATAAAGTTAAAGCGGGGGAGCGTGAGTCCTTTGTCCCACCTGTAAAACTGTCAGAACCCAAAGTCCAAGACTAGAGTCAGCAGTACTGTGGGTCATCTAACCTATTTAGCATGCTGACAACTTGCATAGGGTTTGGCAGTCATCCTCCTACATCTTCCACCCTGTGCAATCACCCGCCTTCAGCCTGAAGCATGTTGTACGCCCTGGCCTGCACAAAGAAACACAGGAATGAGAAAATGTGAACAAGTGTTTAGGTGGATCTTAACTGTGCAGCTCACAGACCCTCAAAAGAAATATCTATTATGGAAGTGTTGATTTCTAATAATAATCTAAGCCTGGACGGTGTAACACACATGCACTAAACAGGTCCCTTACCAAAAGAAAAAAAGTGACAGTGTGGAGCAGAAGTAGACTACAGTAAAAACGCAATCAAATACAACTGTGTAAGACACGCAGAAAACCACTCCCAAATCAGTGCCACTTACAAATGTGGTGAGTTAATGATGCCTGTCTACCCTGTCACATGTGAAGGATGCACTTTGGCCTCTGAAAAATGAAATCAGGCTGTTGCCACTTTTTAAAATAACATTTTATGTTTTCAGTTTGACAATCGATCAGTATTCAGGGAAATAATTAAATAAAACATTTATTTGTGAACATAAGCTGAAAATTGGACAGTGACATCTAGCCTAATGATTATACCTTATACACACACACACACACACACACACACACACACACACACACACACACACACACACACACACATATATAGGATTTTTTTTGTTTTACATCCACCTGTCCACCCGATGACAAAATTACTCTAACATATGATCTTAAATCCATAAAAATACTCAAAAAACATTGTCCCCTCTTGAATAGACGTTAATAACACAAAAATAATCATGTACATGCAAAACACGTTTTTTTAAAGTAATGGTTTATTGAGTTTTGCTAATCAAATTCATACTGAGAGAGCGAGACAGATAGAGAGAGAGAGAGAGAGAGAGAGAGAGAGACGCTCAAGTCTCCCCAAATATCGCTTCCAGTCCGGTACGCATTGTGAGTGGGCCTATCACACAGCACAGCAAACATGAGTAGCCTATTCATTATTCATGTCATTGCAGTTGCCCTGTTATGATACAGTCCTATTTGGAGTGGGCTATACCTGATTTGCTCAGCGCGTCCGTCAAAGCAGTGCGTGGCCCTGCGTCGGCTGGCTGTGCGCGCTCATAGGTCGGACCAAGAAGAATCGGAGGGGGAGCAAGTAAAGTGCGCGCCTACGAGACTGCGCGTCGCAAGGAGGGGTAGAGGTTCAGCTGAAAAAAAAAAAAAGAAAAAAAAGGAAGGCGAAAAAAAAATACACCGTGACAATGGCAACATCAAGCATCTCGTAAAAGGTAGATAACAGGCGAGGGGGCGCCACGAATCGGGAGTTTGAGAGGCGACGGCCCCTGTTGGTCCCGAGAAAAGCGGCGATATTAGGACATGCTGGCTGCCCTATAGCGCGTTTCCTGGAATACGAATTCTTCCGTAATTGAAAATGGAGCGGCGGGGGAGAGGAGAGTCGCGCTGTCTCCATCATTGAGAGGCGCGTCCACCTGCTATTACTGGAGGCCCGGGCTGCTGCTGCTGCTGGTGGTGGTGGTGCTGGTGGTGGCGGCAGGGGAGGGAGGGTTGGGGGACATGCTGGGGAAGTGTTTGCCTTTCGGGGGAAAGACGCATCTCTGATACTGTCCAGGGCAGCTGAGAAGGATCCCATTGCGACGGGGGAAAAAACGCAGTTTGGGCGCACACGCTCTGGAGGTAGGCAGAGAAAACGCTATTATGCTGCTATTCAGCGTGCCGTGTGTATTTGAATAGAGAGCGAGCTCTATTTGGTATGCACAGGACAGCCTGATTTATACACATACACACACACACACACACTGATTTATATCCCTGCCTTCTTGATTTGGTCTGATCGGACATTTTATTCAAAGGGGGAACTCACACCATGCATGCGGTGTAGTAGCAGCCCTACCTCCTTGGGACAGCTGTCGTAGCCTACATTCATTCGTCTCTGCTCCATCGATTACCTTCTCCCTGCGAAAAAAAATACCCCCACTTACTTAAAGCACAAGCTCCGATCTATTCGCTTAAGGCTCACAAATTCAATCCAAATACAGATGCCACGTGTGGTTGTTCGCGTTGATGCCAGTTACCTTGCACTGTTTGCATGTTTTGAAGGCAAACACTGGCCTGTGGACGTCATTTTGAAGCAACGTAATGCATCCCGAGCAGTACACTGGCCCAAAATGAATAAGAAATGAATAAAGGGGGAATAATCTATAGTCCAAACTGATGAATGATTCATGAATGAGCTATTGAAACCTAATGGGATAACACATCATCTCTCTAGGCCCCTCCACTGTGATGGCGAATAAATGATTCATAAACGGTTTATAAGCACAAATCCTTAAAATTGGCCTAAACATGACGATAGCAGAGGCTCACACGCAGGTGCACCAAGGCATGTGTGAATGCCTGCACTGTGGGGTCACTGGATCAGTAGCTTACTGTGTCTGTGCTCCCCTGTAAGGATGCTTCATGACAGATGTTTACTGGATGTCCCAGTCTACCACACTGTCAGCCAGACGAGCTGCTCTGAGAAATAATGAGCTGCAGCCCAAGATAACAGCCTCTGTGCTTGGTTGTTGTGGAGGTGTAACTTTGTTTTAAATAGGGATTTAATTGGATTAAATTTTAACGAGCTAGAAATGTGCCTGCCTGATATTTATTGGAATGCCTTGTAAGATGGGATTTTCAAATTAAAAAAGAAGAAGAAGAAGAAGAAGAAAAACTTGGCAAATTTATCGCCACAGTTAATGATCTGTTCAGCTCACAGTTATTGACCCGACATGACTTGGTTTTTGATTTGTGTTTGAAGCCTTTGTAGCCTACTTGACAGGGTGCTTTTGACTTTGCTGCACGTTCTGAGAACACTGTAGGATTATTAGGTTAAGGAAAATATGTAATATGTGATGTTAAACTGCAGATGTCCAAGGGTGGGGAGTGGGGGCAGGTTTAGTGAGCAGTTAGTAAAATGTCTGTCCATCCCCACTCCTCTAATGTGAGGACAGGAGTGGAACCCAGATGGAAGGCCATGCATTGATTGAGTCAAAGAGAGCCTATAAGAGGGCCAAATTGAGTTGACACGTTGATGTGGGTGTCATTATCACGTGTGACGGCACAGTGCGCCATTGGACCCGAGGCTATGTGACGTGTGGAGGGGGAGAGGGCCTTGTTTGAGGATCATAGATACGGAAATGATGATAGCTATCATAACAGCCGTGCCTTAGTTCGGCGGCGTGCCACCGAGTGCGCCGTGGAGATTCGTCTTTTACGGCATTTGCCACTCACATCTCCTTCTGGTCAGCCTCATTGCTGTCACCAAAGTGCCATTTTCCGTTCGGTTGAAATTGGGTGAGAAATTGAGCCCAATGACACATTTCAGCACCGTGGCATGGTTCCACGGCAGCGAGGACGGCACTGGCAGGTTTTCTGAAAATGTGTTTAAAATGCTATCCGAGCGTTATGTTGCAGCAATAAAACCAGCAGCTTGTGTACATAGTCTCTTATCTTCCCCTGTCCATGTGTGCACCGTGGCTTCTCCTCTGCTCAGCCTAAAGGCACATGTTGGGCCTCTACTCTCATGTCTCTTGAATGGGAAAGAATCTCAATTACACACAATGAATGGCTCCTCATCAGTAATCCTTTTCCCTACAAGTGCTCGCATTCTTCATATCTCAGGGTCTTGCTTCTGGTTGACAGTGTGTGCATGTGTGTACCGAGCAGAAAACATTTATTTGTGTTATTGATCATTTTTCCGTAATTCCCCAGTCGCTTATGTTGCATTATCCTGCTAGAGCACAGGTGAGAACATCTCATTAGGCATACAGAAAGGCCATTCCTAGCTCGTATGGAGCCCTGCTGTGTTTTATGCTTGGAGCGCTGTGGTTTTCAGTATAGAAGCACCTTAGCCGAGTCTCGGTCTGTGCAGAAGCACGCTGAGCTCACCGGGGCCGACTGCATGTTTAAGCACACTGTGCTTATGTCAGGCCACTGTATGCTGAGGCCTGCTGTCTCGACCGCAGCCCTGTGCTGGGGTTGTGACGGGCTGGCTGTGGCCCAGCGGAGGCAGTCTTTCTCTGTGCTGCTGCTGCTGCAGAGTTCTGTAATTAAAGGCAGAGGTAAGTCCAGGAGAGAAAGCTGAGCTCTGATTGCTTTTCATGGCCGCGAGGAGAGAGCTGCAGTCTGTCCTGAGGGACTGAGGCGCTGCTGAGCTCTTTCACCGCCAGCTCCGCTCCCCCCCCCACCCAGACAGGAGCTGTTCCAGGGAAGACACGCACATTTGTTTTCGCATACTACTTGCGTGCGCACAGACGTAAACATACTCCAATGCAATCTGCAGCACGCACACAAACACACCATGAAATGCACAAATACTGTACACATGCACTGGCTGAGAGAGGGAAACATTTTCCCCTGTAGCTGAAAGTCAAACTGTGCTAAACTGCTTTAAAGAACGCCCCGTTTTAAAGAACTCAAGTGTCAGTGTGAGGCGAAAACTATTACAGTGCCGTCATGTAATGAACTAGAAACGACGCAATCAGAAAGACATTAAGGAACTCACCTTTTCATTGGCTGCTCTTCAGCATTGACGGAGCAGTTCATGTGTGAGTGGGCTTAGTAAGTGTAGAAGTGAGCCCACCCCTCCCCTCCTCTTTCCCTTCCATGGCAGCAGCCAAACCTACTCTGCACTCGGAGGGCAGAGCAAACACGGCCATGCTCACGTATAGGATCTGGGTGGGCCCCAGCGCTTTTAAAAAAGATGAGAAAAATGGCCTCAGTGCTCTCCTCTCCTCTTTCTGTGGACTCATTCATGACAGCTGGCTGGTTAAAGCACACTGAGGGTTTAAACCATCACATGCCTTACAAGTCGTATCAGAGAGAATCCCATGGAAAGCAAAAGCAGAGTACTTTGAGGATAGGAGCTTTAAAAAGAAAGCGAGAGAGCGAGGGAGGGAGGGAGGGAGCGTTTGGATGCCATTTAAATGCTAAGTCCGGCCACATTTTTTTCTTTTCCTACGTGTTCATGAATTAGTTCTGCCAAGATAATTAAAGTAATGCATCAGGATTTCAGCCATTAACAAATAAAAGTCCAATTAAACTGGGGTCTATTAAACCACTTTCCACATTGCCTACTTGATCTCAATATGTAGGCTGGTGGCCACTGGGACCATGAGCATGCAGGCTTGACGTTCATAGCTCATTTCCTGCTTCCACATCACACTCTTATATTGCAGATAGACAGATAATGTGAAATTTCCCCTGTTCTGCTCTCACACACTCTCCCGGGCCCCCTTGTATTTTCAGCTCGTGGGATTCTTGAAACAGATAGTGAGATGCGATGCTGGAAAATTTGAGAAGGATACTGAAAGAGGCGGAGATCTAACGCAGTGGACACAGGTGCGCCGTTATGAATGGTGTAAAAATGGCATATTCACAACGTGACTGGAAAGAGAGGAAGGTATATGACAGGGTTGGATTTTAATTGGTTTCACACAACGTGCTCCTATGCATTGTTTCCTTTGTAATGGTGCACACAGTGGCAATAACAGCTCAGTTTTTTGTTATATAATAACAGTAATAGATTCCTCTTGTCTGCAGTGCCCCTGGTCTAATTCGAACATGTTTTTTTTCTAACTAGATTCCTCATGTTTGAGCCATTTGGAGCTCTACATTCATGGACACGTACTGTCAGTGTCCCGAATACTGGATAATAGGCCACATTTGTTAGCCTTATTTTTGATTTGGTGGTTGAAAATGAGTGGATGTGGGCGGGTTGAAAAAAGAAGGACTGATAAAGTGAAAAAAAGGGACCAAAACATTAGGTAAGATGCAAAAAACAAACAAAAAAACAACCCAAAACAAAACAGAGGAGCTGCCTAGGAGATGGGGGACGGACATGGTGGAAGATCAGAGGAAGGGCTGGATGGACAGACGGAGGGAGAGGGGACAGAAACAACAAGAAAGACGTAGTTAGTGTTGGTGGTGGGGGTTCGGGGCACGTCTTTCCAGTACAGCCAGTTGGAACAAACAAACGGTCGCGAGACAGACAGTGTTGTTTCTAATGGGAGAGAAGCTCGCTGTGCCCTGGATGTTTCCCTCCACCTTTCATTTTCTAAATGCTGTTTTGTCTGTTCACCACTTAACAAGCCACCAGCGCCTCAGAAAAGAAAACCACGCTTTATTTGCTGCTGTACATAATTACCAGCCATTCAAGACAGACTTGTTTGCTACTCTAAACGATGTTGTGAATTTATGTACAAATAAGAGACAGGCCATATTTTGCTGTAAATCTTCTTCTTCTTTTTTTTTCTTTCTCTTCTTTTCGCTCCCCAAGTCGAGTATTTAAAATTTATGGCGTGGCCAGCGTTCGCTCAGAGATCTGCTGCAATTCACTTCAGTTTAATTGTGCTGCTGTTTGTGGAGACTGCGGCATTTGTGCCCTAATCAAACATTAGAGGTAATTGAATCAAATGGCTATTTTTAATCATAAGTTGTGGTTGATGCAGGCGAGCATGATGGGAAGAAGCGAGAAAAAAAAAAAAAGGGTCTGTGGAGCAGATGCAACGGTCTTTCTGTCAGATGGAGTCAGCTGACGGATGGCGCTTTACTTTTCATTTACCATAGCGCGCCAGAGGCAAAACATAATCCATGCATACTGCTTCTGAGCAGAAGTCAAATGAGAAATGTTTTTGAATATCTTAACACAGAGGCTGTGAATTGCGTTGCATACATGAATTTCAAGTTGGATCTGACCCTGATCTGTTGGATGATGTTGCTGATGATACAACAGCATGACTGCTATTCTACTACGGGTAATAATTATAATCATTCACAGCTAGTGGTCCTTGTCACAGGAGTGGGACACAATGGAAATAATAATTAGGACTTCTCATTTCAGATGCATCGCAGGAGAGTGTATGAAGTGTGTACTTTGACTTCTAGGATGAACAGCTGTGTGTATACTCGCCTGTTTATCAGTGTGTGTGTGTGCTTTAGCTCTAGCAAGGCCCAGTAAGATTTCTCAGTCTCCTGGTTCTGGGTTTTCTTCTGCTTCGGGACTCCTTTTGTCTCTCGCACACTCACACTTACTGTATATTTTCCATCATGACAGTGACCCAGTCTCTGCTGTCATAAACAAGCAGCTAATTGTAGCGTAAAGATACTTGAAGGGCCAGGATGTCAGCTTCACATTTATTCTGGGCTCACCCCTGACAGCAGCACTGGGTGACGTACCGAAGCTCTGTCATGCGCAAATAGACATTTTTCAACTCACTATCTCTCGGTGCTCTTCTAACCCATTTCCCCAAGTCATCACTCAGCAACACTGACAGAATACGACCCGCATATATCACAGTTGAGCCAGTAAAATGCTCTCCACGAGGAGTCAAATATGCACCTCAGTGTAGCCGCTTCTGATAAAAGGGCTAATTCATCATTTAGTCACACAAAGCCTCAGAGATTCTTTGTAATATTGGTTCAAATTCAGCATTGCTGCATTTCAATGAATAATATCCAGGTTTTCCAATGCAGGTATTTAGCTGCGATTTTGAATAAAGTGCCGCATTTATTTGTTCCGTTTATGCATCTCTTTGCATTTTGTATTTTCATTATGATTGGTTGTGCTTTTGTATGAATAATCACTGAAATTTGTCCATCGCAACAAGCACCAGAACCAGCCAGAAGGCGAATGCCTGTGCTGTTTACTCTGTCTTTTCTTTTTATATCATATACACTGATTAAAATTGTTCTTTAGCTCATTGTAGAGCGTGTAATTTAATTAAAGTTGCTGTTTGGTGGCTTTGGACTTGGGCTCAAGTAATTAGTGAGTCAATCATTTTCTTGATTGTTAGGAAAATAATCTGCAACTAATTTGAGATCTGTTTAAGACATTTTTAAGCAGAAATTATTAAAAGAAAAGAAAGAAAAATCCTGCTTCGAGATAGTCGTTTTAATTGAGCAGATCTGCTGCTTTTCTTTTAATAATTTATGGGTAAATTGGTGCGTTAGTGGCACAAAAGGGGGGAGTCGGTAAATAACGACAAAAAAATCGGCGGTTGCGGCTTGTTTAAGGCAAAGTTAAACTCAAAATGTATGAGGATTGCTTTGTTTTTTACAATTCAGTGGAAGGAACAGTCATTATTGTGTGATACAAGAATACAGTTTTTTGAGGGGGGGGCTACAGATGTAAGTGTAGTCACTAGTGGGGAAGTGAAGTGGAAAAATTACATTTAATAAGATGCTACCAGTGATGTCAAGGACATGCTTGGCCCTCATCGCTGTTATTACTTCCAGTGAAAACACATTTTTGTTGCTCCTGTCGTCGTTCTGTTTCTGTCACTTTCGGCTAAATACTTCGGGAACATCACAAGACCAGGTATCTCCCTTTTATATTCAAATAACTTTGTGTATTACCTGCTCCTCTGAGATCTCCCTTTGAGGCGTGAGTGTGTATATGCACTTGCATGAGTGCACGTTTTTTCCTTTTTGCCTTTTGTGTGCAATATTTGGGATTTGCTTATGGTTTATTTATGCGGGTAAGTCCACTGAGAGAAACTCTTTGTCACGGGAGAGCCGGTGTACAGTCTGTATGCATACTTTATAGCCATATGATCTAATAGGTTTAAAAGCCGCTATCAAAGATGTATGCTGCTGCGGTGTTTTGGCTCGAGTGATGAGGCCTCTGGAGATGCGGGTTCTTCGTGTGCATTGTGCATGCTGTACTGTATGTGCTACGTGCTCAGCGTTCGTGTGTGTATGAGTGGGTGGTTATTACTCATGTTGTGGGGACCTAGATCTGTTTACACCGTCATATAATGGGGACTTGTCTTCCTTATGGGGACAAGGCAGGTCCAGTACTTTAAGGTGAAGAGCTGTTTTAAGGATAGGGGGTTTGTAAGGTTAAAGTAAGTCTCCAGCAACTGAACTGTAGTCAATATAATGTCCTCTGTAGTTATAGAGGCACAGAGCTGTATATATGTGTGTGTGTAGATATATAAATATAGCTTTTTAGGGGCTGCCCGTTCTTTCAGAAGCCCTCTGTGCTGACTCTTAATACCAGTGTACCGTGAGTCTACCTGGACTTAATGACCCGACTGAAGATTAGGAGTAATAAACAGTGTAACACACCGTCTGTGTTTCTCTCTTGTGCTCTTACAAATCAACCCACCACTATTCAGACTCCACGGTGAATGCAGTGACAGTGTGCCAAGCATTCAAAATATGAATGTGCACATGCACGCATGCGCACATGTGCACATGCTTAGTCTTGGCCCCTGACTTCTATGTGGGCACGGAAGTTTGTTTTTCTGTTGTATATGCATGAATCGGTCATGTAGTAATAAAATTAGTTATGTCTTTTTTTCATCGCGTGCTGCACAAAATGATAACGGGCGAGCACAGTTATTTACCGAGTGCCTACAAGGAAAGCGTATTCAGAGGACAAGGGCTCCATTGTTGAGAGAAAAGCAAAAAAAAAAAAAAAAATGGTAACAATTTACACTTTGACTCCATCTCTGGGGGCCTTACCAAATGTTAATTTAAGTTCCCATTATAAAATGTATTTAAGTGAGACTAAGAATTAATTCCATTATTCTTGGAGGCAGCTGGGGCTTCTGGATCCGTTGAGATGGTTTTCTGCTCCCTCCTGAGACCTGTGGGTTTTCCCATCACTTTTAAAATCAATTACCTTTCTACCTCCCTCGCCTCTCCAACTCTCTCTAAGTACTCTTGTCATATTCTTCATTAGAAAACCCACCACTTCACCTATAGCTCACTATGAACACCTCAAGCGGAGCGCTGTGTATTTTTAAGCGTTCGTGGCACATGTGAGTGGCTCACTGTGATTTATTAATATGTCTTGCACAGTGGCATATAGGTGTAGGACTGCGCAGCTTCTTTCACAGCATATCGACAGTGTTGCTGCCTCAGATATAAATAGGAAGACAATCTGTGGCTGGGTAAGACCTGTTAGTCCTATTTGACACTAAAGCCACAACAAAGGTATTGCTGTGCTGCTGCTGCTGCTGCTGCTGAGGAGCGTCTGCAGCCCTTGGGAGAGATCATGTTATTTTCCCTTGTGCGCCATCTCACAAACATCTCACTGCACTAACTGAGGGGAATGAGCATGGATGGGCTTGACGGCTGCTTCCTATTTTAGTCATCGGCAGGTAGGCGGATGAGTTGAACTGTGGAGGATCTCTGTGCAGCGAAGTCTTCGTCTAATTAGTTTGTCTAATTATGTCTTTGTGCTGGAAATTTCTCAAATTAGTGGTATCGTGCTGAATGTGAGCATGCTCATTATGGTTGTCATGAGAATTGTTGCGGCAGTTGGAAAAGAGACGAGAAAAGGGAGCGCGGGAAGGAGTGTCACTGGACCCAACAGCTCCCCTTGGTCTAAATCCCTTTATCTAACACAAATATCTGGTAATGGGAGATGCAGCACCCTAGCTTTGTCCCAGGAATTCGCGGGGGGAATGTGACACCCCTCCCTTCCTCCGTGTGCAGGAGCTGCACCTATTTGTGGTAGACCACAGAAAGGTCCCCTTTGATTTCCCTTCCTTGTGTGTCAGCTGCAGGAGTGTCAGGGAGCATCAGGGATGTAAGTGTCTCACATGAAGATGCTTTTTGATTTTCCCTCCTCGTGAGGTGCCACTGCATCGGGAATGAGGACCCCCCTCCCTTTTTTTTCTCCTCGCCATCAGCTACAACACCAGGGTGTTTCTCCTGGTGACCAAGTGGAGGGAGGGGGGGATGAGCGTCCTGCATCACCTGCCAGCGTGCGCGCTATTTTCCCTCTGCATGGCTTCTCCTCTTTCTTTCCTTACTTCATTTTTCTCTCCCTCTCTCTCTCTCCTTTTCATACAGTCCCTCTTTCTCTCTCTCATTCACTCTTCCCCCCATCTTGGACCTACAGTAATTGGTATTCCGAGTGGCAGCTGGGATCCATACAAACATAGCAGACAGAGGGAGAGAGCGCGAGCGAGGCAGAGTGTGTGCGAGGAAGAGAAAGACATGCAGGCAGAGAGAAAGAGAAAGCCAGCAAGTCAATACGCTGGTTCATTAGAGCACTGAGTCACAGTGGCCGCTGCCTCGTTTGTTTGTGTTTGTCCAATACTCTGTCTTAAGCAGAACCCACCGCCTCTGTCCGCTCACACTGGCAAACCTGACAGCAACACACCCCAGGCTGCCTGGTCGCCTGTGATATGGGCTTTTCGGTGCCTGTGAGTATTTGGACATAGCGGCTTATGAAATAATTACCAAATCAATAGCTCTGAATTAAGCAAAGCCAGGCCTTTTCTCGTGATTCTCAGCAGCCGCCGCGGCCAGGGCTGCAGCGAGGCCATTAAGGCTGGTGGGAGTGATGCTGTAAGTGTTTGCTGTGTGCTCTTTAATAATCACGCTGTGATTGAGTTATGTTTAGCATAACTGATTATGTGTCAGCAGTGCAGATATTTTTGACCGGATTACCCGAGGTGTTGATGAGACTCGAAAAAAGCCCCCCAAAAACCAAAATAAAACCAAAAGCCTTGCTGATCTTGTTATGGCAGCGAACGTAAAGAAGGCAGGCCAGTTCTGTGAAATGGAATTTAGAGATGGGGGGGAAAAGGAGAGGGGCTCCATTAGGAAACAAAAAATAGGATTCTGCAGTTATTGAAAATATGAAAGTGGATGTTCCGAAAAAACAAGAGAGAGGAGTGTTCTCTGGTCACGGCGAGCTGAGAGCAGACCACTTGTCGGGATATTGAAAGAGAAAGAGAGAGCGCGAGAGAGGGAGAGGCAGGTTAAGAGAAAGGGCTGAAATGACCTGTTCCTCTCTTCGAGGCCTGTTTATTTTGGAGGAAATAGTAATATGTCGGTGGCTATGTGTTGTCTGGCTGGGCTGCTAGCTCCCAGGGCCCTCGTGGTGCACAGTGACCTCTCATTACCACTGCTTGAGGGAGCGTGAAACGGAGGAGATCACTCCAAAGGGCAGCTGTGTAGATGCGCCTAACCTTTTAAACCATCAGGATACGTCAACCATACAAATAACTCATTAACCTTATCCATTTAAATGAAAAGCTCCCACTTTTATCCCACACCCCGTTTTCTACTCTGTATTAGATTTGTTTAATTGGCCATTGCACATGATGAAAATGGCAAGTCCCTTTCCAGTGTGGTATGGTCAAGAAAGCCTTACAGGAGGCCAGTGGGGATTTGTCCTCCTTCGCCCCAACACTTAATGAAGCTGGTTTAAGATTTGGGGCAAACAGAAGAAAAATACGGGGTTGTGAAGGTGAAAGCGTGTTAGCATGTGTGTGCGTGTGTTTCTATGTTACTTAGGAAGCGGCCTCCCACTCTGTCCAATAGCATAGGAGGGTATTGATTGGAGGAGCTCAATAGCTTGGGCCTTTTAATCACCTCGCTCAGAGGCTGCTTTGTCCCACAGGCTTAAAGAATAAGTGCTGGTAATACCCCTGTGCATATGCACACAGCCACCCTCTCCCAGCTCCTCCCAGACTCACACAGGCTCTAATCAATAGGCCTGATTAACACCAGTTCTCATTTGCCCCCCCACCCCCCCCACCTCCCTTCCCACCAAACATTTTGCCAACTTTTGCTTTAATTCAGGCGCAGTCTGGTAACATTTGAAGCCCACAGCCGTGGAGTTTCTGCTATTCTGACGTGAGATTTAACCTGCGGCACCTAGAGCTGGATCTGAGCGCATCAAACGACAAATGCTTGTTCAGTGAGTCTAGAATAATGTGCTGTTCTGACCCAGTTGTAAAGAAAACATTTAGACTTACACATCAGGTTTCTAAAAATGGCTTTTCTCTCACTCTCGCTCTCTGTTTTGCACTGTCTCCATCCCTCTCCTCCTCTCTCAGTCTGTCTCTCTGCCTTCTTGGCTGTCATTTCTCTTTATACTGTTTAGAAATGCTGTACATTGTGTTACAGGGTTGTGACTGATAGCCTGCCAATTTCAGCTGTGGCACATCAGAGAGGCTACCCCCCCACCCCCCTCACCGAACACAGAGAGAGACACATTAAAGCCGTGACAGTATGCTCCTTTTACTGCTCTCGCTGATTCCATACTGCCCGATTAAGTGTTTCGCAAGAAAGCTGGGTTTTTATTTATTATTGGGGACGAACACTGAAAACACACAGTGGCCAAAACTGCAGCGCAGAGAGCGTCTCGATGCAGGAAAAACACAGAAACTCCCTCTTGGCGTGGTTTGCGCTGTAGACGTGCCGCAGCTTTACGGGCAGCAGACAAGAATTATTGTTCTTTCTCATCAGCGATTCCGAGGCCATTAATATTTCCATCTGCGCGGCCTATCAATAAGCCTCTAAGCCGGGTTTCGAAAACTAATAACATCAATGACTTTAAAAGGGAAAACAAATATCAAAGAAAGGAGGCGTATTAGCAGCCAGAGATGGTGAATATCGAGATTTGAGTTAGTAGACGGAGCGGTGTTGTTGTTCTGTCCCGTGCCCTCCTCATTATTAGCCCCAAACACATACAAACACATGACTGACACCCTTCTCTGCATTTTCCTGCCTTGTCTCCCTGGCTCCTTTCCCGCTGCCCTCCCTTTCCCATTGCCTCATTCGCTCTCTTTTTCTCTGTGTATCTCCTTTCTTCTCCTTCTGTCCTCTGCTACCCCCCTCCTCCCACCCCTCCTGCCCCTGTCCTTTGGTTTTGAAGCCAAGTAAAGGAGTCGCTTTCTGAAGCAACGGGGAAATAATTTGTGGCTCCGAGAACAAAGGGAAGTCTTTACTGTGAGAGTAATGGAACGGATTTTTGTGATGTGGATGGAACCGTCTTCATTTTAGCCTCTCATTTTAAAAAACAAAATACTCGTAAAAGATTAATTTACTGAGAACAATAATAACTCTGTTATACAGACAAAACAGATTTTTCTTTTATATCAGGATTATGGTTGGTATATTTAAAAAAAAACACAAACACATAAATATATATATATTTGTGCTACAGTTGCATTTTTGGTGGTTTCAGCAGAGTTGTAAAAGTTTGCATCTAAATTCAAGCTACTGCAATATCACCACAGTTTTAAAAAAGGCCATGTGCAACCCATTATCATCACATATTGACTGCAAATTCCTCAAAGCCCTTAGGAGAGCCCCATACCCACTTATTGAGCTGTTATCAATGAGCTGCTTTTGTCTTGGCTCAGGAGACTGGACATATAAGCAGGACATTTATTGTGTTGAAAATAAGGAGTTACGAGGCCAGAGATGCAGTGGATGTCTGCTGAAGGCTTACTTCAGGCTCCTCAATGTGTATTTCCTCTTCATTATTCAGGCTTTTTAATCCAGTAACTGATTTTCTGCTTTCACAAGCAAACTTGTATCTTTCTAGTATCGTAGATGTGTTTTTTTTTTTTCTGCAGTACTCTTTCCTGGAAGTAAAAAAACAATAAGCTAACCGAACACCAGCATGTAGAGGACGGAATAGAAATTTTGTAGCTTTTAAAAAATATGCTGGCATTAGCGAAGTGAGGGAATTAGTGACCCTTTTGTATTCAAGACTCTCGCAGTAACTTGAAAATCCACCACTTAATCATTAAAGAAAAAAATATATATACATAAATAAGATTTGAAATAATTTCAAATTAAGTAAAGTAGTGGGTTTAAGTAGAGCCCTACGATTTAATGACCCTCCTGACCTTATTGCTTTCTGGCTCTTTGGTAGGTTCTAAAAATCTCCTGGACTTTTCATTGAAGGCATAAAGATGTGTAGCTGGGCATTCAAAGCAGATTAATGCTGGTAGAAGACCACAGATTTTGTCATTATAATTGTCGGTCTGCTCTTTCCCTTGGATCTCTGTGTATGACACACTCAAATAACTCTATCAGTTAGGACTATCAGATAGCGTGCTATTATAGTACCCTGGATTTTATAGTAGTGTAATGTTTGCATTGTTTGCAGGCTGGACCGTGGCTAAACCTTTTTTTCTTACTGAAACTTAATATATATCTTAGTATACATACACTTACACTTACCTCAACTTGCTATATTGTTCAATAGCTTGATAATGTAGATATCGCAAGTTCTAATCGAATAGGGAGGAATTATCCAGTGAGCAGCAGTTGTCTGGGCAACATTGCCTTTTTGCTGCCAGAGGTCAGAGGAGAAGGTGTTGAATGCATTAACCTGATAGGAAGGTAACAGTAACTTCAATGAGCACTTGTTACAGCCAAGGTATGCAGAAGAGCATCTCTGAATGCACAACACATATCTTGAAGTAGATGAGCTACAGCAGCAGAAGACCACACCAGCCAGTCAGCTGAGAAAAGGAAACTGAGGGTACCATTAGGAGACAGCCACTCAGTTCGTTCACATTTATAAGTAAATTACTACAGCATGTAAACGTCCTTGTAATCCTGCCGTAAAAGAAGAGAGACAACATCCTATGAATGTTTCCGTCTCCACACCTACTTAGGTTGTCAGTTTTGGGCCATTTGAATTGATAAAATAAACTTTTTTAAGCTAGCCAGTGTCGGCTAATTAGCGCTACCGTTACTTTAAAGATGAAGACTTTTTTCGCCCTGCACTTCTAATTTCTCTGCAGTTTTGTACATTTTCATCCTGGTAGCATCATAAAGAAAGGGATTCTCCACAAGCTACATCAAAGTTTGGGAAAGATGGGGGTCTGGCAGGGCATAGTGATTGGAATACTGTGCTTGGATGCAGTATTGGAATCCCAAGTGCTCAAAACTGGCAGTTTCTTCACAAATTTTTATTTTTTGTTCACTTAAAAGGAGATCTAAATATTTATGGCTTTTTAAAAAAAAAGGAAGAAGAAGAAAAGTTGACAGGCATGTGCTACAGTTATATCCAGTGTTTGGCTGGCAAGCTGCCCTCCAGCTCTCCGCGCCAGTCACATAACCGAAAGCTATGAGCTTAAGAAGTTGCTATTGTTAAAAAAAATAACCTTCTCTCACATCCTGCAAACAAGGAGCAGTGTGATTGTTCTTTTGGAGTTGGGTTTCTGGCATGATATGCTGGTGGTTGAATATTCACTCTTATTTCAGATTTGTCTGGTTTTGTCTCCACCATCTGGGTCCTTAACATGCTAGATGCTTGACTTTGTTCTTTTGATAGGTGCTAACTTTGTCTGCTGTTTGGTGCTGGGCAGGTACTGAGACATATGTGGTTTTAATGGAGCTTTTTATCTTCAAAAACTATGCCTACAAGGTTTAATGACAGCAGCTGTGGCAAAAGCATAAGGGGGGAGTGCTAAAGCACAAAGGCTTAGAAGGTGTGGTGATAATTCTTGTGATTAAAGCGTTGTCAGGGACCCCTTATGTTACACAGTTTAGATTTATAGTAATTAATAATGCAGGTTTGAAGAAACTGACTGCCAACCTACAATTATAACTTAGTGAGTGATATGAATTGCTATCATGTCTCTTTGAAGACATGTCAGTGATACTTTCAACAGAGCCAGGTTAGCTGTTTTCTTTAGCTTTTAGCTTTTATGCTAAGCTAAGCCAAGCTGATAACTAACTAATACCTGTTTGTTCAGCTCTATTTAAAACACCCTAACATAAATAAACTGCTTGTTTAAAGTCTTTCTGTGATGTTTCAGAAATTACTTTTTCAGCAAAAAACATGTTAAGATAATAACGCAATTAAATATATATGATTAGTAAGATGCTAGCAGTGCAGTTTACAGTTTTCCTGATATTGCAGAAATACCTAAAAAATAATACTTTTTTCATCTCTAAATGAGGTTAAAATACTAAATGAGCAAAATATGACAATGAAATATTCAAAAACTGAATTTGCAGTCTAGACAGTGAGTGAAAGCGCTGAAATGATTAATGGTTTTAGCCAAACCAATATAACCGACAGATAAGGTGTGTTTTTTTAATGTTGTGAAACAGTAAATCCTAGTATGAATACTAATCAGAAAAAAAAGAATTGGCATGATTGGTGCAGCTCACGTCAGGCCACAGAGAAGAGGGAGATGTGTTGTTTTTGTAGCAGCGGCACAGAGTCCTGCAGCCTCCTGCCCCCTCAACACTGAGGGGAGTGACTTAGCTTCCTTTCTGGTAGCTGTTAGAGTCACAGCATTAGTCATCTTTAATTCTCAGCCATCAGCACAGTCTGCAGGGGAACAGACCTTACAGTGACACAACTTTACCATCCCTTTGTCACCAATAATTAGACATAACTGTCTAGTGATGTGCTGTTAGCGCACTGGTAACAATAAAAACATAGTCCAGGTTTGAAATGCAGTCATATTCATTGTGTTTAGCGCTGTTAAAGACTAGATTATTAAAATTACACTTACAAACAGTTAAAACATATTAAAACTGTTATCAAGAAAGCTGCAGGGCACACTTGATGGGGTTTAAATCTCCACTGTAGACAAAAATATGAGTGCTTATAAACCAAAAAAGTCAGTAGATTAATATGTTGCTCTCAATGCAGATACCGGCTCACTACACTACAGCAGTAAAGACATTTGGCATTGATTCTTCTTATTATTTTAAACGTCTTTGTTTTCTTTTCACACACAGCTCACTCCATATACATATCAGCTGTTCATGTGGAGACTTAATTATTTTGCAGTAGGTGAAAGAGATTTTATGGTCAGATGTAGAAGCTGAAATAAAAAGGCTAAATTGCAGTTGTTTATGTAACATATGTGCAAACAGCAGCTTTAAAAAATCGATATAGCCTCTGTTTGTGAAGACCTGTTTTG
Organism: Pundamilia nyererei; assembly: GCF_000239375.1. Taxonomy (NCBI): domain Eukaryota; kingdom Metazoa; phylum Chordata; class Actinopteri; order Cichliformes; family Cichlidae; genus Pundamilia; species Pundamilia nyererei. Next base: position 9,550,063 of record NW_005187402.1, on the reverse strand, counting down.
AAGCCTTGATTTTAGCATAACTGCCAGCTTGAGTTTTTGAGGCCAGAATTGAAGATATTTGTGAAAGTGTGTGGAGAGCTACATTATTCTCTAGTACTGCTAAGTTTGGATAGCAAGCCCCATCCACCGACTTTACAGGTAACTGGTATTAATGCTAAGTAGCAGAGAAATCATTTGACTGGCTGTTACAATTAACCATACAGCAAGCCATGTAATTATTTAAGTAACGGCATTAAAAATGTTCTAAAAGATGCCATTAGCACAAACACGGTCAAGAGGTCAAGCTGCATGATTTGTTTAGCGGCCTAGTCGGCACCCACTTGTCAACCAAAGCAGCCACAGTCTAAATAATGTATAACTTTGGCACGTTAAATGAGGGAGTAAAAACCCTCGTGAAGGGTCCTGAAGGGGCTAAACTGTCTTAAAGTTTTTGTACCAAGGTGTAATGACTGGTATTTTAAGATGGAGTAACTCACTTTCAGAGACAGCCTGAAGTGGCAGGTCGGCCTTGGCTTCATTTTTTTAGGTTGCTGCTTGTTGTTCAGTGGAAGTGCCGACACCCTCCAGTGGCTGTAGTGAGCGTACAAAGGACTTGGTTTTAAAAGATGGATCAGCAAAACAACTTTGGACTTTAGTACAAAAAGTAGTCATAGTACTTGGCTAAAGCTTACTAATTCTTTTCTTCTGTTCTTAATCCAAACAGTAATCAGAAACTGGCTTTAGAACTTCCTTTTCAGTGGTTTTCAAGATTCAGACTGATGTGCTCTTGTCCGACTGACAGGTGTTAGATGTATTTGCTTTGCGGGCATGAAAGAACAACAAACTTTGTCATTTGCTTCGTATTGTGCAATTCAAAATGTTCAATTTTATTCAGTTCAGTTTTATTTATATAGAAATCACAAGTCACAACAGCAGTTGCACCAAGGTGCTTTATATTGTAAGGACAAGACTACAATAATACAGGGAAAAGCCCAGCTATTAAGTGTCCCCCTTTGAGCAAGCACTTGGCGACATTGGGAAGGAAAAACTCTCTTTTAACAGGAAGAAACCTCCAGCCGAACCAGGTTAAGGGAGGGGGGCCATCTGCCACCACGAATGGTTGGGGGGGTTGAGGTGAGGAATACAGGGTGAAAAACACACTGTGGAAAAGAGCCTGAGATTAATAATAACTAATGGTTGACTGTGTAAGCACATAAAGAGTAAAAAAGGTGAATGAACAAGAAACACTCAGTGCATCATGGGAAGTCTCCCAGTAGACTACACCTACTGCAGTGGAACTAACAGAGGATTTAAGTAGAGAGAGTGTCTGTCTCCTGAATCCAAACTGGGAGCTGGTACCACAGCAGAGGGGTCTAAAAGCTGAAGGCTCTGCCTCCCATTCTACTTTTAAATACTCTATGCACCACAGGTGACCTCACAGTCTGCGATTGATACGGTATTATATGATCTTTAAAATAAGATGCGAGAGCCATAATTTAAAAGCCAGAAGAAAAAGGTGTTTATCCTCTTAAGTCATGAAAGGTGACAGTGGCACGCCTAGTGTCGTTGTCCCATCAGGTAGTAGCTTCAGGTAGATATTCGGTTAACCCTTTAAAGCCTGAGCCATGAAATAATTGCCTGAAATGTCTATTTTACTGAACCAATTTACTGAACCATGTGACAAATTTGTTTTAAAAAATTAATGACATTTTAAGTTAATATGTGACTTTTAATTTTTAGCGTTTTTGCTACATCTGGCATTTAAAAAAAATTGCTTAAAAATGTATTGTGTGATTTATTTAGAGTAAAATCACCCTGATGATGCAGAAATCTCAAAAACTCACAAAGAGCTCTATGTATCAAATATGATGCACTATAGGCTTTAAGGGGTTAAATGGTAATCATGAAAACCCAACAGAATGTTAACTTTGAAATCTAACACACAAAAAATACTACCGTACAAATGAATCATCAATAGAAAACAATGTAAAACAGCCCGTAGGTGTTTGGCTCTCACTGCTGCATCATCATCATTCATTAAGCTGTAAAAACACAGTAATGGTGTTATCACAACAGGGTCGTTGAAGCTTTTCGTCTTGTGGTTTGATGTTTTTAGAAGTTTGGGCGATCGGGCCACATCCTAAAGGATCCTCGAGGAGCATTAAGAAGGATCCTCCATCATCATTCTGTTTGTCATTTTCTCCACATTACCTTTACCATGTTCAAGCGCAGGGAGCGAGCGTGTGAAATGGGACGTTGTCCGTGCATACAGCCATTAATCACAGGCGCAGAGGTAGTAAACAGTCTTTGATGGTCATTAGAAAACAGTTCTATTACAGAGGTTACTATGTCTAGCAGTTAACCTTCTCCTCTTTGATGTATAGCAGCATGGGTGTTTTAGAGCAGGAGAGGAGGAGGAAGAGGAGGAGGAGGAGGGGAAGCATCCTCACCCAAGCTTGGAATGTCCCCCTTCAGCAGCTTTTGAATCGTTGTGCAATCATCGTGCAACCTTTTGTTTCCCTCCCCCCAGTGCTGCTCCTGCTACCCCCCCCCCAACCATCATTCCCTGCCACCCCTTGTTCTCCCCTCCCTCCCTCCTGTCATCTGAAATGTGCCCTGCATAAGTGGAGGCAGCTGCTTAAGTGCTGAGAAAGGGAGGAGAAGGGG
>NW_005187402.1:9545662-9547397 GCF_000239375.1 Pundamilia nyererei | reverse complement strand
CCCCTTGTTCTCCCCTCCCTCCCTCCTGTCATCTGAAATGTGCCCTGCATAAGTGGAGGCAGCTGCTTAAGTGCTGAGAAAGGGAGGAGAAGGGGAGAGTGGAAGTGGAAGGAGGGAGGTAAGGGCCGAAGAGAGAGAAAGAGAGAGTCTGACTCACAGTTAGCTTTGCTTTCCCTCCCTGAATGCTGCAGCATCTACTCCTCCCATTGCACTCAAGGTCTCTCTCTCTCTCTCGCTCTCTCTCGCTAACACACGCACACATCCACTGGCATTCATGTGCACAAACACGCGCACAGACACACGCACATTTGCAAGCATAACTAAGCTCTATTCAGTATTTTACTTGAGGTTCGGTGGTTGTTGAGAATAATTTTGTATTGTGCTGCCTTGGCGCATTATTGACTTGAGAGGCTTTATTGTCATCTTGTTTTTTGTTATGAAATTTTAATGCGGACCCTCGTAATTAGGGTGGCTGTATTTGATGCAGCTGCCAGCCTTATCTGTGTGCTGGTGGTAGATGCAGGGCTACTGATGCAATACAATAAATATCACATGGTTAGTGACAATTGTCTCTGTCAATAAAATGTCAGATGAAATATCTCTGGAGCTTGAGGGCAATTTGGCAAGGGTTTGTGCCTGTGTCTTTAGTGCTCTTGTGACAGTGGGCTTCATAGCTAAAAGCACACTCCCCTGCAGTGGAATTACATAGTGGCGGTGACGCCAGCAAAAGCTCAGGGCTTTTATCAGCTGTCATTCACACAGGAGAAGCTGGATAGAGGCAAGGCCACCACGGCGTGGAATAGGACAAAAGCCCAATGCTAGGCTGTTATTGTAAAGGGAAAAAACAGCATCTAACAAGGTCAGAGAGGCACTGTGGTGAAGTTGGTGCATTGTTTCAGTGACATAACAGTACTGTGGCCTTGATTTTGAACCACAAAATGCACTTTTTAAGGAAATGCTGATCTTCACGTCTCTAATCAGCTACTTAATTTGCTTTATAACATTTTGGATGTGTCACCTGTAAGGTAACATGTTGCACAGTTTTGCATATCCAGCAATTAAAACAAGGTAGGGTATTTGTTAAAGAATAAAACTGGACACTTGCCATGATTATTTTGATATTTGCATTTATATGTACTTTAAGTTAATGCAAAGATTTTACTTGAAAAAAATAACACCACATGTTCTTTTATGTCATTTGCTAACATTTGAGTATGTTTGTTAATAACAGTAATCTGGATATGTTTGGGACTTTTGGTTGACCATAAAAAAACGTGAATACGTACAATAGGAGAATGGTAAGCAGCAGCTCAGTTTCTATTCTATTTATATAGCACCAAATCACAACAACACTCACCTCGAGGCGCTTTATAATGTAAGATATGGACTGTTTAACAAAGCTTACAGTAGCTGCATTCTCAGGCAGTCTCCCGTCCAAGAATTAACCGGGACCAAACCTGCGTAGCTTCTGAAATCGGGCGTGTTCAGGGTGGTGCAGCTGCAAGAGAAACTCATTTTGACTTTGACTGCAGTAGATTTTGTAATTGGGTTTTCACAATGTGACCCTCATTTGTTAGCTCCTGTAAAAAAAGAAAGAGAGAGAGAAAAAAATCACACAAAAGGTGTTAATTTTTTTTATGCAATATTTTTTTAAGAAAATGAAAATTTGAAATGTACATGGAGGCAGTCAGCTTCACTGACCTTGGGCTTGATGAAGTAAACTGCCAGTGCTGTT
>NW_005187402.1:9535061-9545642 GCF_000239375.1 Pundamilia nyererei | reverse complement strand
CAATATTTTTTTAAGAAAATGAAAATTTGAAATGTACATGGAGGCAGTCAGCTTCACTGACCTTGGGCTTGATGAAGTAAACTGCCAGTGCTGTTAATGTAAGCTATGACTTCTAGTGTTTTGGGTAAAGTGAATGTATGACAGTATCCCCTCAGATATAAAAGCGTCCATCGGCATTTAACTACTGCTGTCCACATTGGTCATAATTTGCATATATATTCAATGCAAAAAATACACTTGATAATCACAGTGTCCATTCAGTAATTATCAAACTGCGTGTCATTAAAACGGAATAGTTCATTAAAAGTTATTGTAGGAAGCTACATACACTACCGTGCAAAAGTCTTGAGCCATCCCTGTTTCCTTTACATGTCAACCAAATCAAGACTTTTTTGGTATTTTTTTGAGCAGTAGTTTGGGCAGTGGCTACTTTTTCACTGTCTTTTTTCAGTTCACTCCTTATACCAGACCATTTTCAGACAAATTCTTTTTGTTTGTTTGAATAAATAATTTCAGCATTTTAAAAAAAATGCATCTAACTGGTAAAAAGGAGTGTTTTATTTACACATTACAGAAAACGTAGCGAGGAACCATTTTTAATCTGTGTCCTTAGGCACTTTGTTACTAACAACTTGTTGTTAAAACACATAATATTTCCCATTTTTTCTCAAATTTATGAAAAATGTCAAAGATAACAGTATTTTTGCACCAACAATATGATCCCCAAACAGCTATTTGCAAAACAAACTGCACATCTCAGCATGGTGTGCAGTGTGTCCCTAAAGAAATTGAGGAAACTACAGTGTCAGGCCTAAAACCTTCTAAAACAGATGAAAGTCAGAACTATCAAAGGTAAATGAACTGGACTGAACATCGGCGTCAACGGGTTTTATGGCGTGATGAATCCAGATTTGAAATGTTTGGTTCTATAGATATGTAGAGAGGAGGTCAGGGGAGAGTGTTGAGAACTTGGTGGATGATCTGTCATGGTTTGACGCAACATATCAGTGGTGCTGGCGATCTTGTTAAATTGATGAAATTATGAACGCAGAAATGTAAGGTCAGATTTTGTAATAACACCTAAAAAGCATCTGTTTGGCAACAGCTTCATTTTTCACCATGAAAATTTTTTTAAAAGCACACCTGGACAGAAAAACATAGAATGGACGACCATCAGTTGTGGATTGGCCTCCCCAGATCTGTAATCAAGAATAAGGTGGTGATACCAAATACTGACTTTCGAGCTTGTTAAAATTATACGAATGATTTTCCCTTATATACTACATATGTTTGCGCGGTTAAATAAATCTGATCCTTGCAAAAAATACAGAAATAATAGATGGCTCAAGAGTTTTGCACAGTACTGTATGCAGCAGTGACAGTGCTCCTGCATTTTTGCTTGTTTGCTACCTGTGATCTAAAATCTTGTGAAAGAAGAAGAGCAAACGTTCGGTTGAGGGGGCTTTACATCTAGAATTACACAGTTCTTTAATCATATGATAAGCTTGTATTATTATAATTATGTGCTTGAAGCCCGTGTTCATCCTTTCACAACACTGTTAATCCTGATTTGGGAACAATGTTGTGGATGTGGAGCCATTTGGACTTTTGGCAAAGAGGTTTTATCCCAAATCAGTGGATCCTCTTGACCAGGGGAAGAAAACACTAAAAGAAATGAGTGAATGTTGCTCAAAGTATGTAAAGCTGATTTTTTAGAAGTTACTTCAATGATAGAGTAGAATAGAAAACAACAGATAGCAACTTACCAGCATAATAAGAAGCATAGTATCAAATGCCTTTACTGCTGCTTTATGTGGTTGGAGATGAATTCAGATCCTACATTAGCATTAATTGTTTGACCCAAGAAAGTTAGAGTCAAAATTTCTGACTCTTAAAAACTGAACTGAGAAAAAGTTAACGGTCTGTGTAATATTATTAGGGTTGTCTTAAATATTCATGACCGGGGGCGGACCCACAGGTCGCTGTAGGTTGCGAGGTTCCTTTGTCAGATCACTTGGACTTAGAAAGAGGATGCGTAAAATATTCCTTCCTTATTATTCATACATCCCATTGATTATGACATGTGCAGAAATGTGGCTTTCAAATACTACACCAGCTTTTCCACCCAACAACGTGTTTTCATGAAATTGCTTAGAAACAAGTGCAAGCCTCAGGTAGCCATGGGAGCAGTGGAAATAAACGATAGAGTGACCATTAGGTCAGCTGCGCTCCATCTAAGAGGGTGGGGTGCAACGTCAGATCAGCTCCTGTCACGACCGTCCGTGTTGGGGTTGTTGAGTCTAAATATACACTCAACAATCATTCCTCTTTGTTTGCGAGCATGTACACTAAGCAGTTTTTCAAAGAGAGGGATTCCTGCGCAAGTTTCTGTGTGTAGTTGAAAAGAGTGTTTGGCAGTCAGTGTTCAGTTTTGTCCAATCAAAATACTGTGTGTTTAGACTCCCATTAGGTTTTGGATCACAACAACTATTCTTCCTGGGCTGCATGTAAAAATATACATTGTAACAATACAAAGCAGCAGCACTTGGGCACAATTACATAATGACAACACAGCTCTCAACATCCACATCCTGTGTGAAAGCAATCGCCTGTTTTACTATAGCAATTTACATGATTGCATTTCTGCTACCCCCTATAACAATCTCATTCTCCTGTTAGAAAAATATTATTTTGGTATCCAAAAAAAAAAGAGAGACGCATCATTGGTTTGAAGAAAAAAAAAATGCCCTGAGATTCTTTTGCTGGGTGAATCTGAGGAATGGCTTATTGCTCTGGTCTGCAGAAATAAAATGCATAGATTTATGTTTTTGTTAATTCTGCTCCCACCTGAATACTGCAGTAACCGCAAACCTCCCCAGAGTCTGCCTTCGTCTAATTAAAATTAAGCATGCAAGAGGTTAAAGAGTAAAAGCTTAACACGTAAGTGTATATGCGAGTAGGATAGGTTAGCATGTTATACCAGTGAATGCCAAATAGCTTTGATAGCCTTGTGCTAACTTTAGTAAGACAGAGCGGGCAGAAACACATGCAGATTAATGCACAGTTCTCCAGTTCATATATACATACATATATATAAGTCGATCTAGCAAAAGTCCTGAAACAATAACACATGTCCTACTCAGTATAAATGGCAGGTAACAGTTTTCTGAAGTGTTGATTTTTTTTTATAAGTAAATAATTGCAACAGGGTAATTAGTTCCTCTTATGTGCTGTTTGGCTTTGAGCCTGCGCCTCACTAGAGTAGATGTGAATTTGTGACGTGACGGTTTTGTCATACAAAGTGAAGCGAGAATAGAAGGTACAAAAGAGGCAAATTACCAAAGACAAGTATAACATTTGTTTGTACAAGTGCAAAATTCACAGGACATATTTTGATGTCGCTGCTATGGAGAAAAACAGCGTTCACGTCTTACCTTTTATTACCACATAGTGCATTTTCCTCAAATTGACAAACACAACATTTGACAACAACGGTTCTGCCTTTGTTTTTTGGGTTTTTTTTTCTTCACTGCTTGCTATATTCAAAATGCCTACAATGAAAGACAGACTGCGTTTACACCGGTGGTGCTCAGTAAATATGACTGATGTGACTTTAATTATTTTTAATAATCAGAATTATTAGTGCAAAGGCTAGCCGAAGGAATCAGGATGAGTTGTTGTTTATTGTTTTTGGTGAATTATGTGTAGAAAGATGCTTTTTTTTCATTATCGTGTGGAGAATCAGAGCATAGACAGAAGTTAGGCTAAGCTCTATACATGTCACAGTAATTGGCAGGTAAGCCAGGGTAATCAGATTATTTCCACCTTAATTTGACTAACATGAGCCTGGATGTTTAGGTGGCAGTTGATATAATTGTAGTAACACCTTAATCTGGATGTAATGATAATGGAAGGAGGCTTACCTACTGCCCTGCATTTTAACATTGAGATCATTGCAAATTATAAAAGCAAAAAAAAATTGCATAAATAATAGAAGCTAGAGATGCTCTTTGAAGGGCTAGGTACTGGGGGGGATGTGTGCTTTCCTGAATTTCTGTGCTTTGGGTGTTTTTCAAAAGGCTCATCAACAACAGTGCCGTTCTGTCGTTATTTGGGATATGAAAGTCTATCCGTGCTGCTACTCGGGGAGCGTCTCTGAATGGCTGCCCTGGGCATTGAGCAGAACAAGGCACAGAGCGAGCTGCAGCAAGCAGCTCTGGAGAAACAGCAACACTCTGTTATTCAGCCCTTGGCCTGCGCTCTAGAACATTGTGTGTACATCTGTAATCTTACCTACCCCCTGGGCTCGCGCAGACCCCCACCACCACCTCTACCGCCATTTTTTTCCCTTTATTCCTTCTCATTCACACTCATTCCTTCTGTCCATATTCTCTCTCTCTCTCTGTCTCCTTCTTACTCAGTCGCTCACATCATCGCGTCATTCCCTTTTTCTCTTACACAAAGATATAGTCAAGCAAACACACCCACACGCTTTCTCACACTGACACCCATACACACAAAAAACACCAAGGGCCTTGAAGATACGCCACGTGTGAGATCACAGTCTTAATGTGTCTGGGCCACTACAGCCTGCTCGATTTTTCTACTGATTTTTAAAATGACATAAAGACTTTTGGTGTGTTTTAAGGGCCGTCAGCAGCTTATATGTAATGCTGATAAATATATTATTTAAATGTAAAGTACGTGCTAGAAAAAAAAAGTTTTTTTTAGCTGAAATTGAGCTGGAGCTGCGAGTGTTTAAATATACATGAAGGAGAGGGCTACATGAATACGATCCTGTCCTGGATGGTGAGCAGTTATGAGCTGTGTCATGTGTCTGCGCTTTCAACTGCTCTGTGCGGGGCTTTCATCAGCCTTTGCCTCTGTCACTGAGACATTCCTCACTCCCTCCATGCTCCCGGCTCCACTTCACAAACTGTAATAAGGCATCGGTACGCTCTCTCTCCATTGCCTCGGCTGTTTTTGGTGCACCGCTGCATTGCAATCCATGTAAACGTACACTGTAGGTGCGCGAGAACGGCTCTTTTCTCAGCACTTCAGTCCTTTTCTGTGACAATGCAATGCTGCACAAAGTGATCAGCTTGTTGAAACAAGGCTATCTTGCGCATTGACAATCCGTGTGATATATTGTCATCGTCTGCCGGTTAATATGTACCGCTGTTTCCTTGGGGATTAGATGTGACTGTCATGCTCGGGCTTGAAGACATCATATCATGGTCCTGGCGGCACTTTAATAAATCTTTATTGCTTTCATTGCATTAACAATCAGCCACCATCTGACGCAATTGCACGTCTTTACTCCAGCATACACTAAGTCTACCCTTAACTATTTTTTTTTCCTAATGGGAGGCATTATAAAACACATCTTTTAAGCTCCCACAGAGTTCAAAACAACAAGAGTGTATTTTTCCCTCATGTCTTTTTCTTTCCTCAGACAGTTGGAGCTTTCACAATTGAATTTGAATGCCATGCTTTTAGTGCCAGGGTTTTTTGATTATCCACAGACAGGGAGCTGTGCTGGATTCCATTCCTTTCATCATGCTTTAACCAGTGTGAGCTGGCTCCCCTGTCGTATTTTATGAGAGGTGATTTTAGTGCCTCTCCTTTATGCAGATGATTTTGGCTGCTGCTCCCCAGTCTAGTCTTCAAGAGGTGGATATTGGTTTTGACAAGAGAGCTAACCTTGCTACCTTCGCTCTCACCGGGCTGTCTTCCTGACTGCCTCGCCACACTGTGTATTCTGGGCCATATGCTAATGCGAATTACACTTAGTGAAAAGGAGGATGCTGGATGCATCTACAGGTGTTTGCAGAATGAGGCTCAGTGACAGGAATATTACACCGGGCTGGAACCCTCATTGACCCTTTGCACTCCCACGGGGATGACAGCGTCTTTATTTATTGCCACTGGGCCATATATTCTCTTTATGTGCAGTAATGCTCCCAGTTAATATCCACATCAGATGACAGGGATCCACATGAGCGCATTCACTCATATATGTGGGTTACGGTGGATGCGGAGCTTGTAGACGGGATCATGAGCTGTCATATGCAGGATTTGCTCTCTTATCAATCCACTGATAAGTGTGCATGCTTCTTTTTCCTAAAGCAATGAAATGTGTGCAGGTAAGCTACGCAGGGAGTACCCTTATTCAGTGAAGTTCCCTGGTAAGCTGCTCATCCTCTTCATGCCTTTAAAGAGGCACAGAAGGTTGCAAATGTAGTCAGTGGGGATAATGAGCGATCGGATAAGTCTGGTATATGCAGCCATATATACATATCTGTACAGACACGCAGATGCACTGCACTTTGACACGGTGACTGAACTTTTATTTTGTAGTCGTGCTTGCCTAATTCGGCTTTGTTGAGGGAAACGGAGCAGTCACACAGGATCATGCTTATGTGATACTGAAGCTTGAACTAAGTCAGTCATGCAGTGGGTGATAATCATGTATCTCTCTCGCTCTCCATTTTCCTGTTTCACTGACTAAGTAGAGAACTTTGCATGATTGCCTGGATGAGTGTTTCCCCTCAATGCCGCGCCGCTATTGTCCACTTGCCCCTCCTTCATCTGTGTAATTGTATGCGTGAAGTTTCAACTGTAAATCCCAGCTGTTGGCTGATTGTCTGCTCTGTAGTGCTACGTATTCTGGGAAGCCATTGGCTGAGGGGTATTGGTTTTTTCTTAAGCTGGAAAACATAATGAAAGATAACACAACGATGAGCTAGGTAGTTTGTTTTTTCCTTTTTTTGCCTGATTCTCCAGTCGAATAGATTGCAGGGGAAAAAAGACAGCATTTGTCCCCCCCACCTCCCCCACCCCTTTCTCTCTCCCTTGCTCTGCTGAAACAGATAGAGTAACTGTGTGGAATAAAGGAGATGCTTTTCTCTCTATCACACTCCATCAGCATTATTTACCAGACCTGCCAGTTGCTTTGTACAGCACCTCTCCCTGCCAAGTAGGCGACTGGCGTACGACCAGGGGCTAGTGACAACAGGCTACAGTGGAAAGCAAGGAGAGCTGTGTGGACGAGCCAAGTCTATTCATTCCCCTAGGCCGCTGAGTGAAGCGCAGAACTCTATCTGCTCTCACTGAGGAGAACATAGCACTTTATGGATTTTTTTTATTTTATTTTATCAGACACTATGCTGGAAATTATCATAAACCCAGCCATCTCTTTGAATCAGACTAGACATACCGGTGGAGTGTGGTGGTATTAGTAGGTTTGTAACGGCTGTGAATAACCACATTTGTTAACCCTGATCTAAAAGTTAAAGGCTCAGGAAAAAAAACTGCGAGGCTTTGAAATTGTTGCGTGTGCTGTGTGTGCTGAAAGTGAATCACGCGTGTCAGAGAGGCTGTAATAAACGCATGTTTCCTTTGTCATTCCCAGCCACAGTCCCATCAGCCCTCCCTGCAGAACCTATGGAAACATCAGCAGTCGGGGCTTGGAAACAGAAAAGTGATTTTTTTTCTTCTTCCACAGTGTGTCACAGATGGTGGGAAAGCCTTTGTAATGCTAATATAATATCACACTGTGTCGGCCTAGCTCTGCAGTTCGCTCTGTGTACCAAGCAGCCTGGCTGTGGAGTGATTTACCAGTATGGAGAGAAAAAGACCTCCCTCGGTTCACACTGAAAAGGCTGTGTGGTTGGCGGGTCCTGCTGCGACTGGGTCCGCCTTGACTTTATTGATTCCTTGGTCCATCTAGCGCTGCGTACTGTTAATTAACTGTGTTTCTGAATGTTTGCAACATTGTGTGTGCTTATGAGAAAGGATTTTACAAAGAGGGTCCGGGCATTAACAACAGTTGAAAAGGCTATAGAAGGTGATTTTTTCATAATCATCGGAGACAAGCTGCTTATTAAGGCCAGTTATTTTAGACAAAAAAAATGCACATGGTAGCACAATAAAAGCTTAAATGTTTGCATCTGGCATTCTTTCAGCAAGTATTTGTAGTAAAAATCAGCCTATTATCTAATATAGTGCCTCTTACTACCAATGTTATGCCACCTCCCAACAGCTAGCCAATGGCAGGCCACTTCCTCAGATAGTAACCAATGACTCTGTGGCAGTGAGTCAGCTGCTGGAGAGGAGGAGACAGGGACATTGATGTCTCTCTCTAGCTGTGCCACGTCACACTGTTGTCGATTCGATTTCCAGCCCTCATCCCTGGTATTTGAATCACAAGGGGGAGCGTTTCATATCCTTGCTGGGAGAAGAAGGGGGATCTTGTCTATCTGAAAGAGCATGTTGGATTAAGGGGGTTATTTCCCCAGAGGGGGGGATATGAGTGTGAGTGTCACTCAAGACAGCACTCATTCTCACACAGCCTCTACCTCTGCATGTTGCCAGGGAGCCCCAGCTTTGACTTCTTCCCCTCTCCCCCTTTCCTCATGTAATCCTTAGCGTTTGCTTTTACCCCCCCCCAACAACTCCTCTTCCTCTGTCTTGTATGCACCCTCTTCCTCATCATTGCAACAATCCCTTCACACTCCCTTCCTTCTTCCCCTGCTGGTTCAGTGCTGCCCTATAGGGAATGGAGAATTGCGTGGTTCGGTGGATGGTTGTTATTCCAATCACACCTCTGATGTAGCGAGGGTCCAGTAAAGTAGAGAATAATTGGCAGGTTCCAGCAGCCTTTCCATTCTAGTAGCGTGCATGTGTATTTGTGTGTGTGTGTGGCAGGGATGAGAGGGGCTTGCTTTGGGTGCAGCCTTCAGAGGTCATTTCATTAATTATTAGCTCCTGTGATGGGTGCATATTCTGTTCTCAGCACGCGTTGACAAAACACCTTGCTTTTAACGATGAAGATAAAAAAGAAAAAGAGCGATGGTCAGTTATGCAAAAATAAACCCACATTTTCTTCAAAACGCCCAATAACGTGTGTTGGATAGCTGAAATTTGGCTGCAGTCTTTTGTCTCTTAGCTAGCTTGCTCAATATTCAATCCTCCCCTGCATCATAAATCATCAACAGTATTTGTGTCTGTGATTTTGTATTTTAGATAAAAGAGTGGTTTTGGAAGTGGAGCAGGTGTTGGGTAGACACGCAACTAATTAAATGAGGGTCATTCGGGGTCAGGGGGGCAGAGGGCAGAGGTCACAGGTCGCATGTGTTCACCCTCTGCCTTCTCGAGAGTCACTGACTGATAGGACTCCGGAGGTGATCACTGATACACATCAATGGAGCCACGCAGGGCAGCTAATCAAGCATGTGGGGTATGGGGATGGGGACAAGCATCAGGGAAAATAAACCAGTGCTATCTGCTGGCAAACACATTGACCCACAGACTTAATGGAACATGTCTCCCATAGGTGCACTGCTCTATTGATTAGCCATTCTTGGCAGTTGTAGCCAACACTGATATTGAGTGTGATTTTTGCTTTTTTCCACCATCTCTGCTGTTGGCAGGTCTGTTCTTGCAGAGCCTGAATTAAAATGGTACAGTATATTTCTGTGTTGCTACAGGTGCTTTTGCGCCCCCCCCAAGCTGTGATTGCCTGACACGGAGGCCAGCACCATAGCGACCATCATCACTTCCTCTGATGCCCTTTCCTTGTGATCCAGCCTCACCTTTAAGGGCTTCTCATTATGAGGGACTCTAAGTTCTTACATGAGGAGACGTGCACACTTATGTGCACAGTATAAATGTTAGTACACACACACAGACATATACACACCTGTAGGCAATACATAGCCATAGACAAAGACTAGTGCGTGTTTGTTCATAGCAAGGAGCACACAGACACACACACACACACAGATCTGTTAGCATGGCACACATTTGCTCGAATGCAAAGAAAGAGTAGGTAGTGACCATGAAAACTGCATAAATGTCCATTATTCCAGCGCGCATGTGAGAAAGGTTGAATAAAGTGGTGGTAATAAAAAATATCGATCACTCAGCCCACAGCGTGCCTGACAGGAATCGTTGTGGCAGAAACAGGCATTGACAGAGGGCCTTTGCAGGAATGTAAACCTGCAGGACATTATGTCATTGCGTCAGCGCTGAAGTAACAGCCCAGAGTCTGCAGAACCTGATTTAGATTCAGCAAAGCAAATGAAGCGTAGCTCTAATAAATGCAGCTGTTGGAAATAAGATAATTGCATCTCCGTTGCTGTTGCAGCAAAGATTATTTGATGCATGCTCTCTGTGCAAGCGTGAGAGCGCTCGGGTTTGTGTGTGTCAGTCAGGAGATCGAAGTGATGGTCATGATTGTTAGTTTTGGCTCCGTGTTTCTGGGGGGTGGAAGCATCTTCTGTATTTATCAGCAGTTACTCATACATCAGCATCTTTTTAACTGTACTGAGTGGGAGCACTGCGTACATAATGAGTGTGTATGGGAATGTGTATGTGTGTGTTTGAGCTCATGCACAGGGTTGCTTGTATGCAGAGCCTCATTAAATACGCAATTGTTTCATAAGACTGACCCTTCAAGAGCGGTGGGTGGACCAAACGCAGATTTGCTATCTGTAATGTGGAAGCTTATAGTTTACCATGTGTGTGTGTGTGTGTGTGTGTGTGTGTGTGTGTGTGTGTGTGTGTGTGTGTGTGTGT
>NW_005187402.1:9525672-9534938 GCF_000239375.1 Pundamilia nyererei | reverse complement strand
TTTTTTTTTGTTAATGTCATCACATTAACTCGGCACTGCTATGCGCTTATATACCATAAGGAGACTGCTGTACATGGAAGCAGGATATATCCATATGTTAGTGAGGATGCCATCGCTCTGTCTCATTAGCAGCAGTGCTGAGGCCCTGAGCTGCTTCTTGTGCTCCATTGGGACAGCTGATGAGGCCTGACTATATGACCTTTAACAACCTAATCAACTTTTAACACCTCGCCTACTGCCTGCCTTATTGCCATTCTTCTCTCTACCATTCACCGGGCGCTGCCCCATCCCATATTTCTTCTTTTTTGATAAGCAGTAACCTTGTTTTGACTGATCAGCGGTCCATGTATGAATGAAACAGCATTGTAAACACATGCTGCTGCAGTCTCTGGAGGCACGTAGGGATTTATTGTAATAGGCTGTCTCCCTCCTCACTCTTGACCTTCCCTCTACTTATTTTTCTCCTTTCCTTATCTCTTACTGTCTTCTTCACCCCAGTGTTGGAGAGCTTGGGATGTATAGAAAATAAAAGAGAAATATCAAACCATGCAAAATTAATGTACCATGTGGTAGGTAGTTAACTGTGTCGCGTAATTAAACTACAAAGGAGAGGTAATTACAATCTGTTACAGTTACTCAGAAAAATGAAATTACAGCTATGAGTGAAAATGATGATTACACATGCATATATAAATATTTTTCTCAGTGCATTTTTTGTTAATGCTTTTGAACAAAGCGGGTCAGCGCCATCAAGAGCAGGATATCTTATAAGGAGATGGCTTTACGTCTAGACACGCTCCATTTATCTGGCAGCATGCTCTTAGAGTTTGAGTTTTGTTTTTGAAAGCAAGCAGCCTGCCATGCCTGTAACCAGTCGACCACACGGCAGGCGGTCATGTCATCAGACGAGAACACCTTTCAGTGCTGAAAAGTCAACAGTATTTTCTTTCAGGAATAAGGAAAATGCCAGGGGTGTCAAACATAAGCCCCGGGGACCAGAATGGGCCTCACACAGACTCCAATCCGGTCCACTGGAAGGCTTTGGAAAATGCAGACAAGGTTATAAAGGATGGACTTTAAACTGTAAGTTTTGCAGCTTTCCTCCTGATAAAACCCTCACCCATGGTATTTCATATTAAGTAATAGATAAACAATGAAATGACAGTAGAAGTCTTGTTTTATTTTATTTTATTTTACAATGGGTGCAAAAATGTTTTTAAAAAAAGAGTATTTTCTGTGAATGAACAAAAAAATTCCTGCCTTATAATTACAGGACAATCTGGTCAATGTGCTACCTGAAAATCTAATATAATTTTACAGACTTTTACAGTCAAAGACTCATGCTGCCAGATTTCTTTCTTTAATGTTGCAGAATTTCTATATTATGTAGGAAAACTGAGATGTAATGTTGAAAATGGGCTTCTTTTTCTCATATTGAGATATTTTAGGGATTAAATGTTGAACGTGTAAACAGTTAAACTCCTTTACACTGACAGAAAGGATGGGTTTCACTGGTCTGGTCCACTTAAGATGAAATTGAGCTCCATGTGGGGCATGATGTAAACTGAGCTTGACATCCCTGCTCTGTGGGTACTGCAGAGTAAAGCGTGCTAATAGAGGTGAAATGCTTTCAGCATCAAAATGCTCAAACCTGGAAATCATCGACAGCTCGCAGAGAACTTTTTCAGCTTTGCTGCTCCGTTTAAACATTTGCAGTTTGTTAACAAGTTGCATAACTCTGTCAAGTCTTCAAGTTGTATTTTTTACAGCGTAGCAGTTCTATGCAATCTGTCATATTTTGCATTTGAAAAGTAGCCTCAGTCCATTCCTGTTTCTGCACTTTATAGGAAAACAAACTAAATGTGTTTTTTTTTTTATTATTAAATGCTGCGTATCTAAGTCATTTAATAGTCCACTTATCTGCAATCTCCGCCTGTTACAAAGTGCATACGTTTCCATAATCATTTTAAATAGGAAAAATCACTTTGCTGCGTCCACGGTAGAACACCTCCTTTAATCTGCAGCAATTTCCTGTATATCGATCATTTCCGCACATATAAATGATCCCATTGTCAGGAGCTTGTATTAAAATAACCTGCAATTATTTTAAATAAATCCTCGAGAACACGCGATGATATAAAAGAAATTATGTTTCTATCTGTTTAATATTTTTAAAAAAACACCCTGAAACCTGACATGGGGGATTAATATTGCAATAACAGGCACAATTCGCTCAAGTCATTTAATGGAGTAGTTACTGCGTGTGATTATTACGGCATTTGCGAAAACAGAGCAGCAAACAACTTGAAATGAAATGCAATAGTAACAACAGTAAAACAATAAGGCCTTAATGCTTCTGTATTGTGTCCACAGCGGCTAGAAGTGAATGAACGCTTACTTAAACAATTTATCGAGCTGCGACTTTAACAGAAATTAAAGCGGTATTATGCTGCATTGAATTATATTTCGGCGGCTTTTCCAACAAGAGACCAGAGATCTTACTTAGCTATTCCTGAAGACACGGAAAGCATTTTATCCAGGGTTAGCTAAAGAAAGATTAAAAGCACAGGTTTGGAAGTCTGAGCCCTTATTACCTTAATAACTAAATAAATAAACATTAACCGTAATCAAAGATATTTAAAACGGTGACGGTACACGCTAAGGCCATGGAGGCTTGGATTAAATCCCATCATCAGTGTCACTCATACTATATTTCAGCAGGCTTGCAGTCATTTTAATAGGAAGATAGCATTAATGGCTTGAGCGTTTTCTTGCCATACACTCCTGGGCCTGCGCCTTCATTTTGGAGCATGCAGAGGCCTGAGGGGGTAACAGTAGCTACAATTGTCCAGATCTGTCTCTGCAGGTTGTGCTGCGCTGATAAAGATCCAACTCTATAATCCTGATTCATAGTGAATCTTTACCTATCAGATGCTTCCTGGGCTCTCCAGCAGCCCGTGATTGACAGTGATTATCTCAAACGCAGGCCGTATCTCTGCCATCACCGTGGCCGTGTCAGGGGGGTTTTAGGTGAGGATGTTGGATCAAATACAGCAGCAAACAGCTGACAAGGAAGGTGCACAGTAGCAGAGGCGCGTGTAGGAAACACCATTGAATTAAGATTTGCAGATAAGGAATCTTTTTTTTCCCTCCCTCTCCATGTGTCAGAGACAAAATCATTGAGATTTCTCCTCAGCAGCAGCAACAGCAGCACCGGCCTAACCTGCAGAGCACGCTCATGACACGAGTTAGCCGGTGTGAGCTTTGTGTTGAAGAGGCAGCTGAAACACAAACAGCGGGACAACACGGGAAGCATATGGTGCTAGCGATGCAGCAGTTGTTGCTGTCAAAAACATAAATGCTGCTGAACACTGTTACTGCAGGTGCAAATTAGCAACACTGCTAATGTGTTCACCGTATTCGATGTCAGTCTTGTATTTCCTGGTCTAATTGTATGAGGGTTTGCATAATGGCCTTTGTTACAGCACGGCATTAAAAGAAAGATTAATACTGCGCCGCCATATCGACCAGCTATAATTGCAAACACCGATGGCTCACTCGTTTAACATGTTGGCATTCAGCAGGCGGTCATCTGCAGCAGTCTTTGCAATGTGTTCATTTGGAGCATTTATCAGAAGACGTGGCAACACGAGTTGATGCAAATGGTTCGATGAAAAAGAGTTTTCTGAGGTTCGCTTGGCCCTCGAAAGAGGAGAGCTCTGACATATGAGCTGCGAGGAGGCCCGCTGACCATTTGACAGAACAAAGCTCGCGTTTGTGAGACAGAAATGGAAGGAAGGGTTGGAAGGAAGTACCTACTTCTTCGTCTTCCTGTTCACAATAGCACGGCAGGTCCACGTGTGTTAAAAAGCTACTTAAATTCTCAGTGTCGTTCACGGTGTGGCTCTAAGCACTAAGGTTTTCTTCCCAAATTTAGAAAACCTGAAAGACGAGTCCAAACTGCTTTTACTGTGTGGGTCTGTGAATACAGTATGTGATATTTTTAAAATTCATGATGTGTGTACAATTGTGTGTGTGTATTGGATTTGTGCTTCTCTGTAGTCCTACCACGTAGTGCTGCAAGCTCACGAGCTCGGGAGTATTACCGTGAGTTGCGTGTGAGGCAGGTTACTCAGCCTGTCTGCAACCAGTGAACCTGCTCTGAAACCGTATACCTGCGCTGAAAACAGGAGTCGCCATTTCAGCGCTGTCTGTTTGGATCAGTGTTCCCTGTGGCACTATGCCCTCTTTGAGAGCTCCTCTGTTGGGGATCTATTCCTTAGCCCCTGACTCTATCCCTCTGTTGGCACAATGGCCCCTTTGTACCTACATATACTACTGCTGTGGGACCTTGCCTCGTAGTTTTTGGCAATTATACACAATCCCACTCCATCTATCCCCCTTGTTGCCGCTTCATTGACGAGAAATGCAATTGGATCGAGGAGAAATGCGGTGAAACGGAGACCCGGGAAGAGGCTTGCAGGAATTAGATTGTGGCGCTGATAAGTTCCATATAGAGCAAGTAAACATGTTCTTATCTTGTTATCCAGCTTACACATTAACACATGGCGCGTGTGGAGGAGGGTTTAAAAGGATAAATCAAATTCTAATCATTCTGTTTGGCTTTTTCCGCTCGCTGCTCTTTGTCTCTATTTCAGTTTCTCATCGTGCAAAGGACCCCAGCCCACATGCAAGAACAATGGAGGGGGGTCAGAAGTGCTAGCTATTTTCCTACACCTGCTGAATGCTACAGAAATGAGTGCACAGTGATTATGTGCCCTAATGTGTGGTGTTTAAAGAGTGGTTTCCCGCAGCAGAGTTAAATGGTGGTGCCCTCTGTGAAGTATTAATGATGTGGATGGATGAATCAGGTCGGCGCAAACCTGTTGACGGCAGCCGTGGCGCTCTCTTAAAGCTGCACCCAGACATCAGGCTTAACCGCTTGGCAAATTGGACATGCTTGTTGGCTGTAGCTCCAATTTATGTGCACTCTCTATTGCAGTTAGTCCATCTTCATTATTGAAATGGCCTCTCGTCAGGTCTTGACAGAGTGGTGGAGATGGTAAAGGGTGGAGTGCGCGTGTGGTGGTGGGGGCACATACAGAAGAATCATGAATAATGTGGAAAATAAACACATTTGAAGCACTGGCGCTGGCTGGCAGAAGGGGTGTTGGGAGTGTTGTTAAATGCCTGGCTTTCATTTTCTCTCTGCTCCTCTCTCCCTCTCTCCATGTGATTGTATGTGCAGCCTCTGCCAGTGGATGTTGATGCTGTGGATCCTCAGCCTTGGGGCTTTATCTAACACACATGCAACCGGGCATAAACACAGACACACACACACAAGCAGCTCTCAGTGCTGAACTCTAGCAGCACCTCTGTGGCTTGACCAGCATCCCAGCTGGGTGTTGTGTCACAGCCATGCTGGAGACACATTGCTCGGTGGCCACAGCCTATATTTAATAGGTTGCTGTTGTGGCTTCGCTATTCACCTCGGGATCGTTGCATTGGTGATGGCCGATAAAGCTGAGCCCAGTTTGGTGGCGATATCCGCTTCCAACTCGCGCATTGTTGCAGGCGACACGTTTATTGCCGGATGTCAAATTTCAGCTCCTCGGTGAGGCGAATTGATAGGAGATGGCCTCAAAACCATTTCGTAGCTCTGTAAATGTACACTTAAGCCCAGGCTTTGGGTATAACAGTGCTTCTCTTTGAAGAGAAGAACAGGATCTAACTGAGTCTACCTACAGGGTCCCTGTACCTGCTGCACACATGAGTAGATGTGATGGCTCATGAGGTAATTACCCACTGAGCTGGTCTGTAAGCTGAAGCAGGGGTTCCCTTCAGGTAGCGCTCTCGCTCAGGTCAGTGAACAGCTAATGACATTTAGAAGAAATAGGATGAAAGAGGTGGCAGTTGGTTGTAGTCAGCCACACACTACCTTTGTCTTATTGTCTGCCGTCTGTCTTAATCTCGCAGCCACCCTTTTCACACCACAAGGAGATCGTGTTATTAGATCCCCTCCCTGGGCTCATTTGTCATCCTGCAGCACCACTCCTCTAGAGGAGGACTGCAGGAGAGGAAAAAAGAAAACAATATAAGCAGGCAGGAGGCCACAACATCAAATGTTCATCATTTACCAGCCCAGAGTCTCTCTTATCGCCATTATTCTTTCACAATCACAGCAGATTAATATGCTTTCTTTTTGTTGCCCCTCTTACTGTGTCTATTTTTAAAAGGCCGACAAACTTCAACCTCTCTTCTCTCCTCTCCCCTTTAACATGTTATTTTGTATTACGCCGTACCCGGCCCTCGCACGCGTGTACTCTCAATCATCCCCCACCCCCACTTTTCACCATCACTTGCTACAATAAAAAGTATTGTCAGTGTTCACAGTTTGCTGTCACCGCCTCAGTCACATCTCTTTAATCTCTCCTCTTTGAGCTCCTTCAGATTTCGTGCTGCTGAGGCGCACGAGAGGGAGAGAGTCAGCTAATTACAATAAACAAATATGCTCAGAGCCGCCTATGTAAGGTTGGCATAGGTTAACAACTCTGCTATAAATGTTAAATGAAGCTTAAAATAGGATCGTATGGCATACAGTTGCCATAGCGATCCAAGCTGCGATTCTTTGTGTACTTTCGTGGTTGGCAAAGTTTAAATTAATCTTAGACACGAATCTGTGATACGGAGAAGAAATGAGTGATTGTTTGATGCCCCAAGGGCCTGTTTGATGCCTCTATCGCGTTTGGAGCTTTTTCTTGAACCGCCACAACTTTGTTTGTCTGTGCTTAGCGTCGGTCTTTTGTTGTAATGAAATCTAATGCACTGCCGTTGATGCCTTTCTGCCTCAGACGCATGGCGGTCGCCCTTTTTTACCGATTGCCTTCTTACTCACGTCTCTTTCTATTTCTCTTTGTCTTTCAACAGGTGGGACAGTCAAAATGATGCGTGGGTGGTGCAGCGTTGAGCCGTATTGATGGATGTGTTAACAGACAGCAGTCTCACATTGATTGTGAAGACTTCAGAACCCGAGAATCCAAATGCAGTGGAGAGCACAGGTAACTATTCAGGTATAGCTCGTTAACACCATGTTTTTTGTGTTTTTTTTAAGTAACTCACATGAATGCTAATTTTGCTCTTTATTTCTCAGCTTTAAACATTTAGAGAAACTTGGTTGCAGAAGAGAGTTTTTTTTTTAATTTGCCCAAGAATATTTAAGCACTCATTAAAATAAACGAAAGCTTATTAACAACAGTTTCTCTCACAACGCATTTAAAACTTTGAAAAGACAATTAGTATTAGCACATAGCACAGAATTAGCTTTCCTTGAATTAGCTTTTCACCCTCAGTTTTAAGCTCTTTTACAAGATATGGGGAGCGTGAAACACATCCTGTGTGTTTTTTTTTTTAATGAAAAGTGGAAAAGAATTATTAATTGAAGCTTTTTAAGCTGTTGTTAATCCTCTCTGCTTATGCTTCCACAACGCAGAAATATAAATCTATCTTTTCTCATAAAAAGCTGCAAATATAAAAGTGGGTGGAGCCATTAATTCTCTCACACACATTTATTAGCATCGTGAAAACAAAAGGTCTGCATCATTGTTTTAATAATAACTGTATTGTTATTTTATTTTCTTGTTATATTTCAGTTTTGGGCTTCTGTTTTTTTTTCTCTGCAAAATCTCAGAAACTGAAACCTTGATTAGTAATTATATATTTGCAGGAAAAAAGGTTGCAAATGCTTTGAAACTGCTAAGATTTCTACACTGCGCATTGTCGTCTGAACTTCATTTACTCTACATAGTTTCACTTAACTCTTTACCCCTTGAAAGCCTACGAGGAGTAACCCTTGAAGTTCCTGTCTGACCTGAGTGGTTTCTGTCATATTTCAGGCCTGTCTATATAACGCAATGACTTGTTGGTTCCTAAGAAGTTAGTGAAGGTGGTCCCTGCCTATGCAGCTACCCTTGAAAAAACGGTCTTCAAACCACATCTTTATTGATATAAACTGAAGTGTCAAAAGTCATCATTAGACGTTGTCTAATGGGGAAAGGATTAATCAGTAACACACAAAAACATGCATTTTTGGAAGTAAGGGAATTTCAATAATACAAACTCGCCCTTATGGGGGGATAGTCAGATGAGAGTCAGATGTTGTGATTAAGGAACACCTGACTCCAAAGACCGTCTGCAATTTGACGTTGGAGTGCGAGATGGAATCGAGCCTGTCTCCAAATAAAGACAAACATCTGGTTAGTGCCAAATTCTGCCCTCATGAAGAAAGAACCAACTTTCACAGGACTTTAAGAGGACTTTAGGAGGAATGTTATGAAGATGGGCATAACTGTGTCCAAGTCAAGGAATTTTAGGACTTTTGTAGCTTTCCTTGCAAAGATCATACCAAGGGCACCAGAAGAGAGACAGCAAAACACCTTCGGAAAGTTATACAATTTGCTAAATTCACTTGTTCCCTGTCCACTATGAAAAACGCACACAATTATTTATGAATTAGTCCAGTTGGATTTTGTTTTTTTTACTTTTTGCAACCACATATCAATTTAGAAATCCTGGTATCTCCAAAGGGTTTACAAATGTTTTCTTCTAAAAGGTATATGAGTTACTTTTTGCTGCTGCCTTATTCACAAGGGGTCTCCACAGTTGCTAGCTCCACATGTTTGATTTGGCAGAATTTTTATTTTTGTTTTGCACCAGATGCCTTTTCTGATGGAACCCAAAGGGATCTGCATCTCTTTCCTGGATCAAACTGGAGAGCTTTCAGTGCTAGGCAAATGTGTAAGCCATTACAATATGGGGTCACTTTTCTTTTAGCTGAATAAATGGTTTTTAAAACCAAATCTAACTCAAAAGAAATCAGATAGCAGTGCAATCTCTTCCTTTTTACTGGACAATAAGCCCTACTGCTGCTGTGCATATTCAGTCATTCACCCACCACCTACTTCTCCCCATAGTTTCTACCAAGCACCACTGATCCTTCGGTTTATCTCGGTGTTTCAGCTCTGGTCAGCCTCAGTTGGAACTGAGACAGATTATCCCCAGCACTTGCCTGCTCCTTGAGAGGCAGCAAGAGGAAAAGAGAGCAAGAGAGACGAGGAGAGGTGGAATGAGAGCATTAAAAAAAATACAGGAGAGAGTAAAAGCAGCTCCATTGAGCAGGAATAGGGTAGTTCTTTGAGGAGGATGGCCATGAATCATGCCGCAGTTACTCACCACTTATTACGAACATCCTGTACTGGCCGGATTGATCC
>NW_005187402.1:9506212-9525600 GCF_000239375.1 Pundamilia nyererei | reverse complement strand
AAGATGGAGCAAGCGGCTTCTGTGGCTGGCCTACCAGCTGGATGACTGAACGCCCCGGGTGGCTGAGCTGCAGAATGGCTAGCTCTGCATTTTACGATTGTAAAAGCCTCCATGTAATGGGGATAAGAAGCAGGAAGTTGGAAGGAAAAAAGGGTGGAAGAAGGGATGAAAAGGGGGATGGGAAAAGGAATGCTTTCTAAAAGCCATCGCAAAAGGGGAAAAGGCCATGTCAGCTGTTTTCATTTGCATTGTGTGTCGTATTGTGATAGCTGAAAAATGTGTTCCTTTGGCCATTCCTTTGGAGAAAATGCATGAATTTAATTTAATGTCAGTGACAGGTGTTTCTGTTATTCTTAGGCTTTTCTGCTTTCTTTGCTTTATAATGTAGCTCTAATTGGAATGTAATTAAAGAGAAAAAAGGCATACACGTGTATGCGCACGTGTGGCATCTGACACACTAATAGATAGGCACACAGGCGCCAACTAGTCTCTCCCCTCATGTCCATGACCGTGTCCCTCGGCATGGGCTTGTTACCGTGCAGAGCTGCCTGGCACAAAGCAGCCTGGGCCTACCTCAGGTGGACGAAGCCCCGAATGTTATGGCTAGAAAAAGAGATGTGTCTCGGAGAGCTCCGAGTGCTAACTGGTCTGGTCTGGTCTGGTCTAGTTTGGCAGTGATCGGGCTGTCTAGCATGGCTGGGCTTGGCAGTGTTGGGAATCAGAAGATCACCACCACCTGCCAGCAGCCGGGGTCCTTCCATATGCTCAGTGGTGAATGTCCACGCCAGATTGCATGAGCCATGTCACATCCAGCCTCGGTTTCTATTCGAAGAGCTTCTCTCCCGATAACACCATTAGAAAAGTACAGCCGTGCTTGCAGGATCTCAGAGTGTATAAAGCTTGTTTTTTCTTTTTTGCTACTCTTTCTGTAAGCTAAATATTGGATTCTGGCAGCAGTGACTATTTTGGATGTGTATCTTGTTTACATTTGCCAGCTCAGATATTGTAGTAACATTATGTTGTACCATATCAGTGAATAGGAAGCTGCCGATCCCCCCTTTGACCCCAAATGTCAAACTCGATTTGTCAGCTACAGTCATCGCTGTAAGACCCAGTGTGTGTGTGTGTGTGTGTGTGTGTGTTTGTATACCTGTCTGACTGACTGATCTGTGGCACATTCTGAACAGCTGAAGAGCTAATGGTCCAGCTGGAGACAGATGGCCTCTCGATAACACTATACCCCCAAGCCAATACTCACACTCTATCACTCTCCCTCTCATACACACACACACACACACACACACTTTCTGCCCCGCTCAGCACATACAACACACACACACACACATTGGACAGGATAGATTGTTAATCCATTATAAACCCCGAGGAAACACATTTCTCAATATGAGTTTAATGTTTCACGGCAATTTTGACCAATCTTTCGGCGATATTTGGTGGCAGCTTAAGTTACACGTGAGCACAGAGGGATGAAGGAAGTTAATAACCTCTTTCCCTTTTCCTGTAACTTCCTCATTTCGGTGGCTTCGCACCTTTGTAGGGCGAGCGATAACTAATCTCTGCTTTATATTTGTCTTGTCTCCGCGTGCTGGAAATCTGCTCTGTTTACATGTAATTCACGATGAAGTGTGCTCACGAATGGAAAGCGTTTCCTTTTGTAGTCCTCCTCTTTACAGTAAGCGACCGTGTAAATTTGCTAGTATTCTATCTTAAATAAAGAAAAAGGGTATCTGTCATGACTCTCCGCAGAGAACATGTGTCAGTCCCATGCTTTAGCTCTGAGGTCATTTTGGCTCACAGACTCAGAGGACCTGATGGCGAACGCCTCGCTGTGATGCTTCTGCAGCCTCTGACGAGTTGCTGCTATAACAGTTCTCTGACGATGAGAGGGAAAGAGAGGATGGATATTTCTCTAGAGGCTTTCTTCATTAAGAGTGACAGTACCGTAGTCGCATGCTTTTAGTAAGCACTGTGGCTGCTCCGGTGTGTCTGCAGGCCGCAGACCCATAGAGACCAGCTCTCAGAAATTTCATTACCTCATTAAATCACTCTCAAATCATATCCATATTCAAAGATTTACTCACCGCCAATACAGCAACGCTGAATACGGTTTGCTAAGCAGTCTTCCCCTCAAGCATTTATCACTACCTCAATAATGATTAGGCGCATCCATTCTAAAATGGGGGTTGTTGCTAGTTAACCTCTGTGAACACATTAATTGCTGTGCTAGGGTTTTCAATTTTATTTATTTTTTTCTCTCCCTGGCATCGTTTTAAAGAATATCTGGAAGGCAGCAGCTTGGGATTATAGAGGGAGGCAGGTGTGGATGGTATTGGTTATACAGTCTCCAACATATGGGCCTGTCGTGTCCCATGTGTACATACCTGCCTCCGCTGCTGTCATCTAATTATGCAGAGCAAACACAGCGATCTGCCTGCTGCTGCGAGCCACTCCTGCGAGTTTTGATTGTTACTCATCAGATGGATGTCTTCAACTGATTAAGACATTGTCACAAGTGACCTGTGGAAAATCACCAAAATCTACTTTTATTTGAGTCATTGTTTCGGTCGGTCTGTGTAATTTAATGGTATCTTGTTACTTAAAAGCTAGTAGATCTGCGTCTGCACAGAAACACTGCAGGGTGGGAGACATAAAGCAAGGTGGCTGCATTAATTTGATCTCGTATATACTGCTCGGGCAGGAACGACAACAGGCTCTTTGCATTATCACCTGCAAGCATGTGATACAATTGCTCGTTTTGTTCTGTCAAATAAGCCAATTAAAATTCTTGCAGCTCTGTATATCTTTCACTTTTGCCAGCATGCTAACATTACATAAAGGTGACTCCATTTCATCTTTGATCTTCTTTTTGTTTTAAGTGCTCTCAGAGTTTGGTGGGATTTCTTTATGGCTGTGTTGCTACTCGCCGAGTCTCGGCTTTCACATGTGAACATCAAGCAAGTAATGAGTAAGGAATTGTCCAACTTGACATTGCTAATACCTTTTATTGAATCTGGAACCAAAACTGAATTATTAATGTTTAAGGCTGGCATCATGAAATGACATTTTGAGCTCTAGGGGGTTAATTGACACTAATTGCGTCTGAGCAGCTTAGAAGAACGTCGCAGTAACTAAAAGAACGAAAACAATGTAATTTAACTTCACACTTACATTCCAAAGAGCTGAAATCTTTTTTCTTTTTTTTCCCCCTGCAGGGCTATGTGAGCAGAGTAGCGATCTGAGTCTGTGCGGGCTCGTCGATGCTGCTCTCCCTCCGTCCTCGCCTCCACCTGCCGCAGAGACTTCACAACAGGCCTGCCCAGCGCATCAGAGGACCACTCCTACATCGCCAGCCCTCCCCTTGCCCCTTGGGACTGAGCCCACTCTGGGCCTAACAGTAGCCCCTTCCTCCAATGACCCTCCAACTGTGGTTCCCCATCTTCACCACACGCCCGCTCCCTCATCACTCTCTAGCCCAGCTGTAAGCTCCTGGGCGCCGACAGGAGACAACCAGAAAACGTCCCTTCCATTACCCGTTGCCCTCCCTCTATCAGCGACAATGATGGAGCCTGGCACTGTGTCTGGCCTGACGGAGGAGTGTCTTCTTCAGCCTAACCGAACTTGCCTCGGCTGCTTCATTGAAACACGTGATGCCACTGACCCTAACGCCATCCAGAACACACCCCACGACCCCACCGCCAACCCTGACACGGAGACTGGTCTAAGTGTAAGGATAGGGGATGTGAGCCGAGAGGACTTCTCTGACATCAACAACATCAGCATTCAGTGCCTGAGCCACGCGGGGGAGGCAGTGAGTCACTATGGAGAACAGCTCCTCTCTGACCAGCTACTTAGCTTTCCTCTGCCAAAAGCCCCAGGTGAGGGCAAGAGAGGGGATGCAAACAAAACAACAGGGGACTGCGATGACCCGGAAGATGATGCAACAGCTAAGAATTTGTATGAAGGACTGTTACTAGACAAGGTTAGTGGAGAAGAAGTTCTCCTGGCTAACGCCAGCCAGGACTGGGGCTACTTTGAGTCTTTTATCAGTGAGAGTAAGATGGAACTGCTGGACCTTTGTTCTAAGAATGAACTGTCGGTCAACCTCTTCTCAGAGGAAGATGTCGACAATCTGTTTGACGATGAAGACGACGATTCAACATTAAGCAGTGATGTCTGTTCGCTCAAGATTCGTTATGAGTCTTTCCAGGACAACATGAGGGAAAAAACAAATGTTCTGCAGGAAGAGACGCAGTTCAACTTCTTCCCCAGTGTCCTGGCCAACTGTGCCAAGAAAGAGGAAGGAGCAGCAGTCTTGAGGAGAACCGCGGAGGATCTTCAGCCCAAAACTGATGAACTGATCCTGGAGGGAGCACAGGAAGGAAAAGCCGGGGACTGCAGTGCTAGGAGTCCACTTGATGGTTCCCACGGCTCGCCTATGTCCACTCCCAAAGTCAGCTACCTAATGGACTTCAATTCCACAGAGGAGTCAGGGGAGTTCAGTGATGACAGCTCCTGCACTGGCTCGTCCTCAGACACCCTGCAGGAGGGAAAGTTTAAAAAGAGCCACTCAAAGAGATTCCTCAGTCCCTCGAACCCTCTCAACTATGGCTTGCGTTCCAAAAGAAAGGTTCGATACAGCGATGATTACTTATATGATGTCGACTCGCTTGAGAGTGAGAAAAATGCGGAGAAAAAGGAGAAAGCCCCTGCTGGTCAGAAAGAAGAGGAGGATGTAGACTGGTGCCCCAAAAAACGCCGGAAATCCTGCCGCAAAGAGCCACCTGTGGTCATCAAGTACATCATCATCAACAGGTTTAAAGGAGAGAGACTCATGTCAGTGAAACTGGGCAAGCTGGACCCTGTGGATGCGACTGTGAGCTTAAATGCCGACACAGTAAGCAAATATGAGACACTGGCTCCTCTGAAGCATTTCTGGCAGGAGAAGCAAAGAGAGAGACAGGAACAGCTTAAGCTGGCTGCCAGAGATAAACAACAACGCGGTTTTCATCTAAACGGACGCCACCATCGCCCTTTTAATTCTAGTCATCCCAAAAGGAAATACAAGATTGCAAACCGGCTTAAGGTTCAGAGGATTCACACTGTGGAGCAATCAGCAACAGCACAGTCCTTCCCTCTCTCTGATCGGGGCCAGGGAGGTGTCACTAAAGAAGAGGCCACCCCCACGGTAGGAGGAATAATAGCAGCCACAGGCCTCCCAGTCACATTAGACACAAACTCCATCACACACACAGTCACAGCCAAGAGCCGCTCCCAGGAGAGGGAGGAGAGGGAGGGGAGGAGATTGGGAGGAAATAAAATAGTCAGGATAAGGAAATTCAAAAGCGAAGCCAGACTGAGGAGCAAGAAAATAAAAGAGGCAGAAGGAGAGGAGGGGAGGAGTGTGACGAATGAAACGGATGCCTGTGTCACTGCGGCACAGATTGAGGACCCCACTGCTGGGTTACATGAGGCAGGCATTAGCTCAACTACAGTCAAACCACATTTCTCTGACAATACCGCCACCGCTCAAGCCGCTGAGGAGAAATTCCCCTTTGTTTCATCCACCTGCTCTCCTGACAAAGCTGCCTCCTCCTCAGAGGAGGTGGAGACGGGTGTCCCTGTCATCCCGGGGGGCTACCTGCAGACCCTGTTAGATGCCACAGACTCCTCAGGTGGAGCAGCTATCTCTTATTTCCCCCAGCAGTCCTCTAGGCAGCAGTATTCTCTTGGGCTGTCCCTGGAGGAGAAACAGTTTTCTTCTCTGCAGCTCGCTCAGAGCTGCGTCCTCTCGCCTCCCTCTGAGTCCGAGCTCCAGCAGTCTCCTCAGAACTGCCCCAGCTTCCCCCAGATGTGGCACCCACAGCTCTGTGCAAGTCACAGCCAGAGCTTTGGGTCTGAGACGCCCGAGACTCCCATCTTACCCAACAACTTCCCAGCTGCTGTTCCCCTGAATGACAGTCTGCCAGTGTCTAACTACAGCCAGCTGAGCCCTGAGGCTGACAGGCTGCTTTATGAGAAGAGCTACCTGAGTGAGTCTGGGCTGCAGCCCGGGGCAGATCTGCAAGTGTGTCAGTCTGCCTGCGTGGAGGGCCAGGTGCAATACCAGCGAGGGTCCCTGTGCACAGACAATGGCAGGCTCATCAGCTATGACTCAGTGGGCTCTCTGTCAGCCTCCTCCAGCAATTACAGCTCACTCAGCCTCAAGTCTTGTGAGCGAGAGGGTGAGGAGGAGGGCCGAGACAGCTTCTTAGCTCATTGCAGTCCTAAAGTGGTGATTCAGCAGAGTGTGGATGCCCTTACCCCACTCAGGGAGTCCTCAGACCTGCTGGATATCTCTAACTTCACCCCTGACAAGTTTAGGCACTCATCACTCTCAGAGCTTTCCCCTCCTGAGACCCCAAATCTGTCCCCTCAGGTTGTTGGGCGTGAGATGAAGATGGCAGGAAATGTTGGAGAATACCAGGATGTGAATGATATAAGCATGGACTGCAATAGGGAGGTAAAGTGGAACTGTGATGTCATACAGCAACAGGAGCGCACGGCAAGCGCATACCCGGTGGAGGACAACCAGTTTCCGCTACACAACTTCAACAATCAAGATGTCTTAGGTTTAGATAAAAAAGAGATGGCAGCTACAGAATTTGATGAACAGAATGGAGCGAAAAGCATAAAGTCAAAAAGGAAAGGCAGCTGCAAACAAACAGCAGGAGGACAGTGCCCGAAAAAGGTCCGGGCTCCGAGAGCCCCCAAGTCAGAGAAGGTCAAGACTCCCAAACAGAACTCTCGCTCCACCAAAAAGATAAAGGCCATGTTAGAGGGTAAAGCAGCAAAGAACCAGGCAGGTGGTACAGGCCTGACTGACAGTAGCAGCACTGGGGACTGGCCTGGCACCGGATGGTCGGAGAGTAACAGCCTGGTGGGGGATGACCAGAGAGAATTTGAGGAGCCCTCCAATATTCTGTCCAACATTGTCTCTGGCATGGCTGAGGTCCAAAGGTTCATGATGGCCTCCATTGAGCCACTGTGGAACCCCATGTCGGAGGCCTGCATGCCCTCTGAGGCCAACAGTCTCAACCTAAAGACCCTCAAAATCTTGGCAGGTACTGAGGCTGACCTGAAGAAAAAAGGAGCTGTGCTCACAGGGGCTGGGAGAGGCAGAAAGGCAGGGGGGAAAGGAGGCAAAAACCAGGCCAAATTCAACCCCTCTCATTCTTTATTCCCTCAACTTGCTCTAGGCTGTAACATGTTTGATAAACCCAACTTTATTAACCCCGGGCCTGCTCACAAAAAGCTGTACCGCCACAAGACGAGTGCAAAGTTCCCTCGGATTGAGACACTGAAGGGGAAGCGAGCTGAGAGAGACCCAAATAAGGACATAGCACTGATGACCTCTTTTGAGAAACTGAGGTAATATTTTGTTATCAGCTGCTGTTGTACCCCCTCCCCTCCCCCTCTCACTTTCCCCCACTACCTGCTCAGCCCTCCCTCCCAAACATACCTACACTGACGCTATGCCAGAGCTGCATGAGTTCTACGTTTCCCCCCTGACTACTCCCACTTCCTTTTAACCCCCTGAAGAGGAAATTAATATCTGCATGAGAAACTTCTTGTACTTTGCAAACTACCTATTGAGTGATTGTGTCAAGCTTGATTGAGATTTGAAACGACCATGGCTGCATTTTTCTTGCTTTTGTTGTTTCTGCTTTGTTTGTTCTTCTTATAGTCGTTTTTTTTTCTCCTTTCCTTTTTTGTTTGATTTTTGTCTGAAAAAGAGAAATAAGCCTTGAAAAAAGTTCTGTCGCCTTTTTGAGGAACTTTGTTTTTGTATTTTCTCAGCAGAACTAGCTTCCCTGAATTACATATTTATTTCCCTTTTCCCTAAAGATGTAGCTATATACATAAATGCATTGAGTGACATCTACGCACCCCTCCTCCTCATCTGTTTTTGTATGCAGAATATGGATGTCCTGTTGTTGCTGTCCGTCATACACTGCCTGGCTCATTTCAAGAGGGAAACCTTCAATAAATGAGCCCAATTTAAGCCCGAGACATCTTAAACACGAGATGGGACCATTTTGTATTGATGACATATCAGACATTGTCTTTTCCCCCCCCCCTCAAAGTTGGAATGGCTACCCCTTTCCTTTTGTCAAGTTTTTGTTTTCTTCTTCTGGAGTTTAGAGGAACTGGTTATCTAAATTAACATTTTTACGCCTTGCAAATTCATAAAAGCTCCACCCTCAGAGTATTTTTGTCAATGTTGTTGTACAGGGACATGCAATATTTGCAAAAAAGAAAAAAGAAAAAAAAAGAAAAAAAGATAATTATAATCTTAAAATCATTGTGCCAAAAGTAACAATGCTGTGTAAATGACCTCTTATATATGTGTGAATATTGGCTGTTCCTCTTTTCTATCCATTGGGATATTGGCTGCTCGGGTTGGAGACTCCTTACAGAGACTTGCAACTACAGGAATTCTTTATTTGAGACTTTTCTCTCTCTTCTCTGATGAAAGGCACCAACAGCTGGCAGTGGTACACCACCACTCACTAAACCAAATCAGAAAGACTCTGAATTCTCCTCGTTTCCCCCCACTTTGTTTGCCAAATTCAATTTACCTCAACATCGCCTGGCACTGAGAAGCAACAAAAGAGAGGCAAAGGGGAGATCTGCTCTGAAGGCTACTGTAGAGGAAGGAGATGAAAAAAAAGAGAGAGAGAGCTGTTCAAATGAGCTTTCTCTGGACCAAGAAGAGTGTAGCGCAGATGTCTGAGGGTAAGCAAGAAGATGATTTGTCATTTGGGGCTGTGCCTCACTGAAAAGCTGTTTGTACTGGAAATTTAAGGCAGTAGAGATTCTGATGCGCACATCAGTCGCGAATGGACATTATTGCAGTCAATGTGAACGTGAAAGCAGTTTTCAGTACAAATAGAAACAGTAATCTTGTAAATGAAGGAAAGCATGTCTTTGCATTCACTCCATGTGGAATTTTTACTTCTATCTTACCTGAAAAAAAAATGGTAATTTAAACAGTAACTTTTCTTGACATTCTCATGTAATTTATTTCATGGCGCTGCCGTATTTCAGTCTGATTATTTAGCTCATATTTCCCATAATGTCCATAATGTTTCTTTCTTTTCATTCTACTTCATTTTACATCATTGACTGTCCTGATTCATGGGTCAGAATTCTGGCAGAAAATATTGTGACCAGAAATTTAAGGCTAAATACAGGCACAAATTGAAAAGAAATATATATTATATACATCATTATATACACAGGCCATTGCTTTTAATTACTTTGGGCTCATTCACTACCTCACAGCTCTGAAATAAACATCTAGAAAGCCACTTAAAAATGAACCATACAATCACGCTTAATCAGTAATAAAATCGCTTTGATTTTATACACTAAACGAATTTCAGGAGAAATGCAGATCCAATCAAACACTTAGTATATTGTGTAGAAATATGTGAAATTAGTTTCACTGTCTTTTAAACAATGTTATCATTTTTAGCAGTAATTACATGAGACTGCATGGAGATGTACGGACAAACTGATTGACTGATTTTAAAACAGGCCTTGTCACAGTGGATATGGCTGTTCTGACACACAGGTTATATTAATTGATTGCTTGCATACGGCAAGAATCATAATCAATCTTTCTGTGTCTCTTTTTTTTCTCTCTCTCCTCTCTGCCATGATCCTTTGTTTCTTTTCTATAGTGTATCAGGGTTAGGACCAAGACAAGCTGCTGATGGGAAGCTCCACATGGGCTGCAAGCCCATTTAGTCTGCCTTCTCTCATTTCTGCCTATTGTCAAATTGAATGTACTTCTCTGAGTTCATAAAGTTTCTTTCTTTCTTTTTTTTCGGTTTGTTTTTAAAATGTGCCACTGTTGAGCTGCCTCATGTTAATGGTGCTAAGAAAGCTGACAATTGTTTTCTTTTCTTTACCGTTCAGTTTCGATTTCTTTATTTTCATTTTTCGGTATGTTTCATTTCACCAGTGTTAATGAAAAAAAAAAGAAATGCAAAATAGATTAGGTTCCTAACCCTCTTTATGAATGTATATTATAATGTTATGTTTGATGTATTCACTTCATGATTCTTTGACACTGATTGGAATTACTTTTGCTCTTTTCATTAAAAGATTACCGAGCTTTATATATACTGTCTAGAGTTGTTACCAGAAGGAATCTTAATGAACTCTTGACACTACAAAATCTTGTATATTTTTTGTGTGCCAATTTGTAACATATTTTGTAAGTGTATATTTTTCTTAGAAAGTGCTGTGAAGTATTCGTGTGTGTGAGTAACCTTTTATGCGCCTCTATGGGCAGTGGAAAGGATATACAATGACAAGTTTCTGGTTTTAAAAACCAAAATATGAAAGTATCAACAGAAAACTAGAAATATTTACATTTTGTTGGGAGTTTTGTAATAAGACCATGATCTTGTTGTGAGAGTGTTGTGTTACTGTGCAAAACACAAATAAGCAAAGAAAAAAAATGAAAACTTGGAAAAAAATATAATTTGTGAACAATTTGCTGTTTTATAGATTTTCATGTAAATTATTTGAGTATTATTTTGTTTTTTTTGTTTTGTTGTAACTGTTGCAAAGGTTTTAAATATTTGTGATCAAGCCTGTATGGTGATAATGTAATATTGGTAACTTGCTGAGTTTTGTAATAATGTTTATGGAGTAAATATACAAATTAAAATAAGATTTTGAATGCTGCTTTCTGAAGAGAGTTGGGTTGTGTTTTTTACCACCCACTTATTGCTTTTAAAAATGAGCTACATTATATTGGAGTAAATTTGCAATTCTCTGTTAGCTTCTCTAGCTTATCTGCTAGGTTTTACTAGCTTCGCTAGCTACTCTTCACTCCAGTAGGTTATTTAAATCTTATTTTAATTGAAATTAAGATTTTGAATGCTGCTTTCTAAAGACAGTTGGGTTGTGTGTGTGTTTTTTTTACCACCCACCCATCGCTTTAACCAGGAACTACATCACATTAGAGTAATAAAGTAGTAGTTGTACAAATCTCGATTCTGCTGTTAGCTTCTAACAGCATCTTTAGATTATCTTCACTCTACTAGCTTTTAATTTAATTTAAATAAAATTTAAATGTATAACTTAAAACGGTATTTTTTTGAGAGTTGGGCTGTCTTTTGTTTTGTTTGTTTTTTTACTACTCACCCATTGCTTTCAAAAGGAACTACATCACATTGGAGTAAATTTACAAATCTCTAATAGCTTCTCTCCTGGCTTTTCTAGCCCCTTAGCAGTCCAATTAGTCCCCTAAACCATCCAATGTACCGTGGGCGGTACGTCCGACTGCTAACAGGTTAACTTAGCTTCACTCTAGTAGCTTATTTAAAGCTAATTTGAATATAGTACCCATCCATTGCTTTAACCAGGAACTACTATCACGCTGGAGTACATTTACAAATATTCACTCTACCAGCATATCTGCAAACAGCTTCACTCCATTCAAAACACAATTAGTAAAGGTTGTGATGTGGAGTATTGTGGAAAATAAAACTAATATTGCAGACACTACATGAAGATGTCAAGAGTAAAGGCCACGTAGCATTTCTTCAAAGTAAATATTCCACCTTTCCCTGTGATACTACTAAAATAACAGTGATGTGGATAAATCTGATCAATTCCATTCAGTTTGTCCGTGCCACAAAACGTGTAAGTGTAAAAACAACCTTAATAATTCCAATTAGTCTTTCCCTAGTTGTTATATTGGACGATTTTTAGACGAAAGTCGTTTTAATTTCTGCACAAGTCTGGCTTTGGCTCATGTTATTTTAATGTCATATCTAATTAGCACTCAGGGTCAGGCATTGCTAGAGTGACTGCTCATCCATAACTCTGAGCTGGGCTGCTGTGGTCCACACTGCAACTCATTCTGGCATGCTTAATTGGAGCTGGAGATACAGTCTGAGACCATAAACAGATCCTGTGATGTATGCCTCCAAAATTGTCAGCTGGTATTAGCATTGTTTTTGTTCTTTAGTCACCCGTAGCAGATAAGGGAGCGAGCAAATTATAAGATGGAATGTCTAATGCAATGGATCAGGTACACCTGTGGTTATTAAATGAGATGCTTGTTGTTTTGTCAGTATGTGCTTATGCTGCATAGACAGCCATAAGCCAGCTTTGTCATTAGGACAACTGTTTTTATCTTTAAAAAAAAGAAAATTATAGAGCTATAAAGCAACATTTTAAAGGGATTGACATGTTTTCATAGTTCAGGTTTATTGAGTGTAATCATGGGAACCAAAAAAAACTAAATAATTACGCAACACATTGTTATACATTTTGGCAGATTTGCTGTAAAACAAAGGGAGTTCTTTTAGTAGAAAGCTTTACGGGCTAATCTGATGTGCGGAGTTCATTAAAAATGACACAGTACTTCTGCTGGGTAATCCATTCTCTGTGTTAGAACAATGAAGCTGAAGCCATTTCAGAGGCTTTCAATAGCTGCCCAGTGGGTTTTCTTGATGGTATTTCCAGGTAATTTTCACAAATTTGTGTCTTGTTAGTTTGTGAGCAATTTTTCCCCATGCTGGTTTACAAATTACCTGTAAGCACTACTACCAAACAATCATCACTGGGTTTCTTCTGGTATGCTGTAGCAATAATGCTCCCTCCTGGCCTTAAAAATATATACAGGGACTGATATAAGTCTCTGGTGTTTCTTCCTCACTTCCTCACTTGGGTTGTTTCAGGACTTTAAATGCTTTGACTGTCTTTTAGACCCATTTTTTTGTTTGTAGTTGGAAGCCATTTGAAGTGGTACTACAAAAGCTTTATTTCATTTATTACAAAACACATCTTCAAAGACACAACAAATGAAGACATGGCTATTACTTAAAGCAAAGAATCAAACTATAGACACTGTAGTTTTGTGGTGTCTTAAATGGTAGGCCACATCAATGTAATGGCATAATGAAGTCACCCTACAAGATAATAACTAACTGGTTTGATAAAATGACAGTTTCCTGGCAAAAGGTAGGTAGAGCAAATCTTTCAGCTGATGAGACTATGAGATGAAAAATACTTTATTTATCCCAAAAGACTTTATGCATTTATGCCGTTGGTTACAGCAGTTGAAATTTTGAACTATAAACTTGCATCATTCAGTCCCCACATTATTATTATATTAAATGCATTCTATCTTGTTTTTATGTACAACATTCACAGGGCGTATAATTGTAAAAGATGTAAACAATACGAACTATACTGTATGAAACTAATGTTTCGTAAATTCTCAAATAAGATATTTCTTTTGTCCGCCAAACAGCTAAATCTCATTTGAGAATTTATGCAAAAACACTGAGATTTTTTTCTTCATTGTTTTAATGTATTAATTTCTAACTTTCCTAAAAAACAGTTGTATTATGCTGGCCATTTAAAAATTCAAAACTCTACCTAGTATTTTGCATTAGCCACCGCACAGCGACGCTACAGCTCGCCAGCGGAGCCCCCTTGTCAACAAACATCCTTGTTCGTCTTTTTTTTTAATCTTTTTTATCCGAAAATATTTATCGCCCAGATTTCAGTCTCTCAGGAACGCTGCGCCTGTCTCACCCGACCTCCATCGCTACGCCTAAACGCGAGACATTTGCCAGTGCCTGTAAGGAATTACTCGGGGTAAAACCCAA
This sequence comes from Pundamilia nyererei, assembly GCF_000239375.1. Lineage (NCBI taxonomy): Eukaryota > Metazoa > Chordata > Actinopteri > Cichliformes > Cichlidae > Pundamilia > Pundamilia nyererei. The sequence continues at coordinate 9,511,900 of NW_005187402.1, read as the reverse complement.
TTGTTTCGTCCGTTTCCGGAAAATCATTTTAGGCTTCCTACAAGAAAGAAAATGGAATCTGGCAGTCGCACTTAGCTAAACAGTGTATCGTTTCTGGGCGAATATTAAAAGGGCAGCTGGGTTGTACGATAACGCTGCCGTTAACATCGCCAAGCAGGTAATTATTAGTGGTTTGGTGACAGATGGTGTATCCGTTCTAATTAACTTTACTCTCTTTAGCTAGCTAATTTTAGCTGGATCGCTTTGGTTAGGTTATGGCTATTAACGTCACTGGTTGACGTTGTTAGCTTGCGGTGATACTAATGGTAGTTCAATGCATTTTTAATGAAACCGTGATGTTTATAGTCAATGTCCAGTAACGGTAAACAAGAATAATATCAAGTTCAAAAGACGATTCCAGCTTCAGCTTTGTTTTGCCTCATATATTCACATGGGGCTGGTGTAAAAGCGAGCACTAGCACAAAGTTAAAAGCTAATGTTGAGTAAGACGTTTGTAACGCTTCTAACTCGGCTAGTTGACGTGGAAGCTAACTAGTGTTAGCGCAGCATAACCGGGATTGCTTTGTCATTGAATGATCTTGTTTGGATGATGTTGCAGTCACTACACAGTGAGTTTCTTGTTGTTTGATTTACAGGTCATTAGACACACGATGGGACCTCTTTTATGGCTGAAAATGATGGAAGTAGCCGGCGTTAGCACCTATGTAGCATGCTAATTGGTCGCTAGCCAGCGTAAGCTAAGCTAGATGATGCCATTTTGTTTTTATCTCGACTTTGACTTTGAGCAACATATGGCTTCATCGTACGACTTACAGTCACATAGATCATTATATTATTTGAGTTATTTATACGACTTTAAAATACATGTGACATTTTCGAGGAAATCGTATTTTGCGTTTCGATATGGGCTCAACTTACAAGTGTGGCTCAATGTTATGCTTTGAAGACGTTACCGGTGCTAACATTTGCTAATGTGTCGTTATTCTTATTTGATGCTGCGTGGTGCCTGGTTATGCCTAATTTTGATGCCCAGTTGCCTCTCTTCTTAACTGTCATCACTACAATAACTGCTATACTTTGTGAAAATACTTGATGTATCAAATAATACATTTCATGAGTGGTTGGTAATGAATCCCAGTTGCAGGAGGGCATGCTCATGTCTTTTGGATCAGCACCTAATCCTTTGTTTACTTTTTTCTGAAGCAACTGGATCTTGCTGAATATTGGATCATCTCTAGTCCGCCCTCCCTTCTGAACCAATGGAGGGGTCTGACAGCGTGGAACAGAATGGCAGTGAACTGCCAGAGTCACAGCGCAGGAGGCAGCTGGACCGCCTGGACAGGGAGGAGGCCTTTTACCAGTTCGTCAACAATCTCAGTGATGAAGACTACCGTCTCATGAGAGACAACAACCTTTTGGGCACTCCAGGTAGTAAATCTTTAACCTGTCTATTCTTTAGTCTTGTTAAAACCTCCCAATTAAAGTATTAATGATTTACACAAGTAAAGAGTACTTTTTCTTTTCTGCGCTCCCTTTCTATGTTCTCTGCTGAACTCGCACCTCTCTTTAAAAGTTTTCAGCTGTTTAACTGGGAGGAAGGTAGGAATATGCTATTGATATGAAGAAAGTTAAATAATTTCACACACAAGGCACCTTGATTGAGCAGTAAGCATTGAAGATCACACTCACAGTGCAGTATTTTTCACATACAGGCTTTCTTTTTGTTTTTTGTTTTCAAACCCAGATTTCTTGGTGGATAAATCTCTTGGCCGTTTGTGGAAAGTAGAGTTAGTTTGTCTTTGAACAATCTTTTGTAGTAATTGTAGTTGGAATGTGTTTTGTTTTGTTTTTTGTTTTTTTTTGTTTTTTTAATAGTAGCTTTACCTCTAATGCTGGGCTTACACTGCGATTGTTTTTTTGTTTTTTTTTTAGTCGCATTATTCAGCTTCTGCTCAAACTGCACGATTGACTCGCAGGGGTTAGGGTTAGTAGGTCACGATGCAGGGGCTCACACTATACGGCCCGATGCTCTGATGCGACCTGAGTGCTCAAACTGTGCGTCCATAAAAACGAAGGTTATAACAGAAATTCTGTCGCTCGCTCTCCCTCTCTCTTTCACTCACACAGACACGCACACCACCACCATCAACTTTGCTAAATTGCTAATGAAAAACACTGATCAGGCAGCTGTGATTGAGCAGCAATGTAGATCCAACTATTTTCACGGTTGTGGTTGTGATAATTTTGTGAGGCCACATCGAAAAGGCTCGGATGAGCTTGCCATAGTTCTACAAGTTGTGTCTCCATCGCTTGTGTCCAGATCACACGCTGCACTGCCGTGCTGCGCAGTCTTTTTCGCTGACATTTGTGTTTGCGCGTGTGCAGTGTGAGAAGCTGCGGTGACACCCTCACGACCAAGCGATTAATGATCAGGAGCTGGTCGTGAGGGGTTAATTGCTTCTCGTTACCCCACGTATACTACACGATGCACGACGCACGATGAAGGCCAAAATCGGGCCGATCGCCAAAACGGTCGCACAACTCAAAAATCGGCCAAAAATCGCACAGTGTAAGCCCAGCATTAGTTAACTAAAACACAAACTGTCAACAGGCATTTCTTATAAAACGCTATTCATCAACCACACAGTTTAAAGTGTACAACTTTCTAGTTATATTTTATTGCCTTTACCAAACTATGTGAAATAGTCTGATGCCCCAAATTATGGTTTGAAAATAAAATCTGATGTAATGGAATTTCCTGCACTAAACTATATGCTGATGTCAATATGGTTTTCCGCATCATACATATCATATGTAGTTTCTATTTTCAGTTGTCCTGTCACTGAGTAATTTTCTCCTACTTTGTCATGAGAGAAAAAGATGGTCCTTTTCGAAAGCCCCTCTTTTGGTTTATCTTATTTTAGCTGTCTTCTGCCAGTTTTATTGATATAAAAATTTATGACCTGTTGGTCTAATTTCTGTCCTCCCATCTTTACATAGCTCCTGCTTGTCAGTAGAAGTTAAAGTAAATGTTAAGCTTAAGTACCTATGGCTAGTTTTGGATTTGCCGCTATCCTTGAAATTTCACCTCCTATGGACTATTGAAGACATCCAATCCATTTCTGTCCCAGGAGAGTGGGAGTGGGAAAGTAAGTTTGGAGCGTGTAGTGGAGCACCCTACAAGGAGAGGGCTATGACTGGAGAGTGTCGTGCCCTGGTAAGTCTAGAGGTTGACCCTGTGCACGAGAAAATGCTAACTTCCTGGTTTGAGACCGGATGTGGGGTTGTACATTTCCGGTTGCTTTACTTTGCGGTCAATCGCTACTGCGAAGATATTCTCCAAAATCATGTCCAAAACTCAAAAACGGAAAGATCGCGTTAAGTTACAAAGAGCAGAAGGTGGGAACACTCACCACTGTTGTGTCATAAAAAAATCTAATGATCAACTTTGTAAGGAGTTTCGATGATCAGTTGTTTACACCACTCAACACAAGCAGAACTGCATTACAAAATCAGAAGACACATCGTCCACATTCAGAAGCACATCTCTGTATAGTGACTGGTCTTATGATTTAAACAGGCAAATGTTCAGCATTCAAACTACAGGTGAAGAATAGTCAAACCAGATGTTTCCCCCGTTATGTTGATATCAGCTAGTCAAGTACACACCTAGACAGCATGTTAACAAACTGTGAAAAAAAGCCACACAAAAAATGAATGATTGCTGGTAAGGGTTTCTATACATTAGTATTTACGAAGGGTATGTTGTAACTTACCTTCAAAATTACAGTGCTCCCTCGATGTAACGCGGTTCACCTTTCACCTCGCTGTTTCGTGGATTTTTTTAGTGCAAGTTTGCAGTCATGGCGTGGGTTCCCTCTGGTACTCCGGCTTCCTCCCACCGTCCAAAGACATGCAGCTTGTGGGGATAGGTTAATTGGATAATCCAAATTGCCACTAGGTGTGAATGTGCGAGTGAATGTGAGTGCGAATGGTTGTCTGTCCCTGTGTGTTGGCCCTGCGACAGACTGGCGACCTGTCCAGGGTGTACCCCGCCTCCCGCCCTATGACAGGTGGGATAGGCTCCAGTCCCCCGCGACCCTGAAAAGGATAAGCGGAAGCGAATGGATGGATGGAAGTTTGCATGCTTATTTTTTTACGTCGCATTGCGTCCTGCGTCCTGATCGCTGCAGACGATCTCCTCCGTGACGTCTCTCCTGTACAGTACAGAATCGCTGCATCGATCGCTAGCAGTGTGACTCTGAAGTGCAGTACTGGATGTCCACGAAACGTTTTGCACCGTCAAAAAATAAAACTTGCTGCTTGATTTCACCCATCGCTGGTTATTTTTAGAACATAACACCCGCGATAAACGAGGGACAGCTGAGAAATATAACATTTGAATCCCTTTTCTCTTTTGCTCTGAGGCGCAGGGAAAAAATATCGACAAGTCGATGAACATCATTTACAGATATATTGGGTAAATGCCCAAGACATCTATAGAAATGTGAGTCTCTTCTTTGGTCAGCCCCTGGGGCTGGTCTTCATCATCATCATTTAGTAGGAAGAAGTGAGCAAGTCGCAGGAAGGGCAGGGAGCTGGGCTCCTCCAGGCCGATAGGTGGTCTTGGTCGAGCCCTGCCACCAGTGGGAGGCGGACCAGTCCTTCCTCTGCCTCCAGCAACAACCGGAAGGATGGTTGCTGCTGGCCGCTTGATTTGTTCATTTGCTTAACTTGTTTTGGCCGGTAAACAAGGTGCGAATAGGACACCGGAAACAAAGCTCCCCACAGGAGTTTCCGCACCGGAAGTAGCATATGCTAACGTGCACATAGTCAATTGTCCTGTTGCTGTGATCAAAGGAAAAATGAACAATCAAAATATATGTACTGATTATTATTAATAATATATTTTTAATGTATTTATTTTAGGTTGCTAGCTGAAAGATATGTAGTTCTATGTAGCTTGTTCTTCTGTCAGCTTCCCCTCTTTCCTTGCATTAAATCCAATATTTGTTTTTATTGTAGGGAGTTAAGTTGGCACTTTCTACCAGCTGCTTGAGAAGAGGAAGCGAACTTAACCCTTAAAGAGCAGATGGACTGCTGATGTTTTTTTTTTTTCTTTGTTAATAACAGAATGTTATTTTGTGATGTTTCTTCCAGGCGAGGTAACACAAGATGAGTTATTCAATAGACTACAGCAAATCAAAGATGGTCCTGAGCAACAGAATAACACCGCTGGTACTGAAAGTGTAGAAGATCCAGTTGGTACGTTTGATATTTCTCTATATATTGTTTTGTTTTTTCCTCATTCTTTGACTGCTTTTATGTCAGAATATGATTTCTCACTTGCTAATTCTGCTCATTTTCAGAACAACCGGAAAGCTCAGAGGATCCTGCCAGTGGTGATAGTCTGCTTGACTGGCTGAACACTGTGAGGCGCACAGGCAACACAACTAGAACCGGTCATCGTGGGAATCAGTCATGGCGGGCTGTGAGCCAGACCAACCCGAACAGTGGCGATTTTCGCTTCAGTCTAGAAATCAGTGTGAACCGCAATCTGGCTGAGCAACAGGCAGCTATTGAGGGAGAGCAGGAATCATCAGAGCAACCTCCAGAAGAATCATCAGAGCAACCTCCAGAAGAATCATCAGAGCAACCTCCAGAAGAATCATCAGAGCAACCTCCAGA
>NW_005187402.1:9484319-9506192 GCF_000239375.1 Pundamilia nyererei | reverse complement strand
GAATCATCAGAGCAACCTCCAGAAGAATCATCAGAGCAACCTCCAGAAGAATCATCAGAGCAACCTCCAGAAGAATCATCAGAGCAACCTCCAGAAGAATCGCAATCGCCAGAAGAATCATCAGAGCAATCGCCAGAAGATAGGTCAGAGCAACCTCCAGAAGAATTGCCAGAACAGTCTCCAGAACAGTCTCCAGAACAAGCTCCAGAGGGTCAAGAAATAGTGGCAAATGCTGAACCACCAGTTCCCATGGAGACAGAAGTGGTAGAAGAACCAGTTGTAGATGAGTTGGCGGTCATAGTGGAACCAGAGCCTGAACTAGAAGAGGTTGTTTCACAAGAGCTTGTAAGTGAATCTCCCACCTCACCTTCTCCCCTGCCAGTGCAGCCACCACTCTGTCCTTCTCCACGCAGAGGGCAAAGGAGACCCCGCAGCCGAAGTCCAGAACCACGCAGGACTCGGGCCCGTTTAGCCAGGAGCCGCTCCCCTCTCAACTTGGATCAACTTGATGGACTTCCTAATCCACGGCATTCTTACATCTCTCAAAGTGCCAGTTCTTCCAGCAGTGCTCCCCCTGTACCTCAAGTGGAGGGTAGCTCACGGACTCGACAGCATGTTCTTTCAAGACCAAGCCACACTGATGGAGATGCTCAGCAGTCTAGGGCAGTTGCAGAATCCATTCCAGAGGCCCACAATGTTGCCTCTCAGGAGGTAGAAGCCTCTGGGGGCGAAGGGGGCGCAGCAGGGCGTCGCCCCCCTACTATTATGCTTGACCTTCAGGTGCGCCGTGTGCGTCCAGGTGAATATCGGCAAAGAGACAGCATTGCCAGTCGTACTCGCTCGCGCTCCCAGAACTCAAACAACACATTTATGTATGAGAGTGAACGTGGTGGATTTCGTAGGACTTTCTCGCGCTCTGAGCGTGCTGGTGTGAGGACCTACGTCAGCACTATTCGCATCCCCATCCGAAGAATCTCCGATGCAGGTTTGGGAGAGGCAACTTCAATGGCTCTCCAGTCTATGATACGGCAGATCATGACTGGGTTTGGTGAGCTTGGCTACCTCATGGACTCTGACTCTGACTCTTCAGATTCAAACCGTGGAGCCAGTGCTCCTGCAGAAATAGAAGCCCTCCATAATCCAGATGCTACACCTGCCGATGCTCCTGCTGCTGATGTTGACGAGCAACCGGTTGCTGCTGGAGGCAGAGGAAGGACGGTTGAAACTGATATGGATGAAGGCCTTGCCACTGGTCCACCTCCCACTGGTGGCAGGGCTCGACCAAGACCACCTATCGGCCTGGAGGAGCCCAGCTCCCTGCCCTTCCTGCGACTTGCTCACTTCTTCCTACTAAATGATGATGATGAAGACCAGCCCCAGGGGCTGACCAAAGAACAGATTGACAACCTCTCCATGCGCAACTTTGGAGAGAGTGATGCCTTGAAGACTTGCAGTGTGTGCATAACAGAGTATGCAGAAGGGAACAAGCTACGTAAGCTTCCCTGCTCTCACGAGTACCATGTGCACTGCATAGACCGCTGGCTCTCCGAAAACTCCACATGCCCCATTTGCCGCAGGGCTGTCCTAGTGTCAGCCAACAGAGAGAGTGTGGTGTAATGCTTTGACAGACTGAAGGCCTTTTGTCTCAGCCGAAGTAATCCAATATCTCCCAAGTCTGTAAGAGGCTGTGAGAAAACGTGTTTCTGCTGTTGAAATGTATTTCCTTCATACTATTTGTGAGTTTGATCGTATTGCAGACAACAGGTTTTATTTGGGGTGCTCCTTACAGTGACGATGGAGAATATTTAGTTTTTAGTTAGACATTTATTATTATTGCAGTCCAAAGTGGGGCACAAGCGATGCATGCTGTCTATCAACCCGTAGTGGCTGTGCAGTGTTGCGTTGCATCAAGCCATGCGCACAAGTAGACTGATATCTCATAAAAATAAATCCTCTGATTATAAATGCTGCACACTTGCAGGTAGTTCAGGCACTTCAAATCTGTTCTCTCAACTCCCGAATGGCCCCTTGTATAACATTAGCTGGGTATAGGTACAGTTGCTAGTTACACCAGTTCAAAGTATTAGCTGTAAATAAGCTTGTAAAATAATTTTGAATCATACATTGTATCACTGAATTGGTTTCGGATTGTAAATGAACTCGTTTGAAGATCTGGGTCATGATGGTCTGCAATTACTCTCTGAATTTGATTTTAAATGTTTAGGTGCTAACAATGTATACAGCAGAATTATTTACAGATTGTGATGTCCAAAGGATGGAGGACAAAGTGTTTTGCAATTTACAGTGTGACTTGTGCTCTCCATTCTTGTTCACCCTAAATAAAACACTTTTTTTTCTTCTTTGTTTGGTTTTGAGCGGGATATACCATAAACTCGCAGAGGGAAAAAAAACCCAGAATGTTGAACTTTTTAGTTTTTTTTGTTTTTGTTTGTTTGTTTGTTTTTTTGTTTTTTTTTCTCCAAAAGTTAAAGTCTGTTTTGGATTAATATTGTATTGTTACTTTCTTGATTATTGTAATGCCAGATGTAATCGTATGAGAAAATGAAAGCTTTTTCATTATGGGTAATGGAGGCTTTGTCAGTATCAAGTTGTGAGTTCCCCACCTCTAAAATATTAGCAGGCATGACACAGATGCAAAAGGACATTTACTTTTAATACTAAATGATGTCACAGTTGTGATCCTTTCATGTGTTATTGTTCTTCTCGATTCTTTTTTTTCTACTAACAATTGGATTAATTAAATATGAAATAAATTGTGGTCTTGGCAGAGTGAAATAATCACAGATTGAATAAAATGGCAATCCAGACTTGCTTCCTCAGCTCAAGCCACAACAGATCTCTTTACCTTTCAGTCCACCTTCATGTTTAAGTTGCAGCTTAAGTTATTACCCCAAAGGTTTGATATATACCAAGTCTGGGGTGGGAAAGTCTCCATTATTGTTCATTGGGTTTTGCTTCATAGGAAAGTCAAGTTTCTTGACCACTGTGCCCTCCTGCCTCACGAGCAAATGCTCCATATCTGTGTGCAATACATGCAATTGTAAAAGTAAGGAAATGAAGACTTATTACCCATTATGTGTTGAATTTATTTTATTTAGAAGTTCTGTAGGTTTTAATAGCACTGTTGATGAACAGGGACACTGGCTAAAGGAAGAAAAAAAAAAAGCAACACTTAAAGCCATCCTGTCACATTTCTTATTTTATTGTTTGATGTCTTAGCCACAACTATTACTTCCCTGTGTGGAGCATAAAGGTTTGAATGCAAGATGATGTTGAATACCATTAACATGTAAACAATGTATGTTCCCTCATAGGCCATGCTTTAGTTTTGGCCTTGTTCTGTGATCCATCCAGTGCAGTATGTTAACTGGGTGTTAAATGAAAACTAACCGCTGAATTAAACAAGTCGTTATGCTATGAAATGCTTTGCCAGTATGCATTCTCTACACTTACTGGGCTGTCTGATCAAATGAACACGTCCACAGCTGTAGTCACTGGCCACTTCACTAGTTACACCTTGATGGACCCCCACCCCAATTTGACTCCAGAACTGCCTTACATCTTCATGGCACAGATTCAATAAGGTGCTAGAAACATCTCTCAAGAGATTTTAGCATCGTCATTGACATGACAGTGAGACTCAGCTGCTGCACATCCATGATGCAAATCTCCCATTCCACCACATCCAAAAAAATGCTCTGTTGGATTATGATCTAGTGACTGCGGATGCCATCTGAGTAAAGCGAACAGTTTATGATGATCTGAGCTTTGTGACACGGTACTTACCCTGTTGGAAGCAGTCCTCTGAAGATTGGTACATCATGGTCATAAAGGGACGGACACGGTCAAGTGAAACAATGTTCAGTTGGCACTGAGGGGTTCTAAGTGTGTTAAGAAAATATTTCCCACACTTACAGCACCAGCAGCAGCCTGAACTGTTGATGTGAGGCAGTTAAACTGTTGATTCATGCTTTGATGGCATTTATGCCATATTCTCATCCTACTATTTGACTATCGTAGGAGAAATCGAGACTTATCAGACCAGGCAACATTTTTGAAATCTATTGTCCAATTTTGGTGAGGTTGTGTGACTTATAGCCTCAGTTTCTTCATCCTCTTCCTATTGGCTTTATCAGTCTAAAGCAGCCTAGCCATTCTCCTCTGACCTCTGACATTAACTATGTATTTTTCACCCAGAAAACTGTGACTCACTGGACATTTTCTCTTTTTCAGACAATTATCAGAAACACTCAGATCAGCCCATCTGGTACAAAGAGCAATGCAACTTTCCAAGTCACTTATATACCGTTCTTCCTGATTATGATGCTTGGCTTGAACTTCAGCATGTGATCTTGACCATATCCATACGCCTAACTGCACTGCAAAGCTGCCATGTGATTGCCTGATTAGATATTTGCATTAACAAGCACTTGAACAGGTGTACATAATGAAATGGTCAGAAAGTGCACTTTAGTTGTACTTTGCCAGTCATTTATTAACGGGCCTCTGAGCAGATCTTTAAAGTACCCTGTGATCAGAACAAGTAGATGGATCATGAGCCTGCCTGTCAGCAGGCTCTATATCACAAACCAAAAAACTGACCCCTTTGTTTGAAATTCAATACTGCAAATGTTACAAAGGTGGAATAGTGTGAGCATTGTAATGTGTGCATTAAATGATGGGCTTAGTGTACTTAGTAGTTTACCCTGAGCACTGTCCTTATTTAAATAGAGGAAAGCAGTACATCAATATGACCTCAATAACAAAACTCAGACTATTATTTACATTAAACGCATGATTACACTTTACGGCAGGGCAGCCGTACCTGCACAGGTGTACCTGTCAAACGATTAGTGTTGTTATTACCCCTCAGAATCCCAGCCGACAGACAAAAAACAATGGTCCTTGTTTATGCCCATGCACTCTGTATAAACTGCATGTTTCGACAAGCATATAAACGTACGGCCATTGTGCTGTGGTAAATGTTTCACAGGACACGAGTGGAAAAAACGAGGAAGTAGCCTACCGCTGTCACATTACGGCAGGATGGCGCTCCGGGCAGCTGGAGGTCGTTTATGGCAGTTTCAGAAGAGCTGTCTGAAGGTAAAAATGCGCTATTATCTGGCTAAAGGGCTAACAGTGCACACCTATCACCACTATTGTCCCGTAAACTTTGGCAGGCTGCAGATGTTTAGACGTAAAAACAGTTTAGACTTCCGTTTTTAGGGAAGCGACGGAACCGAATTGTGAAGTTGGTTAATGGTGTAAGTGGCTCGAGTTTATATTGACGAGCTAAGGATATGGGCTAACAAGCTACGAGAGCTAAATCGATATTTTTAAAACCAGTGCTTCCTTTCACCTCTCACACGTCTACGGGCTGAAGCACACACTCACCACGGAGCGTCGCTGTTCGCACTCAGCTGAACTACAGCCACTTCTATTCATGGCGACAAAGTCAACTCCTAAATCAAAGTTTGTTCTCTTTTCTCTTGTAGGTTACCAGCTTTCAAACACTAGGAACAGTCAAATACAAAAGAAGCTGTCCCGTTGAAGTGAGCCATCTGGATCATTTGGTGCTTACAGTGAAAAGTGTGCCAGATACAATCAGTTTTTACAGCTCAGTTCTTGGCATGGAGGTGGTCACTTTTAAGGTATGCACAGTAAAAACCCATTGCTTTTATTATTAATGCTGTTGGGCATGTTTCTATTAAATACGCTTGTTTATTATAATGAAAAATAATTGCATTGCAGTAGAAAAAGTGAACTGCCATGGTTTTTAAAAAAATGTCCACTAGGTGGCATGCTTTGATTGTGAGTCTTGAGCCTGGAGTCTTCTGTACACCCACTCACATCTTATCTGCATTTTCAAGGGAAACCGCAAGGCTCTGAGCTTTGGGCAGCAGAAGTTTAACCTTCACCAGCGGGGGCAGGAGTTTGAACCAAAAGCTAAGCATCCAACCTCCGGCTCTGCAGACTTGTGCCTCATAACCAAAACCCCTCTAGCTGAAGTAGCTGCTCATCTTAAGGTAGTTCACACAATTCCTTAAGTGGTTTTGATTTTACAGGTCACATTATGTAACCATTTTGAGGAAAGGAAGTTAGGAAAAAAATCAGGGCTTGTTAAAATGGTCTGTGTCCTTTTCTCCTCTTGCAGGCTTGTGGAGTCAAGATTGAAGAGGGTCCCGTGGAGAGGACGGGGGCTGTGGGGACCATCAACTCACTGTACTTTAGAGATCCTGACCAAAATCTTATTGAAGTGTCAAACTATAACCAGTCAACAGAAAAGGACTCTTCTTGATACTTCTTTGGCCTTGGTTACTGACATGTCAAACAACTCACCAGCCCACCAAACTCATTCTAGTCTGGTATACAACGCAAAATTATTGCTTTTACTATAATTGTATTTAGTTTAAGCTGTTATTTTAGAGTCTGTTATGAGTCATTAGGACAGGGTGTGGGTGTTCAGCTCTGCTTAAGTTTCTGTTTTAGTTGTGTTTAGACGAGGCAGTGCAGGCACAGTTTAGTAGAAAAAGTGAAGAATACTACCAGAGGATGTTTATCCACAAGTTTAAATGGGCGCTTGTGACGGTTTTTATATAACTCTGTCTGTGACATTGCTTTGCAGAGGAAAATAAAAGGTTATAAAGTGCACCAAAGGCTCTGTTGGATTTCTGCTTTTTTTTTTTTTTTTTTTTTTTTTTTTAAATAAAATATTTGGAAACAAGAAAAATATCTGCTCCTTCTGTTACCATTTCTTGTGTTGTTTTTGTCACTATGAGTTCTTAAGCCATTTATTAATGCAGCACTACAGCTGCATTACTCAGCAATGCAGTGTTTAGCTGCACATTAGTTTAAGAGTGAAAAATAAAATCCTGGGATTTAAGTTATTTACATGCAAGAGTAGTACTAAAACCATTTTATAAGTGTGCTGTGGTAGAGGCTGTGAGATCGCAGTAAATCGATAGTTACGGCACACTAACATAAGGCATCTAATCAGATTATTTTGTTGGAGAAGAATTACAAAAAGGTCTGATGTCGACATTATGTAGTCAGTGTTGATTTATCAAAGAGCCAAAACACTGAAATGGCCAAAACATTTGAAAAACCCTACCTAAAAAAGCGCTGTATGAACTAAAGTACTGTGGCACTTTCACGTTGCATCTGCAGCTGCTTGGCCACGGAAATCCACACCATGAAGCACCCAGAGTGCTGTGTTTGTGCTGATGTTAATGCCAGAAGAGTTTTGGAGCTCTTCTGGCAGCTTATATTGAATTGCTAAAATTACTGCTGTATACTGAACTGTATATGACATAATATTGAAGCCCTTTCATGAACAGGTAAGCCCTTTCTCTAGCTTTTCAACCCCACAGTGAGACCATTTTTTGGCTCACATATGTTATATAACAATAAAGAATATGTTATATTCTTTATTGTTGCTTCAGACATACACAATGTCCCATTTAAACATGGCATATGAGCTACAGTTATGGCCAAGAGTTTTGGCAGTGGCACAAAGTACATCATGCACTTTGCCTCTTTAGCTTTTGTTTAGATTATTATTATTATTATTATTTTACACGTTTCTATGATTTAGTGAAGAACAATCACAAGGACGTTATAAGTAAAAAAAAACTTTATTAACAAATAAATACAAATTCAGTTCTGGTAGTGGTGCCACAGCTATTATCATCTTTTATATTCTCATTTTTTTCCCCATTCAAAGCATTTAAACGTGTGATTTCTTTTCATGTCTGTAACAAGACACTACAGATGACACGCCAGTTGCTGCAACCCAAAACTGCACACCAGTAATTCATGCTTAGAGTTCATGGAGTAGTAAATATACAAGGGCTGTGTTACATTTCAGTTTTACAGGGAAGTTTGCCTTTAGTTATAGTAATTCACCTTGTTCCTGAAAATCTTCTTGACTAGTGACGTTTGCTTTTATTGTCTTCCACTGATTTTTAAACCTTTAGCATGAATGCTCATTGTTCTAGTTTTTTTGTTTTGTTGTCAAGGAAAAGGCCCACTGATGACACAGATAACCCACTTGTAAACACCCCCTCTGCTACCTGACAACAGAAGCAGTATCGATGAGCGTGGGGAGGGTTGATGTTGCATCACCGTTATATTGTCTGTTTTGATGTGGGTGTAAAAAGTATAATAGCTAAACCTGTGGTATTCGTGCTTATTGTGTTTGAGTTCTCGGACTTGTTGATCAGTGTGTCCCAATACAAAAGAATTCATGTTGCATCATATTAAGGGTTTTCCTCATCGTAGATGATATTTTTAGCTGTAATCCTTTTCATGATGAAACAGTGTAGTGTATATGGAATTATAATGAATGATGTGTGATACAATGGAGCCTATCCCAGCTGTCATAGTGCGAGAGGCGGGGTACACCCTGGACAGGTTGCCAGTCTGTCGCAGGGCTCCTTCCTTCTATCATTTCCTTATTATTGTTATTGCTCATGTCAGTAATATTGTCTTTATAAGCGCAAGGACCAGGTATGAGGGAAAAAAACTATATTTCCCAGCACTATTTCGTGTTTTATAACATCTTTTTATGATATTTATTCCATATGATAACCCCCTCAAACACACAAATTCTCTGTTAATATTTGTGTGTAGTTTTTTAACTTTGTCTGTCTTTTATCCACTTCACCAGCTAGACTGGATTGTAGTTATATAAGAATGATGCATCAACAAACTTTTTTTTTTCTGTTGCGAAAGGCCAGCACAGCAGTTAAGAATGTAACAAAGTCTATATCTGTTAATCCCAAAGTCTTTCCTATCTCACTAATAGTTCTTTTTTTTTGGCAATTATTTGCTTGCATCAGCACATTTTATGACCTGTACTTCAACCGATAGTGTTAGTTAAAGTACACAAGCATATTTGTTTTTATAATCAAATCAGATACTAAAACATGCATTTGGCTTTTAAATTATCTAATGGGTGCGATTAATTTATTGACAAACCAGTTAGGCTCTACTTTATTGCATTACTAGCTGGCGGACTCTTTAAGCACCTCTGGGATATGTAACACAGTCAGACAATGCTTTTTTGCGTTTTTTGTAATTTTATTTAGACGAAAACAAACAGAAATACTGAAATTGTCTTCTTTGAATAACAATAGAAACAGATATATAGATTAAAACCAACAAACTTTTACACTGTTTAGCAATCCATTGATCGGAAATGCACAAAGCATTGTTAACTCTTAATACATTGTATATACAGCAGCAATATAGGAAAGCATTCGTTAGATAGAACCCACTTATGTTCCCTTTGTAATGAAACTTATTATCTCAAAATATTGATTTCTTCATGAATCAAGATAATATTAACATACATCTATATTACAAATATTAAAAATAGTGACATGGCTCAAAATGTATTTTGCTATATTTGAGCACTGCAATATGCAAAATGTAGATTTTTCTTTCATATTTTGATTTAAATATATTTATGTGCAAGAATATTTGTGTTGTTGCTATGCTTCTGTGTTACTATAAAACAAACGTATCCAGCAGTTCATAATATCAGCTCCAACGAGTGTTAGCAAACTCTCAACTTTTTTTTTTCAGTTGTGAAAGGCCAACACAGCAGTTAGGAATGTAAGTCTTTATCTGCCAATCTCAAAGTCTTTCCCACCTCACTAATAGTTCTTTTTGTTGGCAATTATTTGCTTGCATCAGCACATTTTTGGACACATGTTTAGTCCTCACATTAATAGCTACTAAAGGGAAAAAATAGCTACTAAAGGAAAAAAAATAGAAGAGCATTATCCAGCCTTCGTCTTATAAAGCAAAAATGTTAAAAATTCTGTTGCGTGCTCACAGTTAAAGAAAGATTTACATAAATAAAACACAGTTGTCTGTCATGAAACTGTTTATCAGTGATATAAGACCCTATTGAACCGACAACCTGTTCAGGTGTAAGTACCCTTTCTTGCTCTATGCAAGGATGCAATCCCCTCACCCCTGTAACCCTGCAACCCTAAACTGAATAGGTGAAAGAACATGGATGAATATGAATATGAATGCATAAGAGGTTGAATACCAGACAAAGGTTTATGAAATCGGGGAAACCACTGAAATTGCACCAAAGGTAATAAGTTGGTACTGTTAGCTAAGTTTAAAGATTAACTTAAAAGTCCCTTTTCTTTTCTTCTTCATTAATCTCAATTTGATTTGTTTTAATTTGTGAATTATTCATTTACGACCCAAACTCAAGTTTATTCCAGTTCATTGTGTGAGACTGAAGTGGACGCGTCATTAAACACACATAAGCTCAAGGAGCAGGAACGAGGAAACCAGCACAGCATTTCCCAGCACTATTTCGCATTTTATCACATCTTTATGTTTGCACTCCAAATAAACACACTTGAAAGACAAAACCAGCTATCAACTTTTTCTTTCACTCTGTAGATGTTCTGATGGTTTCATTTGAAGTATATGTGCATATTTCTTCTTATAATCAAATAATCAGATACTACAACATGTATTTGAACTATCTAATGGGTGTGATTCATTTATTGACAAACCAGTAAGGCTCTACTTTATTGCATCATTAGCTAGCTGACTCTTTAAGCACCTCTGGGATATGTAACACAGAACATGTCAGACAATGCCTTTTTGCATTTTTTGTAATTTTATTTATTTAGATGAAAACACACAAACAGAAATACTGAAATTGTCTTCTTTGAATGACAATAGAAGCAGACATATAGATTAAAAGCAACAACCTTTTAGGCTGTTTAGGAATCCATTGTTTGGAAAAGCACAACTCTTAATGCATTGTATATACAGCAGCAATACTGGAAAGCATTCAATATATAGAATCCACCTAATGTTCCCTTTGTAATGCAACTTCTTATCTCAAAATACTGATTTTTTTCATGAACCGAGATAATAACAATATATGTCTATATTACAATATTAAAATTGTCAGATGGCTCAACATGTAGATTTTTTCATATTTTGATTTGAATATTTTTATGTGCAAGAATATTTGTGTTGCTGTTAGGCTACTGTGTAACTCCAACAAAACCAAAGTCTATTGCAGTTGTGAGAGAAGGTTCCTGCAGTCCCTGAGCTGGTCCAGGTCCTCCACCACTTCAATCAGCCGCTCGACCTTCTCTGAGGGAAGCACCACCTCTGCGTTGCTCCTGAACTTCTTCCTCAGGCTGTCGTTGGACAGTGGATTGCGCCAGTGACCGTAGAAGGTGTTGCAGCGTCCCTTCACAGTGTCGCCCCCAACCAGGGTTAGCTGGACTTCACCGTACATGCGGTTGAAATTAGCGGGGTTGTCATTGGGATGCTCCAGGCGAACACGGCTCAGCAGAGCGTGCAGGTCAGGGCGGCTCATGGCAGCGGGGGTGAAGGACTGCACAGTCACTTCTCCATCCAGGAGAGCAGTGCAAGCATTGAACTGGAAGGAGTGGCGTGCCTCGTGCTCAGACTCTGGAAAAGGTCTGTTTATGTACTTCGATTTGGGGACTCTGAGCAGGATGTCCTCCACCTGAGCTGGGGAGACAGTGCCAGGGCCAACTCCAACGAGAATCTTATGGACTGAGGCTGCAGCATCTGCCACCCAGTGCATCCCCAGATGAGCAGGGAAGCGTTTGAAGCCTATGTCCTGTTCCTCCAGCAGGAACATATGGCTGTCATTACCGGGCGATTGTAAAGGCTGTGGTACATAATCTTCATAAAAAGCACTGAAGCCGGCTACCCCTGCAACAGCATCTAGGACCAAAGGACTTGCCTCTAAGCCTCTGGAGGCCAGCAGAGCTGCTTCTAGGCCCAAACGGGAGGCATTGCCAATGTGGAGGGGTTTGGACTGAGTGGCAGCATTAGCCATTGGGGCTCCTGCTAGAGAAGCAGCTATAGCCAATGCATGACTGCTCTCGATGGGGTCCAGAGATAAGAGGCGTGCACACGCAGCAGCACTTCCCATGGTGCCTACCACACTAGGAGGGTGGAACCTGTTGGAAAATTCATCAGAAAGAAACAGAAACTTTGGTTAGATGTTTTTAAATTTTAAATGGGTGCTACATATCGTAATGGTCATAATAGAGCTCCTGTGTGAAAGCTTGTTTTTCCAAACAGCCTCTCACTTGTGTAACTCAGCTCATTTCATGAGTGGTAAGAGGTTTTTAGTCATTTTAGTCATCAACAAGCACATAATGTGGTGACACATTTGAGGGTGTAAGCACATGGCAAAAAGAGTCCTCTGTCATATTCTGCTCCACATGGCTAAGCAGTGCTAAAACTACACACAGAGTCTCAGCTGTCCCCGCATGAGCATGAAAAGACGCCTTTTAGAGCTTGTTGACACAATTCATAGAGCGTGCATTACACCTCCGCAGCCTGCTTGGAAACTGCAGGGTAGAGATCAGCAGAGCCAGAGTCATTTATGCAGAATCGTCAATGAGAAACTAAACTAATATCAATGATGCAATCAGTTAAGGGTAGCATACTGTAATGTAGCTATAGAGCTCTAAAGCACTCACCTCTTGGGGATATTGTGGGCCTCATTAGAGAACCTCAGTAGTCGGCCTTGAATCTCAATGCCAACATTGAAAGCCAGTAAGAAGTCCAGGCCACTGGGCTTATTGTTAGCTGGCATCATGTCACTGAGAGCTATCACAGCAGGAAGGACAGCTCCGGAGGGGTGAGTGGCAGGGTGCCATGTATCATCAAAGTCCATGGAGTGAGTCTGAACCAAAAAGATTTTAATGATCAAATGATAGGACATCAAAGCCCAGCACAGCATTAGTTTAATGTTAAAATTAATTAGATGGCTACTGATACATTTCCTGAGCTGATGGCAAAAACAGGTGCTTGCTGTTAGAGATATGACCCAGTACCAAGCATCGTGTTTGTGCTCAAATGATGTAATTTAGCTCTCTACACCCAAATGATTATTTTTAGTGCGCATACTCTTCCTGGCTAAACTCAGTCACAGGCGGTTTTTCATTAGAAACTCCTCTCACTTTACAATCTTTTACTGTCTGAGACTAACACAGGCTATAGAAATGAGCTTGGCACCCTGATGGCATCTTTAAAAAGCAATGTTTGCAGATGTCCTGATGTAATGATGGAAATTTTTGGGATTTTCCACCAAGTCCTGCTTTTGTTTACCGTCCAGGATTGGACCAAAAACTGAGCTCACACACAGACAACTTTTTAGGAGTGGTACGGGTTTCTGTGCATGTGAAATTGCCTGGTGCATGCTGACACATCTGTTCCATTTATTCATACTCACCGCCACTCCGTTGACAAAAGCTGCCAGTATCGGGGAGAGTCTGATGCCCCTGTGTCCATACACAGAGCTGGTGTCACCAGGAGCGTACATGTTCTGAGGGGAAGCGACGGAGACAGGTAAGCACAATGCAACATTTGACACTCTTAGTGTACACAGTCACACACACAAACACACACAAACTAAACGTTTAAAAGCTTTAAATAACAATGGGACCTCAACAGGTTTCTTTGTAAGTTATATGACAAGCACCTAAACTAAAAAAATCATCAGAAAGAAAATGAAAAATAATAAAATAAAAGGTGAGGCTTCTGCTTTCACCTGTCTCACTGCCTTATATGGGAGGAAACATTAATAAGAAACCTTTATTTTTAATCCCTTTCCCCAACTCACCTGGCAGTGCTGGAGGGCCAGTTCAAACACATCTGTTGTGCTTCCGATCAGCCCAACTCCAATGTTGTCCAGCACCATTCTTTTACTACGGTGCAGCACTACAGGGGATAGATGCTGAGGCTTTATTTCACTGATAAACTTCCCAAAACTGGCTGTGACTGTGTCTTCGGGCGCTGGCTGCTTCAAGACTGCAGAGAGGAATGAATGAATGAAAGAAGAATGCAATGGGGGAAAAAAAAACACACGGTCTGGACTAAGCAAAAGGAAAATGTGAAACAGAGAAATATGTTTCCTGGTGAACTGACAGAATGAAACACAACAAAGGTTTTACCTTCCACAGCAGATTTATGGATTGCTCTGGCAGCCCACACAGGTCTAATAGCTTTCTACAGGACAAAGAGCGCAGAATATCATTAGGAACACCCATGCTGAAATTAACACGCATTGTACTTTCTTTTTAAAACATCTCAGATCTATTACGTGCTCTAGAGACAGTTATTTTCTACTCTGGCTTTGTTAAAGTCTCAGTGGACATCGGCATTACTGCAATGAGTAGAACTCAGCCCGTGTGACTTTTTTTTTGAAAGAGCTGTTGTGCTGACACGATGCTGCTGTAACAGGTGTAAGACAGCATGACTAACCTGCTGAAAATTTACCAAGAGCTCATTTAAGTATCACTCTGCTGTCTACTCAGAGAAACAACTACTCACTGCAAAAATATGATATTAGGATTTATGTTTTTCTTATTTACTAGACTGAATTAAGTCTGCCAGACAATTTTAAATTAAGACTTAACTTAATTAAATTAAGTTGATTGGACTTATGACTATAATGTTTTCTACTAAAAATAGTAATACAAAAATAACTTTTAACTTTTACCTTTACAGTTGAAATCATGGTTCCAGTCTGGTGTTTCTGTCAAGTTGACTGTCCTTCTTTCTCTCTCTTCTCAATGCAGCAGTTTTACCAGCAGCACTTTGTCAGGGATGCTGATGCTTCTAAGTGTGAGACGATACCTGCCTTATATAGTCTAACCTCATACCTGACTCAAAGGAACAGGGAAGGGCAGGCATATCCATAACAAAGACTTATCATTAAAAAAAAGGAATTTCCACTGTGGGCAACGTCTTCAACGTCACCATCGTCACAGCAGGAGGAGGAGGAAAGGTTTACTTTACTGTCAAAAGTGCAAAGATGATGTCACATCTAAGGGCTTTGGGACAGGGGAAATTACAGCAACTCCTCCTACATGTAGCAAAGCCTTATTTATGTCAAACTGTCATTCCTGCTTCAGAAGAGTTTGCCTGTTCATCTTTCTAAGATTCTCTGCCAGGTAGGACTTTATTTTCACTTTCTTTATTACTTTATTATTTAGAGGAACGTGTAACCCAGCTACAACGTAAAAAGCTGGACTGATTAAGATGATGTTTTTACATGAGCTAAATAGCTTTACTTGGTTAAAAAATATGTAACCATTTAAAGTTAAATATGAGCTAAATGACACTATCTAATTGATCTAACAGATCCTGTTTTCTGTTAAATATTCAGTAAATGTTTTTCATTAGATATGAATAAAATTCCCTGTTAGTGCTCAGTGACAATTTTCCAGTTACTGGAGCAGGAAAGTTAAATACGAGTTCTCTGTGTGTCTCTGCTGCCTTTAGGAGAACTTGTAATGACAGTCCCTCAGCCTTAAATGTTTGGTGAGTTACATATTGTTTTAGTCTAACTATAGTTAATTAACAAGATGTAAGTGAAGTTGTGTGATTCAGTATGCTTTATAGTGTATTTTTGGAATATTTCTAATCATTATAATTTACTTTTCTTTCTATTTTTATAAATGTGAAAATGACTCATGAATCTATTAATAATTATTTAGAATTTTTATTCATTTATTTATGTGTTTTTCCACAATGTTTAAGTTGTTTTAACACTACATTACATTAGCCAGATAAAAAGAAGATTAAGACAGATTCTGAAATGTGTTTTGAATGATTTGCATTGTTTGCTTCGTTGCACATCTGTAGATTGACAGCAAAACTATCATGGCAACACTAGAAGGGTTTCCTGCCAGTTTCTATGGGGAACCAGGAGTACTGGGCATGCTAGCCAATGGGATCAGTGCATTCCTCGTACTTCTGCAGAATTTCAATACAGCTCACACTGGCAAAGAAGCATATGGGGTGGAGAACATACTTGCAGGTACATATTTTTGACAATCAGCTATAATAATGTAAAAAAGGAAAAAGAAAAAAGGAAGAGTTAGCTAAGTCATTTTTATTTTATTTAACAGGTGTTCATCTCATCCTGATTGGAGGTATATGCCAACTTATTGCCGGGCTACTTTCCTTTAGAAAATACGATCACCTGAGTGGCACTGCCTTTATTGGCTATGCTGCTCTTTGGGCTAGTTATGGGGCGACCCGAATCTACTCTGGTGTCTCTGACAATCAAACAACAAATCAGACAAGCAATTTATCTCTGTCCACTGACCTCATGACCAACATATTTCTGAATGGCTCCGCAGAGATACCAGGTGGCTATTTCTTCCTGTCCATAAAAGAGTCAGCCATTGCGGGTCTGATCCCCTACATTTTACTGTCCTTTCTCCTGGCATTTTGCTCTGCCACAGTCAATTACATCATGCCTTTTGTTTTTGGGGCCATCACTGCCACTTTAATCTTTGAAGCAGTGGGTATAGTAGCAAGCTCCTGGGCTCTCATAGTATCCGGGGTCCTGGAGTTGCTCATTTTGATCTTTGCCATCTACGGTTCAGCTGTACTGCTCCTCAAAGGTTTGACCCAACGTCTAGCCCTCAAAGGCTTTGGGACCCCCCTCTTTAATGTTCTTCTCTTAGGAATCGGAAACTCAGCAAGTGCCCAGAGCATTGGCCAAGAGAAGAAGAAAAACACCAAATATGCTGAACCCATGGCGTTGGGTTTCTTCTGTGACTCTGTAGCTCCTTTCATCTTTGCTTTCTACAGCTTCGGGTACATGAAGTCATTTGGTTTAGGAGCTGCCTGGGTCTCAATCATCTCATTCGCCCAATTGTTCTCTAGCTACTATGCCCATCTGCGCCAAGACTGCTACCACACTACAAAGTTTGGATTTCATGCCACATATTGGCTGATTAAGGCTTGGGGTGAGTTTGTGGCGTTTACTCTGATCGGAAATAAGAGCGAAGTAGGCTCTGCTAGAGAAGCAATGGTGGGAAACTGGTTCTTTGTGGTGGCAGGCTTGATTCTGTGTGTGGGAAGTCTGAATATGGACATCCTAGAACTGATCCACAACATGCTTTTTGTCCTAGTCACAGTTTCAACAGTACCCCAGATTCCACTTGAGGGTTACTACATCTTCTTTGGTGTAGCTTGCGCTCTGTTTACCGCAGTCTCCATCTATGGCACCTTTGCACGTCTCGTCAACAGTATAGCAGAAAAGTTACTAATCCCTGTAGGGAAGCAGCCTGTCTCCACTGCAAATATGAAGAAGGCTTTGAAGTGGGGCAAGTCCCAACAAGTAGGCAGCGAGATGGTGCCCCACACTGACCAGACCTCCGATGTTCTGTTTTACTTTTTAAATGGGGTCGCAGCTCTGTCAGCTATTCATTCTAAGTTGTCCAGTATGAATCCCACGTTCCTTCATCTGACCATCCCTTGGGTCCTGATCTCTGGAGCGATCATCCAGGCTTACGTCAGCAGGTTGCAAGTCACAGGTGGTGGTCGGTTTGGGTCAGTCATCTCGTCCATCTATGTGGGAGTATGGGCGACATGGACCTGGTTTCGATTCGCAGGTATGCCAGTACAAACACTAGTGTGGACATTTCTCTTTCTGATTTAGAAAAGATTCTTAACCCAGGTTATTTTTTTTCTAGGTACCCTGCTTCAGCTCTCCACAGGGGCAGCTTATGCTTTCACAGCAGGAGCCATTGCCCTCCTGGTCATTAATGGTTTCCTCATGTTGATTGGTAAGATTAAAATTCCCTGTTAGTCTCAATAGAAGATTTGTTGATTGGATTATTTCTTTCAAGAAGGATTTTTTTATGTGTCTGTGTGTGTTAGCTGCCTATAAGAACCTGGTTTTGCTGCTTCTGACGACTGTGATGGAAGTTGCTCTTGTCTGTTTCCTGCTCTCCACCCTCCAGCGACTGCCATATAGGCTGGAAAGTAAGTATAGATAAAGCCTCATTTTTAAACATAGGATTCACTTTTGATTAAAAATGATATAAAATGTTATAGAGACTGTCAAGCTGATTATTTCTAAAACTCTGTTTTTTTTGGGGTTTTTTTTTACAGTTGCCATGCTTGCACTGGTGGCAATAATTTGTGTATATGGCATTCTGGCAACACTGGTGAGCGGCATCTTCTCAGAGAGACTCATACCTATGGGTCCTCCCTTACTAAAGGTAAGCAGAGATGAAACTGACTTTGTGCTCCTTCTCAAAGTCAGTTTTTTAAACATGCCCTCTCCACTGTGTCCTATCTTAGGAGGTAAAGAAGCAGGAAACATCGCCAGAGCTGCCATGTCCGATAGCCAGCTCACGACTTACCAGCGGTCTCTTGAAGATCGCTGGAATTCTGGAGGAAGGAGGAGTATGCGGCATTCCGACAGACACCGTGTACGCCCTAGCTGCATCCTGCAAAAATCCTCAGGCCATTGAAAAAATATACAATATTAAAGTAAGAGTCGTTAAAAGATTGGCAAATTAATTCAATATTCACGTGTCTGTAATGTATAAGGCTTATTAATCTGCAATCTATAACCTGTTCCAGGACAGACCAGCCGAGAAGCCCATATGTGTTTGCATTTCTAGCGTGGAACAGCTGGTGGCAGCCAAGCCTCCTTTCAGTCCTCTGCTCTGGGAGTTTATGAGGAATGTGTATCCCGGAGGCATCAGCTGCATTGTCAAGAAAGGAGACTGGCTGTTCCAACTCGGTAAACTTTGTAGTGCAGCGTAAATATGGTGCTACTGGAATCTGTGTCATTTATCAGCACTCACCTCAGCTCAATCTGTCTGTGTAGGAGTGGGACCAGCTTATGACCGTGTTGGGACTCGGGACAGCATCATGATTCGTGTCCCTGACCACACAGTTACCGGCCACTTGTGTAATATTACTGGACCGCTTGCTATCACCTCAGCCAATCCAAGTGGAGAGGCAGACAGCACCCACCACAGCATGGTCATTGAGTAAGAGCTTGCAAACAGCTTACAAAGTAGTGGACTGATCTAACCTGTGACAGTATGTGTAGCCCCTTTACAGCAAATGTTTCTGTAGAAAAGTGACAAATTATTTATTTTACAATGTGGAGTATTAGTAATAGATTATTGCTAACCACTCATTTACCCTCCCTTTTCTGGCACAGTCGACTCGGACACAAGATCCAAGGAGTTCTCTGTGATGGAGACTCTAATGAAGTTGTTGCTTCCACTGTGGTTAACTGCTTGAAGATTGATGAAGGTGAACACAAAAGAAGTCACATAAAATTCAAATTTGGGTGTTTTATGAAGCACCATCTAACTTATCTCACTCTTTCTGCAGGCACCATCACCATTGTGAGAGAAGGCTGTGTCCCTGCAGTTAAAGTTTGCCAGATCTTTGAGCGAATAAAAAGCACTATGTTGTGATTGTTATGATTCTTTTCTTTAAGGGAGCACATGCTTGAATGGTTGCCTTCAGGATCAGCAGCTTTATCTGTCATT
This sequence comes from Pundamilia nyererei, assembly GCF_000239375.1. Lineage (NCBI taxonomy): Eukaryota > Metazoa > Chordata > Actinopteri > Cichliformes > Cichlidae > Pundamilia > Pundamilia nyererei. Next base: position 9,486,813 of record NW_005187402.1, on the reverse strand, counting down.
CTGTCTCTTTCTTTTCAATACTCTCAATGCTCTTATTCAAGCTTTTTTTATGTAGTTGTAATTGTGGATGTATGGGTATATGTTACAATAAAAACTCCATCTGTACCATCTATTAGCTGTAGTAGGAACTTTATCTTGAAATTGTATGCGGATGAAGAATCTGCTGTGATACTACAGCTTCATGAAGATAACATGTCTCGCATGTGCCTCTATAAAAATTATTTATATGCTAACTACAGTTATAGTAACACACATATATGTAAAATTGTTGTTTGCCTAATAATTTTAAACCTGTATATATGTATTTAAACTATATTCTTTTCTTGGGTATGTATATGTATTTAAGTTCTTTATGTTTAATTAATTATGCTGAAATAAATAAATACATAAACTGATGTTGTCTTCATGCTGTTGTTAATATTCCATAGTCATATATTATTATATATATATTTAAAGCATTTTGACCTGTTTTTATTATTCAGCATTAAGAGAAAACAAACAGATTTTTAGAAAGATCCTTTACTGAAGCAGAGACTGAACCGATATGCACCAAGTTTTACTTCTCGATACAGAAATAGTCATGAATATAAATGAACACTTTGCAAAAGTCTTGAGCCACCCTTCATTTCCTTATATTTTGCTTCCAATGAGCAAGGCTTTCTGGCCACTGTCTTTAAAGCGGCCCTAAGTGACCAGTTTTTAGTTCTCCAGGCTGTCTGAAGGTCTTCCAATGTTTTTCTTTGGACATTAGCTGCCTTTTTACTCATTTTCAGTTCAGCTCTTGTACCTGACCATGTTCAAAGGAATGACTTTTTTTCTGTGAATGAATCATTCCAGCATTTAAAAAGTCATCTAACTGGATGAACCAGTGTTGCGTCTACACATAACAGACAACTTTCCAAAGAATCCATTCTACTTTGGGCAGTTTGTTGCTAGAGTAGCAGTTGGAAATTAGTTGGAAAAACATATCATTTGCCCTCTTTTTTTTCAGTTAAATGCTATGAAAAATGCTAATGATAACATAGCCTAGAAGGCAGGAAATTGTCTCTTATGTGTCAATAAAGTGATTTCTAAAGAGCTATTAGTAGAAAACTACAACAGATGAGCAACATCTGAAAGTTACATCCTTAAAAAATAAGAAAGAAAATCCAGCAATGACCTGACACAGGACCTGAGATATAGATCTGGCCCTGCAGTGGATCCATCTAACGTTGACTGAAGCCTCATGAGTAATGGTACAATGGTGTCATTTGAAAGGAGGCTGAAAAGAAACCGTTCAAGCGTCCAACAAGCTGACAGTTTTTCAAAAACATGTCAAGACGGCTTGTGTAAAACATTTGGGCACTTGTCTATAGAATATACATTATTATGTTCATTGCTTCAAGCAAGCTGTCACTTTTTGCTTTCTCTTGATCAAAAACATGAATTGTGCAGCTATGGTAGTGTGTGCAAAAGCCTCATTTTCTTATCTCTTTATATTTTGCTTCCAAAGAGAGAAAATTTATCGTCATTTTTTAAAGTGCTCTTGAGCAATATTTTTTTTTTGAAGGTCTTTCAAAGTTTGTCTTTGTACATTGCCTGGTTTTTCCGAGGTTAGAGGTTAGGAGGCTTTTGTACTTGACCATATACAGAGGAATATTTTCTTTTATTCGTTAAGCCAATTAACACTGACCTGTGAATCATACGTCATCATGCAGTCTTATTGGAAGATTGTCTTTCAGGAAATCATTTTTTAAAAAGGGAAGGAGGAGAACATGGAAAGAGGAGAGAGCTACAACATTGAGTGTCTACAGTCACCTGTTAAACACAATGGAGGCCGTATCATGGTGGTTGTCAGTTGGAGATCTTTGTCAGTGATCCACAACACACTGCAGTAAAAACATACCTGAACAGAACACAGACCACATAACTATTAGTCATAGACTGGCCTCCCCAGTGCCCAGACCCCAACATTATTGAAGAAGTGTGGGATCATCTTGACAGAGAAGGGACAAAAAGACTGCCAACATCCAGAGAAGAGCTTTGAATGTCCTTCAAGAAGCCCAGAGAACTATTCCTGAAGACAACATAAAGATAGCAAGAAACAAGAGAGCCTGCCTGAGTGAGTTCAGGGTTTGCTGAACAATAAAGATGTTCAAAGCAAATATTGACTTTCAAGCTTGTTAGAATTTTACAAATTCTATTTTTGGCTTACATACTACATTTCCATTTATTTTTCAATAAATTGCTGCACCTGCTGCTTATTTTTCAGAAAAAATAAAAATAAATGAAGGCTAGTTCATGACACAGTAGTACAAACATAAACATGTTTAAAATTGAAACCGTCCGACTGGGGTCTGGAATGTGGGGCCTCCCTGCTGCTGTGGAGTCGGGGCGGTCTGCTTTTTTCTACCCCAGGGAAGAGGGTAACACTACCTGGGTCTGGGTGCAGTTTCCCCCTCCAGGGGCAAGGGTACCTAGACCTGGGGTATAGAGTACGCTTGGGGAGTGTGAT
>NW_005187402.1:9482090-9483885 GCF_000239375.1 Pundamilia nyererei | reverse complement strand
TGCTTGTTTCCTCTTTTTTCTTTTTCAACAGGTGATCCAGGTGATTGATATATGTATTTTTTGTCTGTAAAAAAAAAAAAGGTATACTATCCACACAAATATATTATAATATAATTATGTATAAAATTATATATTATATATTATAATAATATAATTGTATACAATGTAAGGCCAGAAAAGACAAATACATTAAACCAACCTTAATGACAGGTTGGAAACGCGACACTGTCCAAATAAAGGGTCAATATCTTTGTTAAAGATGCAAAGAAAATAAAAGAAAGATTGTTTTAAAAGTCGAAATACACCAAAGAAAATGTGATTAACACCATAAATCCAAGCAATCCAAAGAAAAGCATTTTAAATCTATTTTTTCCTCAAATTTTTTCCTTCACTATTTTATTAATGAAGTGTGTTATACTTTTACTGTAGGTTCACTAGAGTTTAAGCATCGAGTCATTTTCGGATGCACGTTATGTAAGCGATGCCTTCATGCATGCATTCATTGTACACTTTTCTTGTCTTTTGTGGAAGCTCATCTTTCAGAAATTCCCTTGAAGGTATGCGCGTGCTGAAGATTGCATACCACACCTCGTTTTAAAACACAATTCTTCTTTTGTTCACTGTATTGTGCGAACTTCCTTGCGGGTAGTTGAACAGCCTCAGTTACTTAAATTTTCCTCACCTGTTGCTTAATGAAGGTTGAATAACAATTTAAATGTAGGTGACTGAAAATAGCTTTTACCTATTATCAGTAAACGGCATGTAATTTCTTAATTTAATCAAAAAGTTATTTATGTAATATTTGGCTTTGTGCTCTTTAAAAGAACACAAAGGTGCATTGTGCAGTCCCACAGTCTTCCTCTAAAGGAAATTTAGAACCTTGTTTTTGTTGAAGTAAAGTGTTGTTTTTATTCACGTCAAATAATCTTTCGGATACTGTGTCTCATCTTTGTATCTACGAGGAAACACTTGTCAAGGAAGGAGTGTACATACTCATGTCATCTCCTCTATCATTATCTCAAACATACATTGAACAAAGGATCTTTTTGTTTAGAAAAAGAATGCAGACTCACAAAGAACAAAGACACTGTTGTACTAAATGAGTAAATTTGTTACCAGGAACTTACCAGGAACAGTTACTGTGAAATTCTTTCACAGCTGTCGCATCGCCATGGCCTGCAGTGCATCCGAACAGTATTCACGGCACTTCACTTGTTGTCAGTTGTGTTTGTTATACATCTTCTCAAAGTCCTTGGGCCACAGGGATATCAGTGACAGTAAAGAACATCACTGGATTTCCTGTTGTCAGCATATACTCACCAGCCAGTTCATTAGGTACACCACTACAGTTATAATAATAATAATGGATTGCATTTATATAGCGCATTTCGAGACCCTCAAAGCGCTTTACAATTCATTCACTCTCACGTACTGGTGGAGGCAGCTACAGTTGTAGCCACAGCTGCCCTGGGGCAGACTGACAGAAGCGAGGCTGCCATATCGTGCCATCAACCCCTCTGGCCATCACCAGTAGGCCATCACAAGACGAATTGCCAACTCTTGAGCCACGATCGCCTGATAGGCTGGTCTGAGTATTTCAGAAAGTGCTGATTTAGTGGGATTTTCCTACACAGTCACCTTTAACGCTAACAGAAGCAGTCTGAAAAAGAAAAATACCCAGAGGCGAAAGTTCTCTGCATGAAAAAGCCTCGTTGATAGCGGAGATTAAAGGAGAATGGCCAAACTGCTGTGAGGTGATAGGAAGGCAACAGAAAATCGAATATATGTATATATA
>NW_005187402.1:9460215-9461229 GCF_000239375.1 Pundamilia nyererei | reverse complement strand
GTTGGCTACAGTCCCATGGATCTTAAATTTCTGAATGACATGTGCAACTGTAGTCACAGGAACATCTAGCTGCTTGGAGATGGTCTTATAGCCTTTACTTTCAACATGCTTGTCTATGATTTTCTTTCTAATCTCCTGAGACAACTCTTTCATTTGCTTCCTCTGGTCCATGTTGAGTGTGGTACACACCATGTCACCAAACAACACAGTGACTACCTGGAGTCCTATAGGCCCACTGACTGATTACAAGATTGCAGACACCTGTGATGCTGATTAGTGGACACACCTTGGATTGAAACGTCCCTTTGGTCACATTATTTTCATTCTTTTCTAGGGCTACCATCATTTTTGTCCAGGCCTGTTTCATGCATTTGCTTTTTAAATAATTCAGTTGAAGCATGGTTGGAAAGCAATGTCAAACTTTCATTGGTTAAGATTGGAATTTTTTGTTTATTATTACTTTTGTCAAATTAAAGTTATTTCTGTGACCATTGTGAGTTTTTCTTTCACTGACTGAAGGGTACCAACAATTTAGTCCACGTCTGTATATATTGAACTGTTGTTGTTGTTGTTACCTTTGCTTCACTGTAAATAAATCCACTGTCTTCTTCAAAGGAGCCCTGCATACGAGTCCTGTCTTTCCACATCAGCCCTGACAATCAGCTTAACATTTTACCCATTCTCAGAAGACTCCTCAAAGGCTACTATTTCCTCTCGTACATGCAATATGTTTCTTTGGTTTCTTTTGTGTCAGTGATGTTAGTCACCAGATACAGAAACACTATAAAGTCACTGCATTAAATTTAAATCATTAGATTTATGTTGCAAAACGACATATTTAACACAAAACACAAAACTTCCTAAACCTAACAAAGCAGTTTTCAGTGACTAAATAAGGCCATCACTTCATCTTTTTTTTTTTAACAAAGTAAAAGACTTTGAGTGTCCAAGCCGGAGGCCAGACTTGAACTGATCGTACATCTCTGGTAAGATCTGAAAATGGGTGAAAAGCTA
>NW_005187402.1:9445632-9458451 GCF_000239375.1 Pundamilia nyererei | reverse complement strand
TCTCATAGCTGACAGTGTATGTCAAAGCACAAACAAAGCCATGACATCCGAGGAATTGTCTATAGACCTCCGAGACAGGATTGTAAGGATTGTATTGAGGCACTGACCTAGAGAAAGGTAAAGAAATACCAATCTGAGGAATCAGGGTAGAAGGGTCTAAGTCAGGGAGGTAAGCAAGAACCCAGTGGTCACTCTGACAGCTCCTGCACTGCTCTGTGGACAAAGGAGAACCTTCCAGAAGGACAACCATTTCTGGAACACTCAGGCCTGTATGGTAAAGTGGCCAGACGAAGCCATTCCTCAGTAAAAAGCACATGACAACCCACGTAGACTTTGTCAAAGGGCACCATGAGAAACAAAGACTGAATTCTTTGGCCCAAAAGGCAAGCGTCATGTCTGGATGAAACCTGGCACCACTCATCACCTGGCCAATACCACCTCGACAGTGATGGTGGCAGCACCATGCTGTGGGGATGTTTCTGACATATTTAACCAAAAACACAATACTTCCTCCTTCCATAAATTTCACCAGCAGGGCACAACCTGCTGTCTCGTGATTGATAATCTATGCACTCCTAATGCAGTTTTATATGATGAGTGTCTTTTAGTGTCACAATATTACTGCTGCATCATAGCACTGAGTTTTTTTGTTTTTTTTTTTACTTTAGGGCCATCCACTCACTGTGTTTAAAAAGCCGTCCATCATCAAATAAATCCAGAGTGCCTGTTGATGCTCAGAAAAAGTGACCTGTATATTTCCTGGTTCCAGTATCAGGTAATAGGCTGTTTACATGGTGACAAAGTATGTATAAAGAGTTGCTTATTAATACACAAGTATCACTTGAATTGCATTGCACTGTTCTAAAAGTATTTTAAAAAGAGATTTTATTTAGAATTTGCTTAGAAACAGGAGTGAGCTGTGTTTACCTCTAAACAAAAAACGGTTTCGTTTCTTCACGCTTCTTCTCATAAGACTATATTAGATGCATCATGACATTTTTTCCATTCCCAGGTTGACAATGAGTATTGTTTTGTTTCTTTCATGCAATGCATTCTTTTGTGTCAGTGATGTTTTTCAGCTACTGTCACCACGTTATGCTTATGAAAGACTGCTTGGCATTAAATATATAAATCATGAAGTTAATGTGAAACATTAGTATTGGGAAGGGAAATATTTGAACCAAAACTACAAAATCTTTGTAGTTTTTAGTGCCTAAATGTAACCAGGTAGATTTTGATGCCTTGACTTGATCAAACATTTCTCATGCAGAACACAGTCTGCTGTCTCCTGACTGATAACCTGGTGACTATGCACCCTTAATACCTTTTTAAAATATTTAAATATTTCTAATATTGTGTCCAGCTTTTAATTAAGGAGTAAAAACAGTGGTATACTTGGAACAGTTAACACGTTGATGTTTTCACTTCATTTAATTGACTGGATAAAATCAGCTTTTACAGACAGAAAACAATTTCACAAATGGTTGGATCCTCTTTTTTTTGAATGTCTGAAATCCGTCCACCTACTCTAACTTGCCAGATGTTTGCTGATTATATATATTTATCTGTATACATTTGGATGCTAAAAACAAAGAAGCTGCAGAATAACTTTAGGCACAATCGCAAAGTCACAATTTGTATTTAAAATACAAATCAAGTAAGCTGTGCCTTGAGTCAAAGCTTGTTTGGTAGATTTTAGACATATTAAGTGCAAGTTAACTACAGGTTAACTACAAGTTGTATCAAATTAAGATCTGAGGATCTGAGCTACCTGTGCAGGCTTGCTTCTGTTTAGTTTTATCCATTCATGCCATTTTTATTTGTTGTATTTTATTTTATTTTGTAATTTACTTTGTGACTTTTAGTCTTCAAAACTGCAATGTAAATGAACTTTACATGTATCAAGCTTATTTTATTATCACAAACAAAAAATTTGGCTTGTGTGGCGTTCCATATATGTGATTCTGTGTTTGGTGACTCTCAAGGTTATTATAATTAATTAAAACTGTCCCCTGCTAAAGCCTAAAATTAGCACTGAAACGAATAAAAACAAAAATATAACTATACATTTTCAAACAATAAAAACTAAACTGAAACAAGCAAACTGCTCTGGAAACTGATAGTAAACCAACTTGAAAACAAAAAGCTAAAACGAAATAAAAATTAAAGCTGATTAGAAGTTCAAAACTATAATAATTCTGATGGCTTCAACTTACCGAATTTCCCAGAGGAACACACCCGAGGGATTAATAAAGTTTTATCTTATCTTATCTTTATCTTATCTTAAATTCTCCCTTGGAAAAAACATTTGGTGACTGTTAAACGTTATGTAGTTATAAGTTATGTACGTTGCAGATGTAATAAACGCAAACAAACGTAACATCGCATTTGCAGGGGAATTGTGAAATGCATGGAATTTATATAAAAATCCACAGTATTCAGATTAGCCCTGTTAAGGACATACAGACATGCATACATGGCATATACACCATTATAGTAAGATTAAATATTTGTTACTCATTTCATTACTTATTGTTATGCTTATTGTTATTTTTAATAATGCACATTAAAAATAGAATATTGATGAAATCTCATGACACAATCAGCTACTTTCATTATGAGCAAAAACCTACATGTCATTTTGAACATTATGACTTTTCAAAGAATAAAAGAAAACACAACTTTTTTCAATATAGTATTTTATGAATAGGGACATATGCATTTAGAATCAATCAAATGCAGTTTTATATTTCAACATGAAAAGTTAAAAGGTGCATTATTGTAATTTTGTAATTTTCAGACAAAAGGGAAACATAATAAATAACACTTTATTAAGTACATTACAAATCACCCAGTTAGTTCCACAATGTGATTTCCCTCATTTAATAACAGCTTTACACATCAGGTTTATTAGAAATGGCAGCATATTTTAGGCATTATGCATAGAAACTACGATCCATTCCCGAGGACTGGATTTTCTTCAAGTGAAGGCGGGGAGGGTGTTGAGTTTTCAGACTCTCTTCCCGAATCTTCGGTGCTTCCCACTTCTGAAATGTCTCTTTCTGTAAGTGGTAGCTCCATATCATACTGAAAGGCAGGATTGGTCTGCCCTTGTCTGTGCCGCCTCTGAACCTCCTCAAAGATTTGAAGAACCTTGAAAGCAGACAGAAAAAGGAGGTTTCAAAGTAAACAACCACCAAATTACTACAACAGAGAGAATGACTGTGTGATCTTTATATTACCTTTGATTTTGGAATGAGACCGACTCTAAAGAAACCAATTTGTCCAGTTTCAATCTTGGTGCAGTCAACCACAGTAGATGCAATGTTCTCTGGGGAGGGTCCATCACATAACACTCCATCCACCTAAGAAACAAAACCACGTCCAGTTCAGTAAAAACAAAATAAAACTGAAAAAAATTAGGAATCAGCAGCTTGTTTAGTCTTCATTAACTAAATTATCATGATTACCTTGTTTCCCAGTTTGGCATACACTTGATTGTGGTGAGTTGTATCAGCTTCACCTGTGGGGTTGGCTGATGTTACTGCAATGGGCCCCACCTATAGGAATAAGTATTAGAAGTTTATATTCACTGATTTTGGTTCATTTTTGGACATGCAATGATCAATATTGATGTCCCTTACCAAACCAATGAGATGTGTGGCTACAGAACAGTCGGGGTTTCTGATAGCAATGCTTTGTGGAGTCCCAATGTGTTTGGCAGCATCTCCCAAACCAAAGATTTCCATCCACGGGCCTGTGTGAGAAAGCAAGAAACAAAAAATGATGATAAAAAGAAAAATCCTACCAGCACACAGACACACTCACGCACAGTCTTACACTCACCTCTTGGTATAACCATGCTAATGGAAGATGGCCACGCAGCCTCCATGAAGTCCAGAAGCAGAGGGCTCAGCAGGTGTCGCACCGGCTCCAGCTGCTTGACAGAGGAGATCCACATGGACATGGGACGGTCCTCTGCCTGCTTCTTCACCCTGAAGCCAAACAAAATAGCGAGATTTAACAGGAAATAGACAGCTATAAATACACTTAGGGACAAGTGAAATACATGAAATAGGAAACTCACTTGTAAGCTTTGATTACAGCATCAGGTCTGTTGCAAGCAGCCACCAGCACATAGACGGTGTCAGTAGGCATTCCACATATGCCGCCATTTTTCATGATTTCTGCATGAAGAAAGAAGAGGGGGTGATAGTAAAATGAAACCCACATCCAGCATACTAACATCTGCTTATTTGAGAACTCAGCATCAACGTATTCTATGTCTTACCTGCAATCTGTAGGACAGATGTGGCTTTACGGGCTGGTAAATGTGGACAGACAGCTGCCCCTCCCCCTGCTCCAGTCAGCTTGATAATAGGGTTTCCTAAGGGGATCTGAGGAGACTTGAAGGTGCTGTTGAAAATGTGTGCCAAGAAAAAATAAAAACTGACAAGGCCAAAGATGATTGTGACTCCTATGTCATAGCCATAAGGCAGCGAGCCCATGGCGTCCAGCAGGAAGCTGATGAGTATGAGATGGAAGGTAAATGCGTAGACAAACCATGCGACGTTCATAAACAACGCTGCAGCTGTCACTAAAATGTTGAACACAAGGAAGGTAATGATCCCAACAGCAATGTTAAGACCTCTGGTCTCCCCATACAGGCCGCCATATCGTGTCAGCCCCCACACCGTCCACATCACCCCATAGAGAATAAAGACTGTGCTCTCAAAGGTTTTACCACGAGCAAAGGCTACTGCGCCGCACAGCAGCTCCAGTGCTCCGCCAGCCATGACCACCCAGGGTAGAATCAGCACAAAGAGAGGATTTTGGCTACCTACTGTGGCTGTGATTGCGAAAGTAGCCAGCACATTGGATGCATGGCCTAACACCTCTGCATCTGCATATTTAGAGTAGCCCAGATAAGGTGTGTGCAATTCTTTGTCATGTGCCCTGAGAGTAACGCTCTGCATCCTGCCAACTAAAGCCTTGAAACAGCTCTGCCCTGTGGGAATCTTGGTACTAGAGGCCATGTTAAAGGTGGTAATCAAAAGCATGCAAGCAGAAGCCACAAATATAGCTGCCTGGACACCTTGAGTGCCTGCTTGGAAAAAGCCTTGAGGCTGGGCTGCAAGAGCAATAGAATAGGCGACAAAGAATAGCTGGTAGAAGCCCTCCAGCAGGTCCTTCTGAGTACTGAACAGAGCCAGTATGAAGAAAAGAACTGAGAAGACAACTGGAAAGGGAACAGGTGAGTAAGGCCGAATGGAATAAAATGACAGCAGGGCACTGTAACCCTCTGCAAACGCAAACAGGGAAGTGAAGCCATAAAAAGTGGCAGCAAGCATGTCCATACCTCTGTAAAAGAGGATACACATGCCGAGCTGGAACACGCCAGCTGTCCACAGCCAGGGGACATGACCGACAGAGAGCTCAGGGACCACACCTAGCAGGGGACAGGCTAATACAGACGCAGATAATAAATTCATCGCCAAACTCACTGACACGGCATCATTACACCCCTGGTTCTGCTCTGCTTTCAGCTCAGCTTTCTTCTTCGCACCTGTTCCAGGAAGTTCCACTTTACCGTGAGTGATCACAGACAGCAGACGTCCAGAACCAAAGTAAAGACACACCAGACAGACAAGGAAGTAGTTAGCAGCTGTGGCATACAGGCCAAAACCTACGGCTGTCAGACCTGCGATCTGATGGGCGGAAGCTAAGGAGATACCAACAGCTATGAGAAAGAGAACTGCTTTCTTTGCTACAACAGCAGCAATGCCTATGATGAGCAAGGCCAATATAAATGCTGCAAGGCCTGGGACAAATGCGAATCTCAGCTGTGTGGGCTGTATGACCCTCTGCCCTCCCAGGATATACACCAGACCAGAGCCACACCACAGAGCAGAAACAGTGAGACACAGGGTGGACAACAGGCGGCCGTGGGACAGACTGTGATGGATTCCTAAGAAAAAACAGGGCAGGGTCAGGAGAAACGCTTACAGCTACATGACAACATGCAATAATAAAACTCAAACCTAAACAAACCTGAGTAAGCCAGAAGCGCTGCAGTGATGAGAAGCAGAATTCCCAGTGCAGTGTGGGGGACCAAGTCTTTTTCAGGAGTGCTGCCATAACCATTCACCAAAAGCAGAAGTGAACCTGTAGGATAAAATCACTGGCTTTATCTTTATTTCTCATCTTTACTGCTGTAGTTTTTTTTACTTAAAAAAAAAATCTGTTTATTTTTGGATAACAAAAATGTTTTTTTTTTTCACATCCATTTTTAGTTTGTTTTTTAAAGTTAACTTAACAACCTTAAAAGGATCGTCATAAAATATTGTCATTTATATTATTCTTTAATTATTAAATCATAATAAATAATGAAGTCGTTTTTTATTATTATGAACTGTTATTTATTTACAGCAGACTGGATAGTTTAAAAAATAATGGTAAAAGTGATTTTCAGCTTTTCAAAGTGTGTGTAGTTGTTATTTCATCTAATATTTTTACTTACTTTGGTAAATAGGCTGTATTCAACAAGATTCTCAAAGAGGTTACATAGAATATAAAGACATAACATCTTTGCAAGTATCCTTGTGACTGAATTATTGTACCCACCTACTCTGTCTTCTGCACTTTACTAACACTACTCCTTTTCAGCCGTTCTTTCTGGCTTAAAATTTCTTGATATCGTTCACGACAGGCGCCTGTTCGAGGTCACTTACAGCAGTTTAAATAAATCACTTTATTAAAATGTATTTTCACCACATGTTAATGTGACAATATGAGTTATGATTAATATGAGCGCGCATTTCGCCATGATAGTCTACATGAAAAAAACAAAACAAACACAAAGCTGGTAACACTTCGGAAAGCAAACCACAAGCTTACCACCGCCGATGCTCAGGATGCCGACGGATATGTGCAGAGAGCCGCTTTGAGCCATGGCTGTAGTGTCTCCCTCTGTCGACGTGAGGCTGTTTTATACACGTGGGCGTAACATCAGCAGACACTTGAGAGGACGAACCGTGTCTCACCGGGAAATAACACGGGCAGCGCCCATGGAATATCCAACAGGCATCTGTTGTGTGTCTAAAATGAATCACTTAGGTTACATTGCATAAAAATGTAAACATGTCATTATTTGGAAGTTTGCACATGTAAAATACACAGATAAATACATAAGTTAACCTGACTCATCGAAAAGAGTATTATTAATAAATTAATAATTATTAACCATTCCCCCGCTGCAAAAAATCCAAATCAGGATAAGACAGATATTCCTATCACAACTCACACACTTCTTCCATTCCCGGTGGCTTTAATATGCCACTTTTTTTCAAAAGTTAGGCCAAAGAAGTTAACTTTAATGTCAATGCGGTAGCTTCGTGGCTTATCTTAACGTTTTCTTTTCATAGCTCAACATTTTATTACAACTTTATAACAACGCGGAATGACTCGGCGTTTTCCTCGTTGTCGGTAACGCGGATGATGTCAGTCTGTCGGGTTACAGAGTTATTGGGGGAGGAGACAGCGGGAGGGATTATAAAGAGTCTGCTTCTGAGTTCAGTCATCACACCTCTATTGGAAAACTCCGCACAGCTGAAGAACTAGCCGATCGAGAGCCGTTCAAGGTGAGAAAATCTATCCGCATTGTCTTTGCTTGTACTGCCTAAGTTACGTTTTAGAGACAAACATTGATGAATGAAGGATAATTCCAAGTGATAGATTTCGTTTTGTCAGCCATTTGCTTTCAGTTTTCTTTGCAGACAACAAAGGCATTAATTCATTCATTCATTCATTCATGACATGCAAAAAAGAAAAACTGTGTACAGACGAAACTAGCCTTTGATACAACTTCATTATTCATCAGATTAAACACCCGATTCTGTAACTCCAGTTTACTGGTGTCACAAGTGTTTACTGGCAGCAGCAACAGCACACCTGGGACTTATGTCTCACCTGCTCATGTAAATATTTTATGTTAAGGCAGAACAGGTGGCACAGAAGCAGTAGTTAGCCAACTAACTGGTTATTATATCAGCCTGGGAAAGAAATAGTCCATGCTGGCTGGTGTTCAGTTAAAGGAAGATTGTTTTGTGTGTGTTTTTATAGGAATCATGGCCAAGCGTGTTGCAGTCATTCTGTCAGGCTGTGGAGTGTATGACGGCACAGAGGTCCACGAGGCCTCTGCTGTCCTTGTCCACCTGAGTCGTGCAGGAGCAAAAGTAAGGGCGAGAAAAGGCTTGTTACACATTCATCTGTGTGCTTATCTGAACCCTGTCACATTTGGAAGTATTTGAACTCCTACAACATCCCTCAATCTTGCAGAGGCTAACCTCTTATTTCATGTGTATGCAGGTGCAGATGTTTGCTCCAAATGCAGATCAGATGCATGTTGTAAACCACTGCGAGGGGAAACCCACAGAAGAGAAGAGAAACATCCTGCAGGAAAGCGCCCGTATCGCCAGGGGTGAGGTGACTGATCTGGCAGAGCTAGATGTCTCAGCACTTGATGCTGCCATCATCCCAGGTGAGACACCACAGAATAAAACACACACGCTGTTTCTTTCTGTTGTGCTAGTTGCACTTTTGTGATGTTCTCTTGTACCCATTTAGGAGGCTTCGGTGTGGCTAAGAACCTGAGTGACTGGGCAGTGAAGAATAAGGACTGTGCCATCCAGCCAAATGTAGAGAAGGTCATCAAGGCCTTCCACAAAGCTGGAAAGCCGCTGGGTATGTGCTGCATCGCGCCCATTCTAGCTGCAAAAATCCTGCCGGGCTGCGAGCTCACCGTGGGGCAGGACAAAGAGTGTGACAAGTGGGTGAAGTATTTTATTATCAGATGTTAATGTGGGTGCAAAACTACATCAGTCAGCTGCTCTGACAGTCCCTTTTCTTCCTGTCATCAGGTGGCCATATGCTCAGACAGCAGGCGCCCTGAAGGATTTGGGCTGCAAACACGTGAACAAAGATGTGGAAGAAGTTCATGTTGATGCCAAAAACAAGCTGGTGACCACCTCTGCCTTCATGTGCAACGCTCCCATTCACAAAGTCTATGATGGAATAGGTGTCATGGTTAAAGAAACGCTGAAACTGGCATAACAAGAGTTTAATCACATTATTGATCCATGAGGTGCTTTCTTCTTTCCTTTTTTCTATCAAGCTTATCAAGCTCTCTTACCTATTTCCTACTTTTGTTTTGACCTGATGTGAAACTTTGAATGCAATAAAATTTCAATAAAAGATTATCTAACAAAGACAACACAATTCAGTTGTTTTTCCTTATTTATACGTCATTCAATAATGTCGTGACATACACATAATACAATAATCCATAATGTTCAAATCTATTGTGTTAGAAACTGTCTGGTTTATTACACCAAGGGGTTTACTGGATGAAAACATTGGAGATTTGCATTTGTAGGCAAAAGTCTGTCCGTACCTTTAAGCAAAATAACAGATTAGTAACTATTTTTGTGGCCAGCTAAACCTTTTTTGTTATTTTGTTGGAATTATACGTGCACTTTTTCTGTGTTGTTTCAATTGGCTTGTTTGCTCGAGGTTCCCCATACAACCTTTTTCATACGACTACACATGGAGTAAGAAATATGTGTACCTACCAAAATCCTTGCATTGTTTAATGATGATTTAGTTAGTGGAAAGGAGCCCTCTGTCACCAGTAACATTTTAACAGTATTGTCTCACTGCCTGTCAAATATCCGGTTCAACTGTTGTCGCTGGGAAACACTGGGGAACTGAAAGGAGGTTTAATGGGTTGAATGCTGCCGGGTGTGTAGACAGCCACCTGCCATCTTTCCTAGAGTGAGTTAGACTGCTTTACACACTTGTCTATTTGCTTCTGGGTCTGGCAAACTAACTGGACTTTTATCATTTATTGTTCATTCAGTCCATTTTCCTAATCTCTCATTATACTTTGCATCTCCAAGAGCTGGAGCTCATGTGAGCAGATATGTGACAAAAGACAGTTTGCACCCTGGACAGGTTGCCGGGGAAACTTCATGTGTCAACATGGTTATTTAAACTGCCCTGACTTCCTCATGCAGAACCACAGTTCCTCTCTTGATATCCTATCGTATGCTTTCTCTAGATCTATAAAGACTTCTCATTCTCTAAGATTGCATAAAACAGTCTGGTTAAAACGCCATTACCTCCACAGGTATCATCTGGACCAGCCACCTTTCCACTCTTTATCCTCTTCATAGCTGCTAGAATTCCTCATTATCAGTCCTCTGCTCTTCCTGATTCACTGTCTTCCACTTGTCCTCCTCTCTCTATCATTTACTTCATTCGTGAGCTGCTCAGAGCACTCCTCTGATCTTCTCAACACACTCTCTTCACCTGCAATGAGGTTTTACCTGTAACTGGTAACTGTGTGTTGTTGTCACTGCAGTGTCAAATATTCTGACAGATCTCCAAAAATATCTCAGAACGACTTGTGTGGAACATTTAGGAAAACAATTAAACACTTCCTTACAATATTGTCATTTTAAGAAGAGGATATTTCATGCAAGAATGTTGATAAAGGCAAAGTTAGCGGTCTACACTGTCATCGTGATCTCTCAGGGTGATCTCATTTAGTAGCTAACGGTCTGCGCCGAGCATGAGCTGCTGTCTGAGTTTACCAGAGAGACACAGGGTCTTGTCTGTCACTGAAAGCTGTGTGGCAAATTAGCGAGATGATGCGTTGGCAAAAATGGGCTCATGGGAATTAAAAGTTCTTTGGGTGCTCTAACAGTGCTCCAATGAATAAACGAGGATGCAGTCGGTTCATTTCGAGTTACCCACCAAGAACGGCACAAATTAGCGGCTCAGAAACGAGCACTGAGCGAGGGAGGGAAAGGATGAGATTGATGTAAACTAAAATAATACAGTGTAAGCCCGTGATTCTATCAGGCAGATGAACGAGAGGAGGATGGAGAAGAGTCAACGTGTCATCTGTTAGAAACTTCTCGGGACTGTGAGACTGAGGGCTAGTGCAGATTTTATCCAAATTTATCCTTCATTACAAATTATTTCACCTTGTATCCCTGAAATCTGTGTTTAACAGTGACTTGCATTTTGTAAGAGCAGCAAATTATTATTTGCTGTTAGATCTCAACCCCTCCCTGTGTTAATAAAGATTACTGTGCCACCTGCGTAAATGCGCGCATTGTTCGTTTTTTCGGTGAGGTTGCAGGTACTTATTAAACTCGGACACACTAACAAAGTCACATTCATTTAAGTGCTTTAGAAATGTTAGTATGGTGTTAGTGTGTGGCTCTGGTAGAAATGAAACCACGAAAATCGAGAAAAGACGCGCAAACACGTTGTAATTATGCACCGATTTCCGAGCGGACATGCAACTCGAAAAACTGCAAATGTTTAGTTTTGTTCAGTTGTGCTCGGCAGTAGTAAAACAGTATCAATACTGAGAAAGGGACTCAACTCTAAGCACTCTGTGAAGAGTTACAGGACAGAGTCAAGGTTTTAGCACTGCGCTCACAGCTTCGAGCCATCCACCCACCCACTTTTTTTTGGAAACATGTCCTCGTCTCCTTCCAAATAAATACATTTTAGCACTATATCTTATTATCTTTATATCTTTATATCTTTATACAGGGAGTGCAGAATTATTAGGCAAATGAGTATTTTGTCCACATCATCCTCTTCATGCATGTTGTCTTACTCCAAGCTGTATAGGCTCGAAAGCCTACTACCAATTAAGCATATTAGGTGATGTGCATCTCTGTAATGAGAAGGGGTGTGGTCTAATGACATCAACACCCTATATCAGGTGTGCATAATTATTAGGCAACGTTCTTCCCTTTGGCAAAATGGGTCAAAAGAAGGACTTGACTGTCATGGTCCTGGGTCGGCGACCCAGCGCTTTAAGTTTATTATTATCATATTCCAATTTACTATCATGATTATTATTATTGTTTGAGTTCTACGTGTTACATTCGGTCTGCCTCTGAGTCTGCGTCTGTATCTCTGTCTGTCTGTGGTGTCACCCCGTCTGTTTGTGAAGCTGTCTGTTTAGTTCAATGTCTTGTCTGGTTCCATGTGTCTGAGTTTCCTGTTTTATTGTGTAGGTCTGTATCGTATGTGAGTGTGCTCAGTTTACGTCTCGTCAGCTGTGATTTCTCCCAGGTGTGTTCCCCTCCTGTCTCTCATCCCTTGATTACTGCCATCTGTGTATTTAAGCCCTGTGTTTCTCTGTGTCAGTGTCGCGTCGTACCATCAGATTATGCCTGTGTGTTTCGGTTCTCCTTATTCCATGTTCACTTCATGTTTTGTTTTCGTACCAGCAATAAAGCTGAGGTTTTTGAGTTTCAAGTTAGTGTCTGAGTCCTGCGTTTGGATCCTCCTCTCCGCCTGCCCGCACACAGAGCCCTGACATTGACAGGCTCGGAAAAGTCAAAAATAGTGAGATATCTTGCAGAGGGATGCAGCAGTCTCAAAATTGCAAAGCTTCTGAAGCGTGATCATCGAACAATCAAGCGTTTCATTAAAAATAGTCAACAGGGTCGCAAGAAGCGTATGGAAAAACCAAGGCGCAAAATAACTACCCATGAACTGAGAAAAGTCGAGCGTGCAGCTGCCAAGATGCCACTTGCCACCAGTTTGGCTGTGGTATACTGTAACTAGCAGCAGCTATTACTACCTCCCACCAGTAGGTGGTACTGTGTTATTGTATGTGTTCTGAGCTTATGGAGTAAAAGTCCGGACCTCCACCATAGCCTCGTCTCAGTCCTCTGTGCTTGGTCTAAAGTTATTATTGACCACGACCCACGCTACACGGGCAGTTGG
>NW_005187402.1:9425739-9440488 GCF_000239375.1 Pundamilia nyererei | reverse complement strand
AAAAAATTGAAATTGAAAAATTGAAATATGTAGTGATCACGATGTGTAGATGAGTCAGAAATAACTCGATCTGCTGGTTTATTGTGTCATTGTGTTGTATTGTGTCACAACACACAACATACCCTCCCTTTACTGCAAGAGGGTGTAGTGTAACCATCGGTATCCTTGCGCGGGTACTTCCAGCTCTGCCCGAAGCTTCGTAAAACAGCTTCAACAGGGAAGTCAACACAATTACAGTCTAACTTCGATACGAGGAAGGGTCAGGAGCTGATGGTAAATACTGGTCAGGTCAACGGTTACACTGTTACACAGATTTCACGGTGGTATGGTTTGTAACAAAACTATTCTGGATGAATCCTGCGCTGGATCTGCGTTGTCAGATATTTCTCTAACTCTGACATTAACTCTGTGAAAAGCGCTACAAAACAGAATTCACCAAGAAGAGAGAGACAGTATCAGACTTAGAGAGAGCTGAGTTCCACCCCACAGGAACGAATAAAAAAGAAAGATTCATGCAGGGAGGAGTGAGGTGTATTGTACAAAGATGGTCAGATAGGCCACTTTATGCACAGTTGTAGTTAATAATGTGAACTACTGTAATGAAATAATGTTTGAAACAAATTAAAACTCAAACATACCGTACCTGCTCACAAACAACACTGCACTTCTGCAGATTACACAAGAACTGGACTGAGCATCAACCACTACAGGTGCAGTGATGAGTCCAAATTTGAAGTTTTGGATAAAGCTGTCAGTAATGTGTACAGAGGAGGTTATGAAAGAGGTACAACAGTGAGAGTCTACAGCCATCTGTAAAACACGGTGGAGGCTCTGTCATGGTTTGGGTTGCATTTCAGCCAGTAGTGCTGGAGATCTTGCAAAACACTGATTCATTTTTCAGTATGAAAATTATCCCAAATACACAGCTGTAAAAGGGTACCCGGAAAAGCCCTATGCAACACTATCATCAGCCATGGATTGGCCTCCCCAGAGTCCAGATCTCAACAAGCAGTGTGGGATTATAATGACAGAGAATGGAACAAAAAGGCAGCCGACATTCAGAGAAGAGCTTTGAGTGTCCTTCAAGAAATCTAGATAGCTATTCCTGAAAACTACTTAAAGAAATTACAAGAAATCTGCCTACAAGAGTTCAGGCTGTTTTGAAGAATAAAGGTGATCACACCAAATATTTAGTTTCAAGCTTGTTAGAATATAAAATATAATTCCATTTGTATTACCTATTAGCCATTTTGCTAGGAAAATATACAGAACCGAGGGTTGGCTCAAGCATTTTGCACAGTACTGTTTATAATAACAGCTGTATGAGCATCTCTGTTTATGATGAGAATTGAACAGGAAAATGCAAAAATTTAAGAGTTAATAAGTTTAATTTCACAAAGTAGACTTCACTCTGCTTTGTGCATTAAATAAGAATGTAACAGCGCTTTGTGTAAAAAAAAAAGAAAGAAAGAAAATTTTTTACTGTTGAACTCGGTCTAAATTTATAACAAATCTGTTACACCAAGCAAACATACTGAATTGGCTTTTGGCATATTGTAGATTTTTCGTCATTAATATGATATAAAGATTTTAGTTGGAAAGCAGAATCGCCGTGAGTCTCTTTTGTTTGTATGCAATTTGTCATTTATTTCAAATTTTACAAACCAGTTTATGGCACAAAACAGTTTCTACACATTCAATTATTTAATTAATTCATGATATAGTCTTAAAGGAATTTAAACACAGCAAGTTATGTCAAAAAATGACAGAAATGTGATAAATATATCAATAATCTGAAATTTGATTTGATTATAAAACTTAAACATTTGCTTTAACAACACATTATATTTCTGTAACATATATTAACTCCTGGTCTTGCAAATTGGACTGTAGTCACATGAATACTTATATTCATGTGCTTTTGTTGGAGAAATGATTGAATGCGTCTGTCCCGCTGACCAACTTTGTTGCATGAAACTTCCTTGGACGATCAGGATCCTAAGAAACAGAAGTAAAATAAGTAAGTAAAACAGTAAAACAGAAAAATACAAGATGAAACTCTGATTCTTTCAAAACAGGGAAAAACGTCGGCCTTACCTCTGTGGGGTAAGCACAGGTGGGAACGTAACGGATCACAAACCCACAGCGTCTCTTTTGTGATGTGTTGGCATCACTTGCATGCACAAGGAGTCCATCATGAATCTATATGTTAAAGAAACAAAAGGTCATTCATTCAACATACAATGTCTTTATCCTCATTTACAACCTTTTAAGTTAAGAATAAAACCGAACTCACAGACATCTGTCCAGCTAACAGAGGACATAACACAGCTTCCTCCACCTGCACCAGCTCCTCTGGGATCTCCTGGTTCACTGACAGCATATTCCCAGGACGGAGGGCTTGGCGATGGGGCAACATGCCTGAGCAGTGGCTGCCTACAGGAGGCAAAGTTCAACACTGTGAGTAAGACTGCTGATTTTAGAAAGCACATTTTATAGCAAGTTGTATAAAAGAAAAACAAAACACTAAAGCAGATGAAATACCTGGGACAACCCGCAGGGCACCGTTTTCTTTTAGTGAGTCATCCAAAGCAAGCCACACAGAAAGAACAGGGCCGCCAGTGATACCCCAGTACCTGAACAAACAAATAGAGTTAGGCATAGGAAAGCAAAACAAACACGTGTTTGCTTCTTTGTCTGTTGAGTAAAATTTACCTCATGTCCTGATGCCAGGCCACGTATGGAAGTTCATCTTTTTCAGCGTGCCCATTGCTTTGGGTAATCGTTTCCTCCTTGGCTGGTTTGACCGATGCTGGGTATTTGCAGATGAAGCGGGAATCCAGCAGGATCACATCTGGGCCCAAGACGGCTGTGATCACTTGCAGGATGTGAGGGTGCTTGGTCAGGTTCATCACCCATGGATACTGGAGGTGAGCATTGTGAAGGCTGTACTGCGTGTACTCAGTACCTGGATATATGTATAAACATAACACAGCTTTCCTTAGAAAAAACAGGGCAACATTTAGTCTACTAGTTTTAATTACTTTTATGCATATTCGTACTTTTAGAAGATAAATTCAACTCATTAATGATCTGTTGCTACTTTTTCCTCAACTGTCTTTTCTGCACTAGCATTGTCTTGTTACCCATCTCTCTTCATCGCTGTGTGCTACTTACCAAATTCCATCTCCAACTTAGAAAATGCATCTCTTGCTTCCCTCAGCTCTGTCTCATTCAGCACAGGCAGTGCCGAGAGGAAGCCCTGCTGGTTGTAGCTCTCTCGCAGTTTCTCTGTGGATGCAGTCATCTCTGCAGGACTTGTCTCACAGACGATGGCTAAGGCTTTTTCAGAATTTATAATGTAGAAGCTGTTTGTTGAGGTGGTATTTAAGGGGTAGAGAAGATATAGAAAAGTTGGTAAGGCAAAACAGTTCCTGTTTTCCTTCGTGTTTTCAGCGACATAAAAATAAAAAAGTCCTGCCCACTTGCCATGATGGCTGAAAATAAACCATATAAACAATGTTTGTTCTGTGGACTAAAGCAAATTAAGAAAACACCCTACAGAGATGCAAAACTGACTTATTTTTCTGGAGTGGCAAAACCACAGTAAAAAACAAGTAAAATAAGAAATGTGTAACTTGGTGAAATGTGGAGAATGTACCACAGGGAATACAGCTGTTATTATTAACCATAACTGCTGGAGTAAATGTGTTAATAGCATCATACCTGTGCACTGTTCAGTCTTCAGTTGGTGTCTCTCCAAGTCTGGATCCTGGATGCTCTCCAATGCTTCTGCTGCACAGATTTATATAGTGTACAACCCACCTTCCAAGGACCTCCTCTCTGTGTCATCGTAAAACGTCTTTGCTTTGAAATTGTGCCACACAATGATTGTCACATTCCATCCTTTTGAGGTCAATGAATACCAGAGCAGTGAACGATTTTACCATCAGGAAAAAGAAATTGTATCTTAAAGGTGTGACATGTTGTGAAACAAAAACATTTCAAGCAACATGAATTCATTGACCTTTTGTTCAACATGTTCTTTTCCTTGTCAGGAATTTACATAATGAGGAACCGATGAGAAAAAGACATACTTCATATTGTGCATAATGATGGTGTGAAGATGTTTTATTTTTCTCTGTCCTTTCCTATTATATCAGTGGTGCTGTGTAAAAGTTTTGAACCAAGCCTCTTCCGTCCTTAAACAATAGGTAAAAATCCATGAAAGACTTGAGACAAGATTTCAAGAATACATCTGGTGCTTCAGTCAAACCATCTACTCTTCACTGAAGCCTCATCAGAAATGGTCTCTGTGAAGGGTGGCTGTCAAGAAGCTATTCATAATGAAGGGAAAGAGGGAGAATTATATAAGAACTGGACTGACAGCTATGCCCATATGTAAACTTCTGAGCACATCTGTGGGCAGCAGGTCAAGATAGACGTAAAACAGTGAGTTTCTACAGCAATCTGTAACACACGGTGAAGGCTCCGTCATGGTTTGGGGCTGCATTTCAGCCACTGGTGTTTGGGCTCTTGTCTAGATTGATGTCACTGATGTCAGTACCTCTTTTGATCCACCGTAAAACACCATCTGGAAAGCACCTGGTTGCGAACGGCTTAATTATTCACCATGGCAAAAAATCCCAAACACAGTGCCAATGCAATAAAAGCATAACCTTGTAACCATAACCATAACTTGTGTCATTATATTTCAATGATAAAAGCTGATAAAAAGACCAAACTAGATTCAAGGTCTTGTGGGAAAATTAATAACAATATATTTTATTCATAAACTGGAAAACAGGGATGAATGAGCAGCGTAGAAGCAACCCATCAGTTTGAGGATGCAGATCGGTTTCAGTGTGACAAAGAGCAGCTTCCACAGTGACTTCCTTCCATCACTTTGGTGCTGACAAGCAATTGTGCTTTTAAATATATCTGTGAAAATCAATTAATCAGTGACCGAATAAACGTAACAACCCTTTAATACAAAGACAGGCAACCTTTCACAGTCTGTTACAAAAACCTAGAAGTATGCAGTGGAAAATCTTGTTTAGGAAAACCCCTCCAGTCACTCTTTGGTGACCTCTGGTTTCAGTGACGACAAAGACCACTTAGCAGTAAAAAGGTGCAGCAGCCCTAACCGCTTCCTTCAGACTGCAAAGATATTAATCTCTGAGGAAAAAAACCCACTCAACCTTCCTTGTACAACTTTCTGAAATTGCAAATAGGTTTGATGGTTCAGTGCAATGCGTCCACTGAAGAACCACAGCTGTGTTGGTATTCTGAATCAATGCGAATACATGTATTAAAATTGATCATCAAATCATGCTTTATTTTATAATGTTTACTAATTGGCTAATAACTGCTTTGTATATTAGCCAATTAGTATCTATGAACATTACACAGATAGCTTAAGAAAGCCACAACTGTCATTTATGAATCCATATGAGAATAAATAATTTGTAATGCATATATAAGCATTATTATGATGACTAGTATGACGCTAAACCTTATGTTAATAACATAACATAACATAACACCTTGTCTGTGTTTGTGAGATGTCAGGAATGATCATTGATCAGTAAAAGCATGAATGTACTACAAAACCACCAACACCATGGTATATACAACATATGCCATTTAAACAATCTTTAATTACACAAACTAATAAAAATATAATTGTTAGTGATATTAATTATCTGTATGTTTAATTAAACATTATAGATATTCAATGACCTTTTACAAAAAAGGGTTACACAAAAGTGTTGCAATGAAGTGAAAGATTCAAAAGGCAACTTAAATATGTTAATCCTAATAAAAGCATATTTACACTTTATCAGAAACATGAAACGATGCAAGTGTGATGAACTACACTCCTAAATCATGCCTGATTTTGACTAAACTATCTACACAGGCACATCTTCAACCAATATCAGTCCCGCATTGCTAAATTATTAAGTTATAAGTTAAGTTATGTGGGTAAGTGATCGAGTTAGCACAGCTGAAAACTGTCATGTTAAGTAACAACGTCATTATAGTTTCAAAATATTCCTTAAAAATAAAAGAAAGAACCTTCTTCTGAAACTTGTCTGGTTATGTTTGTTCTAAGTGATGATGTCATACGTACAGCAGTGTGTAACTACTTCCTTTCACAAACCAGCACATTCGTGCACAAACAGTGAAGCTGTCAGCTGAGGATCTGTGAGGTGTTTGTTTAGCTCAAACTACAGTTTTTGGTTCACTCATCTTCTCGCTCAGTTCTGGTCTCCTACTTCTCTTTCTGTTCTTTTTGTTTCAGTTTCTCTTCGACTGTGAAGGGAATATTTCATAAGGTTGTTCTTTTTACACTATAAGGAAACTTCAAACTTGCAGCAGTGAGAGTTATGTACACACTGGCAAATGTTTGTGCTGAAGTGCTTAAAAAATTACATGAAGAGTTTTACTTTGTCTAATGATGCTTTTCCAGACGAGACTTAGTACTCAAGATCCTTTGAGAGCTGCTGACACATTTAGTGAGTCTGATGTGAGTCCCTCTAAGTGTCACACTGACTCTTTGTCCCTGTTTGGGTGCTTTGGGCAGAGTGGGTGGTGCTGTTTCCTTTTCTCTCCATTTTGTGGTCTCTTGTCGCCCCCTAGCAGCTGCTGCTCATTATTACAGCGGTGGATGAGCACAGGGTTTTTGTTTTCAGACGTCTTCTGTAACAGCAGCCTCTGCAGCATCTGTTTGTCCGACCGCTCCCGTCTGAAGTCATCCTCATATATCTTAAGCTGATGAGAAAGAACACACGAGATTCCAGTGACAAACACATCTTTAAGACATTCAGGTCGAAGCTGAAAGGGGTTTAATCCGTATATTTTTTTATTTGGAGCAGCTGTGGATTAATCATATATGCCTACTACAATATGTTTAAACATATTACATAAATAAAAATATGGCATTAAAGTCTCTAGTTTGACACTATAAGCCAAAAGAAATAACCAGTCACTGCATGAATTTTCTGTTGGTTCACATTTATTTTGCAAGGTTTGCATCAAGATCAGACAGCAGGCAGGTTTCATAATCTTTGCTTAAGGGATTTAAGTATGAATGTGGGTGTGTTCGCCTGTGTGAGTGTGTACTCTTCTGCATAGACAAAAACACTACCTGTTCTTGCAGTAGTGCCACCTGTTGGCGCATCTCCTCTCTCTTCTTCCTCAGCCTTCGGTTCTCCTGCAGCGTGTGCTTGTGGTCGTTGTGCTCTGTCTGATATTCTGCCTCATATATCTCAGTCTGCTGACACAAGACAAAAACACGGCAGCGAGCCATCGTTAAAGCCGTATCTTGCAATCTGCGGACGCTTATTATTATGAATGTCTGCGCGGCACAGAGCCACCACTTGGTGGTGCCGTTCACCGCTTCATTGAAGTCTCTTTCAGCATTAAGCAAATCTTTCCCTGGCAACAGTGAGTCGACATCAATTCTGCTCTCCTCTCATTAGAAACAGACACATTTCTGGAAGCTGTGTAGAAGAGAGCAGCCCACCTGACATCTCAGTGCCTCCAGCTGCTCTTTTAAATCATGCACTTCTTGCTTGGAGTTTTCCAGCACTCCCAGTGGGGAACTGCTGGCCTGGCCTTTTCGCTGATACTCAGCCTCTGGGCTGGTAGAAGCTGGGAAAAAGGAGGGTGAAGGGTTTTGCGCAGAGCCGCAAGACAGGTCAGGATGACTTCCGGGGCCCAGAGCTGGACCTCGCATCACAGTAGTAAAGCTTCCCTTTGATGGAAAAAAAAAAGACAAAGAGATGAGCAACACTGTGATCATACAACTGAAAAAAAGAAAAGAAAATGCACAATGGGATCAGGTACAGGTGAGAACCTCTGACAGGAGCAATACCGGTTTGGCAGGTGTGAAGTCTCTCCCTGGGTGGTGCAACCTGCTCTCCAGCAGCCTGATATATTCTTGCAGCTCTTGGTTCTTCTTTAGCTCCTGTATCAATGCTTGCTCATAGTACTCCTTTGCACTCTGCAATCCCAAATATAGCAATAAATATCACCCATGCAAACCACATCTATTATCGATGGCTATTTAAAACAGCTGCAAGATAACTGTTTAGGAATCCCCTCGTCTACGACACCCACTTCTCAGTATATAAGCAAATGCCCGGAATAAGTTGTGCGGTGGTGTGTTAGTGCTTAAAGTATTGTTGCATTTACCTGCTGATGTTCAACTTTGAGGAGCAGTCTGTTGTTTAGCTGTTTGATTGCGCTGTTCTCCAGCTCCAAAGCCTCCAGCCTGTGCTGTAGACGCAGCGTGGCACTGCGGTACACCTGGTCCCAGTCCTCGTTCAGCTTCATCAGCTGTGACACATCATCATGACCATCATCATCACACAACAGTCATTACTGCCAAGGCCTCCACTGCAGTAATCAATAGCTTCGTTCATTAAATCTTTACTGCCGTCACTCTGTCTGTCGTCACAACAATGCTGGCATCACAAACTGAAGCCGGGCACTTCATTCTTACTCTAAATGCATTAGAGTTACCCCCCCCCCCCCCCCGGTTTCCTTTTTTATTAAGAAGCAACTAATTAAAATCAGGAAGCCCTGGTTGTATAATAGTGAAAAATTGAACTGAAATGATGGTTCTTCACAGCTTTGCAGCAATTTTCACACAACACCCACAGTTCTCCTCTGGTTTTCAGAGAGAACTAAATGTAATTGCCAACATCAGCAATAAAATGCGGGCCGGTGGAGAATATGTGCCGGTTTTAATGCGATGCTGTACCTCCTTGTTGACTCTGCGGAGCTCAGTGTTCTTGTTGAGCAGCAGCAGCTTTTCCTGGTCAGTCGAGGTGACTGTCAGACTCTCTGTGATCAGAGTCACCTGCTCCTCTGTGGACAGCAGCCTGTCAGCCACGGGACTCTCCTCCTGCACCCTGCACACGACACACAGATGCTGTTTACACATGCATACATACCAGAGGAGGATATGGAGTTTGCCTTAAATAAAATCACGATGAAGAACATCAGAAAAGGATTTCCATTAATAAGCCAGCACATGTACACTTAAAAAAAAGTCAAGGTACTTTTGAACGCCCACTCCCGTAGAGTGCACTTACAGGGAATCGAATAGGAGCCATTATGCACACCCACACACACACACACACACACACACACACACACACACACACACACACACAAATGCATAGTCACATTATGTACTCAAAATACTCAGGCACACGCACACACACACACACACACAGAGCGATGTTCTTCTCAGTGTCTCTCCTGGCATATCAAAGTTTGTTTACTATCCGATGTATCTGCGCATTGATAGCCCATGGAAACAACGTGGGTGATGATCCCTGGAAAATGCACTTTTCTATTGAACTGCACGCAGGAACGAAAAATATTTGCAAAGGTCTAATTAGTCAAACTAGCTTCCTTTCTACCAGCTCTGATAGGAGCTCCACTTAAAAAGAAACAGCTAAGCAGTCGAAAGGGGGAGAAGAAGCCCGAGGGTGGGGAGGTGGGGTATCTGCTCACAGAGGAACACACAAAACAGTGAACGCAGGCCGCAGGGCTTCTTAACACAAAAATACTGCTGCAACCTCACAAAGCTAAGTACTACAAAGAATAACAATTTGCGATCATACCTCATTCCCCTCAAGGCTAAACTCCTCCGCAAACACATGCTTTCATCCACTTATGTTCAGTGTCCTGCTATGTGAAAATCTGTGTTACACAATTTCAGAAAGCAGCAAGGCAATAGCCACAAATAGGAACATGGAAGTCTAATCATGAGCAAAATGGCACAATGGGTTAACTTTTGAAGCTATTACTATTATTACTATTGCTACCAAGACTCTTTTTATATATAAATGTGATGTAATCTGTTAAAATAAATAAATCTAACCATACATCCATTTTCTTCCATTATCCATTTCAGGGTTGCTGAAGCTAGTGCTGTGCAATACTGCACACATGGTATCAATCTGATACCAAGTAAATACAGGGCCAGTGTTGCTGATACAGTACTGATACCTGTGAAGACGGCGTATGCAGGAGAGAGCAGTGTGGTTCTCTTCTCGTGTCTAGTCTGTTCCTTGGTTTCGTCTCTGCCTTGTCATCAGTGCCTCTTGTTTTCGTCTGTCTAGTCTCCGGGTTTTGTTATCCTTTATCTCCCTGGTCATGTCCCCGTGTTTGTCTGATTTCCCTCTGCTTTCATGTTTATTCATCTGTGGTCCAGTACTATGTGAAATTCATGTGTCTCGGTCTTGATCGAGTGTGCTGTTTCCTGTTTTACTTTGGTAGCCTCCTGCCTGTGTACCCCAGGTGTGTCCATTCTTGCTTCTGCTGTGCATCTATTGTCTCCCTTTGTTCTTTGCCGTGTTCTCCCTCATGATGTATGAGTTTACATCCATGCGTACATCCCTACAGTAGTTTAGTTAGTCGTTGTTCTCTGTTGTTTTTTAAGTGTTGAGTAAAGCTGTGATTTTTACTTTACTTTTGTCTTCCTAGTTCTGCATTTGGGTGACAGAAACTGGGATTTTTGGAGATTTTGGTGATCTGGAATGCAAATGTACCTTTCTCTAAAGCACTTTGGGTTGGCTTCTCTTGTTTAAATCTGTAAATCTGCTATAGGCTATAAATAACATGTGTTATGTTTGTGGTATATTTCTTTTAATTTCCAAAAAATGATTATCTGGTTCGATCTGCCCACCTCTAGCTGAAGCCTATCTCAGCTGTCAGGGCGTAGTCAGGGCTGATAGAGATAGGACAGTGGGAATCCCCCCAAACCTGGCTACCAGGAAGTCAAAGTACATGTAAAAAGGCCCCAGCTACCAGGTTCAAACCCTACTTGGACCTACTTGGTGCTCTGCGCTAACCTTTATTTAAATAGATAACTTTGCTGTCAGGTAAATCAGCTTCTCTAATGGGACTATACATTCTGTGTCCTCTCGTGATTATAGGAACAGTATTAAGGGAAGTTGTTTTTTTTTTATTATTTTCATTCTATGTCCAGTGTTACTAATTTTGGGCACCAGCAACATTTTAGTTTAGCTTAGCAACGACAAAACAAACCTCAAAAGTTCCTCCAAATACACCAGTGCCCCGTATAACCTCTCTTAGTAACCAAAGTTCATTTAAAAACTATGCTTTTCTAAAAACTGCTGAAAGCCCTGGATAACAAAATAAATGTTGCTAACAACACTCAGAACAGTGACTTTTTTCTTGTTCTCTGAAAAGGTGATATTTTCAAAAAACATTGAGGAAATTCTGCAAAAGTTCCTTTGGTACGTTTAAAATGCTCAAAGCCTGTTCTGAGATTTGAAACGGTTATTATACAAAAAGCAAGTGTATCCATGGTTAAAACTGCTTGTCTAATTTTACACTGTGCCATCTGTCATATTTCTGGGCTCAACGAGAGCACAAAGGGCTTTAGCACAGACTGTTTATGGTCACTAATAGGGAAATCAGCTACAATGAACCCTCTGCTCTGCAGTTTGGGAGGTGCAGTATGAGGGCAGAAGCTGTAAAGAAACACAATGAAATGAAACAGAGCCTAACTTTAGTGGCCACTGCGGCATTAAATACAAATGCACCCATGCCAAAAACCCTGTCTTGGCAAGCTAACACTGTGTATTCAGCCATCCCACTGAAGCAACTATGCTCCATGTCTCCCTGATACAGAGCTTTTTCTCTTCCAGCTTTGACAGTCGATACACACTCCGTGACCCAGTTTCACTAAGTTTTCAATCATATGCCATCTCGGAAGGACACCAAAATGCTACTGCCTTCTGCGGCAATATGGTAATTTACTGTCATGGCATATAATAAAGAGGTAGACAGAAAAAAATCTTTCCTTCTTGCTGGTAACCCTGACAAATATCACTCTACTTGTGCGTGGGGTGGCCACAGTTAAAGCCCCACAGGAGGAGGCGGACGAGGCTGATTTTAAGACTCATCATATGGGTAAATACTGTGATAAAGTGTACCCACCCCCCATTGAGGAGAAAGAATATTAGTCACACGCATATGTTTTATATGTACCATGAAATAAGTGTAAGAAACATAAAAGACACTTAAATGATACTTTTTTAAAGTTTGATTTCTTGACATTAAGCAAGAAATGACATTTTGGTGGTGTTTCTATTTAAACCAAGTCTTGCGAAACAGTGAACTGAAGCCTACGTTTTTTTGGTGATCTCATGGGAAACTCCGCAGTTACTCTTTATTCCTCCTCTCGCTGAGGGGAACTTCCTCGTAAAACTACACAAATATCTTTAAAAACATGTCACTTAAAAGGTTTTTTATCTACAATGGGACTTTGAGTCTTTTTAAAGCATTTCTAAAATATATTGTATACCTCGGGGTCTGAAACTATGTACTTTTTTTAGGTGGACAGAAACTCAGCACCCCTTGTACACTATAGGTAGCCATCTATGCAATCCTGCCTACATAAATCTTACCATGAGTGGATTTGAGGCTGTGATTGACACGATTTACCGCATATTTTCCTGTTTTTGTTTCTATTTCATACGTAGAAATACACACACACGCACTCACACACACTTACACACTCACCATAACTCTTCTTCAGCTGATTTGGGTTCCTGTTGGCTCTGAGGAAGGCTGCTGTCACTTTTAGGTGAAGCATCTTTCTGTCCTCCTGTTGGTTCTCCTTCTGCTGCTGAAGATGATAACGAGGAGGAAGATGACAAAGACAGCAGATCTCCATCCATTATAAATCGAATATGTAAATCGTCATGAAGTTCTCAAACTAGTTGTTCTTCATACAGCCTCCCCGGCGCGTGTGGTGGAAAGTAAATACTGTCGTCTACTATTGATACGTAGTGAAAAGAGGAAGTAGCCGAGACCATGAGCCACATGATGCAACGAATAGGAAGTGACAAGCTGTTCCAGCTCTTTGCTGAGGAGGGTCTGTCCCACTGTACTTTAGCTGTTGAAAGTATTGTAACCCCCCACATGTGACCACACATTATTCAAATGTTTTCTCAGTTGGCCTTTTTGGTTTAGATCATTTGGAGAATTTGGGAAACTCCAGTTAGTGTCGATTGTGTGAGTCTGTGCATGTGGGTCAGTGCTGGGGACTGCGTGCCCGTTAGCTGAGCTGTTTCTGAATAAGCAATTCAGAAAAGAGCTAATAGGTGAGGAGCTGAATAGATATGCATAATTTATGCATGATTATGTATTGTAGGACATGTAATTGATAATAATGGTAATGCATACATTTATTCATAACGCATAATGACAGAGTCAGGCTGATTGCATTCACCAGTCTGCTCATTACTGGGACTGAGGGAAATTGGCTGCAACAGGTTAATTAGTAAATCACAAGTTCATCCAAGGGACAATCAAGTAAATTAAAGGATTTTTGTTAATTATGTTCCTCTTAGTCAGGCTAAGCTGTCTTTTATTAACACTAAGGAAATTAATTTGACAACCTAGTTTGCTACACACTGTTTCCCATTGTGTCCGAGAGATTCGAGGCCAGTCGTGGTAAAAAAATGAATTCCTGAGAAACATTTTACGTACATACCAAACTGCAAATATAGTATTTTAGCATTTTAAGCATTCAAATGTCAATGGAAATAAATCTCCTGATCTTTTACCGTTAACTCATTAACTGATGACTACTTCCCAACTTCCTTTTTCCTTGTGACCAATAAATATTTTGTAACCACAAGAACAGTAGTGGCTCAAAGAGAGGCAGTTTCAGACTGTTTGTGTGACATTTTGGTCAAAGGCAATAAATCTCAGCAGCAACTTTTTGGCTAGAATGGGTCCCCCAAACATTTCATACACACACACACCGTGGTTCAGTATGAAAACTGTAAACTACTCTTTAAGATAATTTGGATACATTTAGATGAGTCTGTGCTTGAATAACTGCACAGCTCGTGGGATTCTCACTCAGTGTTTGTTTAGAGCTAGATATAGAGATATATATACACACATAAAACACATGCCAGATCTGTGCCAGCTTGCTCGAGGATTCTGACTATAGTGTCTGACCCGTTTGTACACAGATTGCCTTCCTGTCCACACGGTAAGTTATTTCCTTGTAAAGCATGACTTTATAGCTGATGGTTAAGGTCTGATAACTCTTTAATGTTTTTAATACCTTTTCAAATGTCAATTTCCAGTCTCATTAGTACTCATTTCAACTCATTTCAAAAAACAAAAAAAAGTTTAACACGGGACCCAACCACTTTGTGTCACCAGTAGTTATTTTGGCCATTGTCACTCGAATGTTGTGGCTGTAGACCGCTGATAGCCGTTTCCATGGTGAATACCCCATAACTTCTGTGGCATTTTTTATTGTTGCACTTAAAAAAAATACCAAAATCAGGAAACAGGAAATAACACTTCATACATCACAAGTTATTGTTCAACATTTTACTGTTACAAACATCTGTCTTTGTATATGTCGCAGTAAGTAATTCTGTTTAGCTGACTTTACGTTTAGTGACTATGCTGACAGGAACCTAAACTATTGTTTCATTCCTAAACCTTTTAAACTACTTGTCTTAGTGTTACTTTGGTTTTAGTCATTACACGTGTAACTCAACCTAAGTATGGACCGGAATACTTAATTGTGCGATATGACCAAAATCTCATATCCCGATATAAGACATCTATCGTCCTGATAACGATATAAATCACAAAAATTTTACATTTTCTGTACATTCTGAGAATCGCGGGCAGCTCGACTTGCGTAAAGTGTTTCCAGCTGGGC
>NW_005187402.1:9411429-9425585 GCF_000239375.1 Pundamilia nyererei | reverse complement strand
TGATTACGTTTATTTTGAAAAGTCTCAACAGGATCTTGAGCTTTATTGTGAAAGGTTTATGTGGAAGATAAACAAGCGGACACGCGATGGTTTTACCGTAGTTGTTGCTAACCACAACAGTCGCTTGTCCGTTGGTAGTGTGGTTATATTAAATATAAGAGAAAGAGAGAACTTTAAGAAATTAATAGAGCCACTACGGTGATCATCAAAACGATGAAAAAATATTGCAGTAAACAGTTTATTTTGCAACACCACGAAACAAACGATAGCATAAAATGAGACGATAGACCTTTTTATATCGTTATCGAACAGCCCTACTTAATTGTAGCTACAGAAGCATGAAAACCTGCACAACACTGTTCAGATAAACCTGGAGATGGACAGCAGCACAGATGGGAAAAGATTTTGAGCCAAACGACTCGTCTAGAGCTGTCATTTAAATACAAACGTTGACAGGATGGACTCTGGTCCAGCTCCTTTAAACATGATGGGATTACGTGGAGTGATCCCCTCATGTTGCTCAAAGCATCATTGTGCAGGGTTATGTGGCCACTAGTTGGGCCCATAAATTTCTTTACATGTGTAGATTGCACAAAGTAAAATAAATAAAATAAAAGTCTACCAACATAAATGGTACTACAGCTATCCTGCTATGACCAAAATGATTATCTGTCATATTTAATCACACATATGTATACATATATATATACACATTTGGAGGTAAAGACCCTACAATTATTGAAGGAAACGGCAAAAATCATACTACTTGCTAAGCAAGCCCTTGGAGACAGCAGAAAGGAAAAACTCCCTTAACAGGAACTTCTTATTAAAAAGGAAAGTTTTAAGCCTAATCCTGAGAGTACAGAGTGTCAGTCTCCAGAATCCAAACTGGGAGCTGGTTATTCTCTTGTGTAGCAACCTGTGTATTCCTAGAGGGTAACAAAAGCCCCTGCAAACAGCTTTTGGGTGGTTTACAGTATAAGCAGCCCTTTTAGCATTTGATGTGTTACCCTGATATAAAAGGGGGAGAGCAAGAAAATATGTCAGTGGTGCCCAGTAGCTCTGATTTGCTCTAGTGATTCCATTCACATGTCTGTGCCATCTATCATGAACTCCAGTCAGAGTATTGCTGTGCCAAGCAGAGGTTTCGCTGGGAGGCCAAACGAGGGAGAAGCGGTGCGGTGCCATTTATTGACCCACGCCACTATCAAAGCCAAGGACAAATGGGCTGCTACTCCACGATGGGATTGATTTTTAGTCTAACAAGAGATCGTAGAGAGGAACAGAGAGTGTCCCATAGAGTGAGGACGACCGAGGAGTGGATAGTTCTCCTGCTATGCGGCGGCCTCTATGCATGTATGTGTGGGCTGAATTCTTTATAACCTGTAGAAAAAAAGTCTGGCTCTAAAAATGGACTGGAACAAATTGGGCTCTTTAGCAATATGTCTCTCTAAAATATCCACTTTATAACCATAACAATTGCTTCACCTGTTTAATCACTCATTTAGTCTCTAGCTATCAAAATAAATGAGCTCTGATGTGTATGTCTCAGCAGCATGACTCTGGGGAGTGGAAAGGCTAAAAGTCCAGGAGAACTTCTGCTTAAATGTGGCAATTTGGTGTTGTCACAGTTCAATAGAAGGGGGAATGACACGTTGGGACGACGTCCCCCAGGCTGCCTGTTATTTATTTATTTTTCTTGGTTTTGTGTTGGAGGTGGGAGGAGCGGTATCGGAGAGTCCAGGGAGAAGAGAGACCTGACATCACTTCTGTGATTGCTATGGCAGGGTTCCCTCTTTAGTTCCCTCCTCACTATTTTCTAAATTATTTTATTTACATATTTTTTAATTACTAAGCTCCTTTGTGTTGTTCTTTATCTATTTTTTCCAATTTATTGAGCTCCCCTCTTGTCTGCATTTTTCTTACCTTATTTAAATATTTGTTTTGTTATATAGTATTTTAATTACTGAGCAAACTGTCAAGGTTGTGTTTAATATCTTGTTTGCTGTTAAAGAAATGTCCAAACATTGGAAAACAAAAAGTATATCTTATCTCATCTTGCCAAGCATGAGCACTGCTTAGTATGTGGTTCCACTTTGCGTTGTATTATTTTATCTTTATTATCCTGTATACATTTTTCCTTAACTTACCTTATCAAAGCACTCACAACACTACTCCCCCCCCCTTATATTTTTTTCACAGTAATATTATTTTAATTAATTCAATTAAAATTCAATTAATTAATTAGTTCCAGTTCAACCTGGAATACTGCATTCACTCACACTGATGCACACTCATTAAATGAACCAAAACAATGATTAATGAGTTTGGTCTACTGGCTTTGTGATGCAACCATAAGGTAGCTCTTAAATATTGAGAGTGAATTCTTTACAGAGCCACAAAAAACAGTTTTATCTAACAGAGTTACTTCATATGGGCGACACAATGTCACATCAATTTCATTTGCAACACAGAAAGCATTACCACTGATTAATGTGCTTCCCATTAAAACCGAAAGAAGCAACGGCAGACAGGGATATGGCATAAATCATTTGGATTCATCAAAGAAAAAGACATGTTAGCATGCCGATTTGAAACAGTTTAGGGTCATAATACAATGGCTTTTTAATTAGGCATCAGATGCATCGCATGCTAGCTTTTCCCCGTTTATTACGCAGACGTGAAAAGAAAACCTCGCAAATGGGAAAGAAGTCGACGTTTAAAAGCTCCAGCCAAATTTTCCTCTGTTATGATTTTCAAAAACTCTTCTCTAATGCCAGGGTAACAATCTCCTGCAGAGGGTTGCATCAGCAAACACAAACCGGCGCCGTCATTCTGAACTGATATCGATCACACAGATTGATGCACCTTGCGTTAAACAGTCCGCACAGGCCTTTGAAGAGTTACAGACGTGAAAAAATAAAAAACGGCTGCAGGGTCAGAGACGAAAGAAATCAAGTGTTGTTGTTAAAGATAAAGCTTGAGGTTTGAATCGGGTGGGCAGGACATCGCTCTCTGTCAGTCTAACAGCTGACAGAGAGAAATTGGCTCTTGTGTGTTTTGTGCTCTCTACTTTGCAGAACAATGAAGGTTGAATTTAAAATTTTAAAACACCAACGGTAACAGAAAAAAAGCTCTATTTTCACCTGTTTGAGTCAAAGTTTGTGAGAATGAACTATAAAGGTGTCAATCTCCTCAGCACAACCTGACAGACTTCCTGTTGAGCCACACACAGAGCAGGGAAATTGGACAGTATTGAGAGGTGGACTATGAATGATTGCTTATGGGTTGTTTTTTCTTTCTACACTTTTCATGGCAAAAAGCCGAATGACACCATTCTCTCCCTGCAAAGCCTTCGAGTTGTTTGTTTTCTCTTGGGGATTTTCTCACTGCAGATCCAGAATACACTCTGATGCAATTCGCAAAGCCCTGCTCGCTACAGAAAGGCCGGCACACAGAGTTCAGCAAAGTTTAAATGTGACACTTGCTATTAATTTGGCTAGTTAATCACAAATGCTCACTATTCTCCATTAACTAAGCTTTTAATGCCCCCATTAAGAATTAATGTCAGCCTATTTTGCACTTCAACATGGGTGAGCTCATTAGAGACAATCGCTGAACATGGCTCTTCTCTGGCCGGCCATGACATAATACATTAAAGCCCTGCGTTCACAGTCTAGATTATAGTGTTGGCGAGTAAATCTAATCTGGTTCATTTAAGTCTGTAGCACAGGCAGGTCTATTGTTATATCCCTCGGTTTCAGCTTCCACCATGCTCTTTTCTTTCCTTTCATTTGTCCTCTCTCTGTCCTCTCTTTTCTTTTTCTCCTCCAGCACGACAGGGCACTTTACATATCTAGTCTAGACCAATTCCAGGTAGCCATGACCCCTATTTATCAGCTGCAGGAATTATAACAGGTGTCAAAACGATAGGGCAGTGCGGAGTTCCTCGGTTGCTTACACTGTGAATCACAATCACAGCACGATCTGAGAATTACAGAGAAATGCTGCCTGGATCTCTTTTCGTTTAATTAGAAATGCTTGGGAGCCGAAGTCGAGCTGCCTATCATGCCGACTTGTGACTGGAGAGGAAGGCAGCCCTCAGTCACAATATCCATCAGCGTTAGAAAGTGTCGAGTGTGTGCTTACAATAAATATTGTAAAGGTGAAAGGGTGTGCGTAGGTGTGAGGGCAGCAGAACTTTGCAATATCACAGCAGGCTGCTTCCAAAAGATTTCATTTTCCACATCTCCCAGCACCCTAATCTAGGCGCAGGGTAGAGCTGCAGAGCCGAATTCACCGAGAGAAAGAAGGATTATATGGAACATGCAAAGCGTTGTACCTGAAAGGATGTCAGGGGAAGGAATCTAGCAGAAATAGACTTTTGTAAAGATGAATTGCTGCACCACGAGGTACATTTGGCCCATTTCGCTCCACCGCGTTCTGCTATACTCTGCCATTTAGAAAGTATGGTGATAAAACACTCCAATCATGATCTCATGCAAATTTGAGCTTTAATTCTGTACTTCTCCTGTAATACTTGTACGGGGAGCGGGGGGGTGTCAAAGAACACAGCTGATCTGACTCAGACAGTTTGAATCTAACACCAGGCGATAATAAGCCCAGCTGGGACAATCAGTCACTGTCACTCACGTGCTTATAACTGGACCATAATGTGACCGAGCCAAGACAGTAAGTACTCTCATAACTCTATACTGCTGTTGCTTCTGCTTAGCCAATCTCACAGCACTGTGAGGTGACTGTATATGACATTTCATACATCTTGGCCAGCCCCTTATTGTATTACAATTGCTTAGCTGTATGAATGAGCATACAGAGCAGCACATACTTGCTGAGAAAACAGAAATTCTCATTATAGTTATTTCAAAACAGCATGTGGTCATTACGGGGCCGGAGAGAAGCAAATAGAAATTCCACGACCTGTGAAATATGTATTTATAAGCCACACCTTGATTATGCGAAAAGCTCTGTGTGTACGTGCGTGTTGGCTAACGGAAAATGAACTGAGGTGAAATGTGTGCTGAAGGGGGCGGGGAGGCAGAGAGTCTGTAGGCTCTGGATCGGCCTGACAGAATCAATGGGGTCAATTAACATAAGGAGAGTACAGAAAGCAAACACAATATCAGATCTATCTGCAATCCACTGTGTGTTTCTTCTTTGTGTGTATGTGTGTGCGTGCTCTGACAGGCACATCAGAATGCAGCAACGGTCTGCATAACATATGCACTGGAGGAGAAAGTGAACAAAGGTCATTTCCCCTTACTGGCTTAGAACAAGTCTGAGGTGAAATGAAAAAGAAAAAGAAAAAGAAAAAAAGAAAGAAAGAAAGAAAGAAAGAAAGAAAGAAAGAAAGAAAGAAAGAAAGAAAGAAAGAAAGAATTTCTAAAACTCATAATGCTGAGCTTGTGGAAAAAAGAAGAAGAGTTTTTTTCTTGTTGAAATAATTTATTATTGCATCTTTATGTGGTGGACTGAAATCCAGATTGGTAGATGATAAAGAGATTAAGAAAAAACACATTACTTTATATAAGACTAAAAAAGGTGAATAAAGCCCTGATTGTTCAGTGCTAATTTTACTTCATAATCATTCTGTATTTTGCTGTTTGCTGTATTTAGCTCCATGTCAACGCACCATTCAACTACCAACCCTGCTTATCCCGCTCTTCATTCCCCATCCACTAACTGAACTCAAAGTGCCTGCCATGCTTTCTGCTGTACAAGCCTCCTTCAGCTCATCCTGTCCTTCCTAGCCTCACTACCTCTACTAGCCCCAGCTCACCATGAGCTGCCAGCTAGCTTAATATTGTTGAAAGTTCTTCTAAAAGCAAGAAATTGTTGTATTTAGGCACTCTGTTTTAAACATGTGTCTAGAGCACATGTGTCAAAGTCAAGGCCCGCGGGCCACATCCGGCCCGGCGTACATTTATATCCGGCCCGCGAGATCATTTTATATAGATTTATTATTGTTGTTATGCATGGCCCGGCGATATGAAGCGCTAATAACACACAAACTACAGATAATGCAGCGCTGCAGCCTCCTTGCCGAACGCTAGGCTACCTGGGAACATTCCTGCGTCAATTAAGTCAAACTTCTGTTACCTAGCCCCTCACAATGGCAAAGAGAAAAGCTGATTCTGAAAACAGAGCCTTTCAGCACCAGCGCAGGAGGCTGAATATATGTTTACAAACATTGCTGGTAAACTCGTATCTTATTTGTGGAGCTAATGTGGCTGTAATTAAAGAATTTAATTTAAGACGGCACTACGAGTCAAAACATAAGCTGAAAA
The DNA here is from genome assembly GCF_000239375.1 of Pundamilia nyererei. NCBI lineage: Eukaryota > Metazoa > Chordata > Actinopteri > Cichliformes > Cichlidae > Pundamilia > Pundamilia nyererei. The sequence continues at coordinate 9,419,277 of NW_005187402.1, read as the reverse complement.
ACTGAAATGCAGAGCAGAAACTACAGAGAGTAGAAGAGCTAAAGAAGAATCTGACATTTCAGCAGAAGATTTTCACCAGAGCAAAATCACAAAGTGAAACCGTTGTGAAAGCAAGTTTTATTGTAGCAGAGGAGACAGCCAAATCAGCCCGGTGTCCAGACAAAACGCAGATTTTGGCAAATGTGAGCCTGATTTAAGAACACAGTTGTGTGAAAGAAGCAAAAACTTCATTGCATACTCTCTTGCTGTGGATGAAAGTACATACATGATGGACATTGCACAGCTGACCATCTTCATCCATGAAGAGGAAATATTGGAAATTAAATCGATGCACGGGACAACGACAGGAAAAGACATTTTTGAAAACGTATTTCAAAGTGTAACCGACATGAAACTGCCCTGGGACAACAGATGGAGCGCTGGTGTTGTGCAGGATGTAGGATCTAGTAAAGATGCAGGAGGAGAAATGTACCAGTGAGTTAACAGCAGATCACTGCATCACACACCAGGAAACGCTGTGTGGTAAAGTCCTAAAAATGGAGCATGTAATGACAACCCTGGTCTAGAGAAAGACACATGGTGTCTAATCAGATACTTACGTTGGCGTTACCTCTGCCTCCAGTGACACTGTGAGCAATCTTGGAGTCATTTATGATCAGGATTCGTAAACAGAGAGGTTCTTATATTTTCTATACAACATGGCTTTTATACAACTTGCCTCCTTACCCATTCACACCAGCACTTTCTTTTTTATATGCTTTTCCTGTGTAAGTGCTTTCTATCTAACATTGACACATCTGAACAACTTGGGGTTAGTATGCAGACTGGAGCACATGGGGACTGGACCGCCAATGTTCCAATTAGTAGGTGAACTGCTCTACCGCCTGAGCCACAGCCACCTTATATGCCCTGTAGCACGCACATTAAACAAACATATTAGGCCCGCCTTCATTCAGTTGCGCAATGTTGCTAAAATTACAAACATCACTCTCAGAATGATGTTGAAAATCTAGTTCACGTGTTCTCAGCTCAACTATTGAAATTCATTACTATCAGGTTGCTCTAAAGGCTCGCTGAAGAGTCTTCAGTTGACCCAAAATGCTGCAGTAAGAGTACAGACAGGGTCTAGAAAGTCACTAGACTACATGCTTACTTATGGTTCCTACACAAGCCTCACGAACTACACAATCCTAGTTTGTTGTGCTGCACAACAAACATAAATTACATTTTTAAGGAGGTGTAGTCCTAGAGTGGTCTGATGTATTGGGTTAATTCCCCTTGCCTCTCAAAACCTGTACAAATTGTAGTCTCCAAAACTAAAATATCTGTGAGAACCCAAACAACCCTCGACTGTGATGATTAACTTTGACTTTCTTAAATCGGTAGGTTGTCCCCTTAAGGCCCGGCTGGACTGAACCAGTTCAATAAACCGAGATGTGTTAAATCGATAACAACCTTCAGTCAGTCATGTGGAAGAAACTGTAAAAGCAGCCATTTTGTGTATATCCATGGGTCTCATCGCATTAACACTTTTGAAGGTAACCTGGCGGAGAATGAGATAATGATACTCAGAGACAAATACCTGCTTTGGACCCGTTATAGTAAATGGTGGCATTATGCTTCCCAGGTTCCAGACAGTTAGTTCTGCCTTTGCCTTCTTCTCATTTGCTCAAATCCAATAGCACTATTTATGCGGGGTGCTGGGAAATGATAAATAATAGGATGCTGCCTAATAAATATGAAATCCCTGGATCATTAGCTGGATTAGATTGAAGGGGAAAGTGCATAATCAGCCTATGGTTGCACTACAGGCGGGCAGTCATCGATATCATGGCATCAGCTCCCCAAAGAGTCAGACAGAGATAGAGCGACAGTTAGAGACAGTTAGGGGTATAAGAGAGAGAAAAAAGGCCGTCTGAAAGGATTAATTCAGTAATAGAGAGCAGCTAGAAGCAATTACAGAATATGAGCATCTATTTAGTATTCAAATAGGCACTGTTATTACCATGGAAGAGCAGTTCTTTAGTCTTGGACCTTGAAGAACGCTGCAGGATGTGAAGCGGGGAATAGCTGGAGATTAAAAGATAAAAGTTCCCTGTCAGTAATACTACACAACAGCGAGAGGAGGTAAAACAGTGGAGATGAAGACATGATTTTGTGTTTTCAAATATACTGTGCTGACATCACTTCACACCCAGTGCTGCTTTTGACTTTTAGCCTCCAACTAAGGCTCAGAGATGGTGGAGAAGTGGTTCCATAGAATCCTGCAGCGGGCCATCCCTCCAGCCCGCTGACAGGCCAGTCGATGTGTTTAATCAACCAAAGACACGCTGTAGCGAAACAGGCCCTGCATCAAAGAAGTGCTGACACATTAATTCACCTCTCCTCCAGACATAACAGCACACTGCCTGAACTGGGGCAGCTGAGTGCACGCTCACATTTACAGTCATTATTACAGAGATGGAAAAATAACCTGAAAGGCAAAAATAATACTGAACAGGAAGCGAGGGTGCTCACCAACAGAAGATCAATACGGTATTCAAGTACTGCTGTGTTTTAACATCACATAGAGATGAACTCACTCCATCAGTTTTGTACCAAAAGTGCAAATGTTGCACTACAACTGACTGTGTTGTTTAGAAATGATTTTTATTTGCATTTTTCTCCCAAGATCTAGTCATGAAATCTATACTGTTTTCAGTATCTTTAGTTTCACGTCTTTCATTATAAATACAAAGTGGGACTACAAATAAATACAAAACTACTGCCCCAATTTGCAGTTTTTTTTACAGTGTTGCTGAGCACAGAGTAAACAAGAGTCTTCTGGATAAATACACAACACAAACACCTGTTTGCTGTTGTCTGAATTTCCTCATTAATACTGCAGAATCTCAAGGGGGCGTGCTGGGGAATTTCCATATTTGTAGAAGCTTAAGACCGTTAGCAGAAACACCACAGCGCTCTGTCATGCCGAGTTGTGTTTGTGCCATGATGAGCGCAGTTCAGCAGCTCCAGTTGTGTTTTATCTGCCTTCACGTTAGATTAGCAAAGGTGGGTTGCTGGATTTGTCAGCAGAGATGGGTGTCATCAAAGTGATGCTTTGCATGCTGTCAAAACTAAGCTCTTAAGTAAAGCACTGGTGTGTTGCTGATTTCTGTTGAGATTTTTGACATTTGACATTTCTTTAGTCATTCAGTCATCGCATATTACAGAAACTACACAAAACAATGACTATAAGCTCCATAGCTAAAGCATTGCTTATATTCATGTCTGACTTGGAATCTTATCATTGAAGGTACCCTACCTTTCAAGCAGGCAAAGGAAACAACATCAACAAACAGATAAGAAACCATATTTTCACCTGTTTTTGGTAGTGTTTGCCCTTTGTGCCTTTCTGTCTGTAAACTCAATAGCTTGAAAAGTTTTGAATCGGATTGTGATCAAACTGTGTAGGGCTGTAGGGTGGGTTCATGTTAACAGTCCATTAAGATTTGGCTCATTTCCACCAGAGTCTTCAAGGTCAGCGTAATGACTTATTGGCCGAAAATGGACAAAAAGTCTTATAAGACAGACACGATGCTTACAAGTGTGGTGTGTGTTGTCAACATATAGAAGGTATCGTATACAGATTTCAAATATCATGTCACATTTGACCTCTGACCTCTCTTTGAAGGTCAATAGATTGATCTTGATAATAATGTTTTATAGAGCTATTTAAAATTATGCTTTTTACTGCCATTGTTAGTAGTGACAGCAAATAGGCAGCACATAGGGACAAAATATGTGGATTCCAAATATCACATTACTTTGAACCTCTGACCTCTGACCCTAACCCTACATGGTCAAAGATTTTAAATATCACACTATATTTTGTATCTACATTTGACAGCTTTTACTTTCTTTTAAGTTGACCCCAAAGGACTTTTAGGACTTTTTACAGTAACATGTTAAAATCGTTTAAATGATAGCAATATGACAATTTCAAGACATCTGCAATATTCCTGAATAAGTCATATTTTTTCTGAACACAAAAATAAACTTGTACAATAATATTCTTTTATATACTTAAACACTGCCCAGAGAGTGAGTTACCTTGGTGGAGGTTTGTGGTCTCAAAGTGTTTTTTGCCAAAAATATTGGTGTGTCACTTGGATCTTACTCTCAGCTTAAATCCCAGTCAAAGTGCTATAAAAATAAATGTTAAGCTGCAATAAAAATAGATATCTGGAGCTGTTAAATGAGCTCTAACAGTTAAAAATATAATCTGAGAATTACTACAATTAATTAAGCTGACATGAGAAGAATATATCTTCACCAACTTTTTAGCAGTGTATGGAATATATAGCAAAAAAGCTTGATAGGCTGCAATGCTGACTGTGAAGTTCCTCTCATCTCCTAATTCCCATTTACATTTGGAAGCCCTTCACCAAATCATAAAGTTGACATATTACTCCTCAATGCACAGGCTCCATTTCACTTCCACTGTCTCCTTCTGGGGTTGTAAAAATGAGCAATAGGCAGTGTCATTCATGGGACAGTGACTTCTCCCAAGCAGCTTTCTTTAAGTAATAAAAGTCTTGAAATCTCTGAAGTAAATCTGCACTTACACCCTCATACAGCCCCTTTAAGCCTTATCTCAGGTCTAATTCACTTTACAGTAAGGTTATCATTCATCACATGAAAAGTGCTCACCTGCCATCAGGACTAACCTGGGGTGTAAGCATTTCACTAAAGGACACGCGTGTCAGAGGGCCGGGGATCAAACTCCCAACAGCGTGACTAGCATGAAATCCACTCTACCACATGAGCCACGGATGTCACGTTGTGTAAAATGATGTACAAGTATGAGCGACCAGATGTCCCTCTTTAAATGATGGCTGTACAGCATTTTTACGCCTTGTCCTGCGGTCCCCGTCTCTGCAGGACATGCACTTTCCTAAGTCTGGCTTTTAATCAATGCATGTAAGGGAAACTTTACAGTCAAATGAAGGTTAGCCTGTCTCGCGTTATGGCCATTAGTGAATGTTACACATTAACAGAAAGTCTTAAGCTTAAGTAAATAGGTAAATATGATGGAAACTACCACAAAGAAAATGAAGCAGCCAGTATATTCTAACAAACAGAGTTTTTGTCTTTTTTGCTAGACTCACTTTTCAACTTCGCTGAGGGGGAAAATATAATGCGAAGCAACACACAGTATGTGTCATAATTGGCTAAAATTTTCAAGTATAACTCAAAATAATAGGTATACCAATTTTTGGATGCATCCCTGCTGAAACCCAAAGACTGTTACTAGATGCAACAGCAGGTGAAATAACAGTGAGATAACAGAGAATACAGGACGCCATAAAGACTCGCATGAGACCATATTTAAAAACTTTTATTCTTATTGTGTTTACTTAGCAAAAGAGTTGGAAAAGTTACATTCAAATACAATACATCTGACTACTTCCCAGCATTGTATCCCACATTTAGTTTGTTGGGATGTGGTGGCCCAACAAACTAAGGCTTTACAGATCTTTGTCACACACTCATATTCCATCACATATACCTATCACAAGGTTTATTTCAGGTAAAACTCTGAATGCCATCATAGGAAATTGGTTCTCTAAAGCATCTCTCTCTTGATCCTGTGACACAGGCCTTCTTTTATATCTGCATTTCACACAAGCCTTTATTTTTTGTTTCATATACTCAAAGAGACTTCAGCAAATGCAGTTTTTTCTTTGAGGATATGTCCTGTAAGATTACATTTCCTCTTACATCATCCTTTTCCATCTGGTCTCTACCCTCCTCACAAAAAAGAAAAAAATATATGAGATGATGGAGCCCTCTAGGTTTCCTTATGCATTTCACTGCCCCTCTGCCTCAGCCCGGCGTCGTTAGCTCACTGCAGGCCTAATTGGGCTGCGTCTAATAACAGCAGTCCCCAGGGTGTGCTCTAATGAACAGAGAATATAATTAATGCCATGGTGACGGATATTGGCTCTTGGCCCTCAGGCAGGACCTGCTCAGCATTCAACTTCTTCACCAACCTGTCTCTCTCAGTCTCACCATTCAGTCCACTGAGTCACATCCACCAGAGCCTAAGTGTGTATTCACCCAGGTTTCACCGAAAGGGCTCCGCTCCAGAGTGATCACTGTTCTGAAAAAGCTACAGATGCATTAACTTCCATTTCCATATTAATCCCATTGTAAACAGCTTTTCGATTTGCAGGGCTTACTGTGAATTTTAAACATGTTTGTGTGTGTGCGTGCGATAAGCCGAGGGTGAATGCGCGATTGCGTTTGTGGGTGCCGGTGCTGTGTCAGCGCCGTGTGTCAATGGAGCGTCCAGGTGAATCCAACGGAAAAAAAAAAAGAGTGAACAGCCAGCTGCTCTGCCAGTCACTGAGCACGCCTACGGGCATCCATCTAGCTGCCTGCGACTCTGTCACGCCTCACAGGAAGACGCTGATTGATTCACCCTCGATCCTGCCCTTTCTCCTCTCTTGCGACGTCTCTCGTTTTTGCCCGCCCTCCTCCATCTGTCTACCATCTGCTCCATCCTTCTAAGTCTTTTCTCCCATATGTACAGTTTAATTTCACTCTTCCTGCATAGCCTCTTCACTTACATGGTCACACATGTTTGGGCTACATGATTTTACTTTTGGGTGGGGGGGCTCAGGAGGAACACTTGAAAGTAAAGTAGGGTTGAAAAAGCAAATTCTTTACGGCACAATATCACCCCTTGGTGGTAGCTTGCCGCAACTACACCAACACAGGTACAAGTACTTCCACTGGCCAGGCATTTGTCCAGAGTAAGCTGTTTAATGAGCCTCCGGGAAGGAACTAAATGAGATGAGAGCCGAGGTATTAGGTGGAAGGAGAAGGAGATAGAAGGAGAGAAAAAAAGGTTGGCAGGATTGAGAGCTGCAGTAAGTGGGGGTAAAAAAAAAATGATAACAAGGTGTCACTTCAATTGGCTTGGTGTTAAGCTAGGCTAGTAAGTAAGGCTTTGGCAGGGTTAAAGCAATACGTGCACACTGAGAGTCACCACAATAATGACCATGCCAGAAACTGACGGACAAATGACTGCACAGATCCGTGTATGACTGTTTCTAGGTGACTGCATACCTTTTGTTTTTTTAGTTTTTTACGTGTGTTCAGGACATATTTGTTTGTCTGCGGTTGCTTTTGCCCTGCTTCTCCTTGACTGACAGGTCATTAATGCACATGGAAGCCCACATATCTATCTGGCTGACAGAGTAAAACCAAACCATTATGTTAAAACCATTAGCAGGAGGCAGATTTCATGACACGCATGGTTTCCACGCCAGATGACTAAAATAGCTATAAATGGATTAAATTAAATATGCACAGATCCTGACTGACACAGACAAAAAATGCTCCTACATTTATGGTTTCAGCGCTGTAATACTGTGGGACGATAATAACGTCTTTGTTTTAATAAAAAATGAAGATTTCCTCTCCCTGTTGCGTGCTATCGTGGGTATTTGTGTGTGCACGGGCGCCGAGTAGGACAATTATGCTATAAAAGCGCTCATTCGACATCTTAACATCACAGTGCATTGCACTCCATTGCACTGACCTTGGCTGTAATTGCAGCAGGACCTTTTCTTTTATGCATTGGACACCAGGATAGAGAAATTAAATGTCAACCAAGCCTGAGGGAGGAAGACGCAAGGTATTGCACTGTATCGGATTGGAAGCCATCCAAAATGTCCGACATTCAGTCCCACTGTTCTCTCTGCTTCCCTCAAGAGAGCTCCAGTCTTGTACACACACACACACACACACACACACACACACACACACACACACACACACACACACACACACACACAC
>NW_005187402.1:9395014-9411255 GCF_000239375.1 Pundamilia nyererei | reverse complement strand
GAGTATTCACATTTGGAGGGGAAATAGAGCATGTGGTGACAGCAGAGTGGTGGGAGCGTCCAGAGGGAGTCAGTGATGTGCAGCTGAGAGGAACCGCTTTGAGTCAAGGTTTCTCGGAGTCACAGGGGGAGGAGCACAACACCAGGCTTTTAAAAATATTTTTTTACGATTCAAAAAGTGCCCACTTACTTTTTTTCCTCCCCTTTTGGCTACACATCATCGTCACACTCCTGCATTCAAGCGTTTAGGGACCAGAAATGGAGTAAAATATGATTCTTTCCTTAGATTAAGCACATTTCGAATATGCCAGCATACACTTAACTCTCATTTAGATAATGCAAAACAAAGTCATTTATTTTATATTACCATCCTCTCTGTGTCTATTTGTCATGCCACATGCAGAACATCACACATTTTTTGTCGTTAATCTTGTTCTACTTCATTGTTTTCCCAGTCCCATTTGGGATCAACATTACAAAAAACAGGCACTATTTGATATTCACTGGAAACTGATCACTCTTAGACTGCTCTTCAGGAAGTGGTGCAGCTGAAAGCTCCAGACCCCACGGCGGCCGTAGGGTGGTGAGGTGGTGGGTAGAAGAATATCTGAGAGGATAAATGGGCAGTTCAGCAAGGTACTGCGAAGCGAGGTTGTGGGTTGCCTTAAAGGTGAGGAGCAGAATCTTGAAATCAACACGATATTTAACTAGAACCGAATGGAGCTTCTGAAGGATGGGTGTGATTTAACTAAAGCAGAACAAGAATGGCAGTACTGTTAGGTGAGAGAGATGGACGGAGGCAATTAAAGTTCTGAAAACAGAAGTATGAGGACCTAGTGATCTTACTAATATATACTGATAATAGTTCTCTTTGCAAAAACACTATTTAATAGCATAACTTTTTAGATTTAGCTCAAAAGTAATTTATTTTAATAATTTATTTAAAGTAAGAGGACATTGGATAAATGAATGAGACAAAATGTCATCTTGGCTTGGTAAAAACTTTAAAAAGATCACTGTAAACGATGTGTAATATGCTCTTTTGCCATTATCACTACTTGGCAAAACACCACATGAGACTCAGTGGTTAGAAAGGCTCTTTCAAGGCTCCTCATCACATGTGAATGTCAAAATCCTGGGTATTATTCACAGACTGGTATTATATGATGAGTCATCATCCATATCTGAAGTGGGGAACTGAGTTTGCCCTTAAATTCCCACCAGACCTCTGAAGAAAGTTAATTCCATTGAATATGGCACTAGTTCATATTTCCACCATGCAAAGGCAGCAAACATTCATAATACCCCAGTGCAAACTTCCAATCCCTTATATAAGATCTCCAGCTGCATGAACACGCTTTAACGGAACAAACAGAAGCAGCCTTTTCATGAACGGCTTTAACAAAGACTGTCTGAACATACTGTTCTCGTGACAGTTTGACGCCTTGTCCTGCTGGGTGAGTCAGGTGCGCTTTTTAAATAAGCTGCGATTAGTATGCCATCGCTATTAAACATTCTGGGCACATGGTGTAGCAGCGGAGTATTTTGTTTGTGCGATTTTCCTTTTATCTTGAAATGTACTAAATTCCAATATTAAATTATTAAATTCCAGAGTGAAACTCAAGTCAGTTTGGCACACTTCGATGGCCCCAGCTTGTAATCACTTTATATTCAAAAGGTGTATGAAGGCAGGGAATATCTTTCACCAAAATCACCCCTTACTTTAACCCTCTCTAGCAGAGCATATTATGTGCAATTTACTATTTAGGACAGGAAATAAAAGTGATATGCATGAGTACTGCAAGCACATGGCTAAGTGTAACTTGTGAAAGGTCTGTAATATGTAAACATATTTTTCCACATGTGTATGCAGCTGTAATGCGGTCGTCTCATGAGTCTGAATGAACATTTTCCAATAGATGTACAGTAATGTAAACAAGGTTTTCACAGGACTGCAAATCTGTGAAAAATAAAGTACACCCTATGATTGGATGTGTCTGTGAAGGTTCTCAGTCATCCAGGTCATCGTAGTCAAAGGAGCTTGCAAAGAAAGGCGTCTGGACTTCTTTAAGTTGCTTGAAGACGTTTCACCTCTCATCCAAGAAGCTTCTTCAGTTCTAAGGTCAAATGGTGGGGAGTCCTAGATTTACACCTAGTGGGAGTATCCCCCCACAGAGGGACAAAAGGACACCCTGATGATCCAGGGTTTTGGGTGAGCTCATTGTGAAACCTGGCCCCACCTTATCATGCGAATTCCTGAGGTCAGATGGCCCAGGATGTGAGTCTGTGTTAAGGCGTCTGGGGAGGGAACTCAAAACTGGATTATAGATGGCAGACAGTTGGTGTCTTAAACCACCGCCTCTGTTCAAATTGGATTGGATGTGGAACCACCTTAAGCGGCAATAACTTGAACTAATTATTGTCTGTGTAACTTTGTCTCTCACATCAGAGACATTTTGTCCCAATCTTCTTTAGATCACCTCACATTTGACTCCAGAACAGTCTGGCTCACAGAGGAATTGATGGCTGACTCAGTGCCTGCAAGATGCTCAGGTTCCTGTGGCTGCAAAACAAGCTCAAATCATCACCCCTCCACTAAATATGCTTGACAGCTGGTAAGAGGCGTTTGTGCTGATAATCTGTGGTTAGGTTTTGCCAGATGTGGGACTGTGCATTATTGTCCAACATGTCCACTTCAGTCTGTCCAAAGGCCAATGTGGCAGAAGTTCTATGGTTTGTTTCAGAGCAAATTTGCAAACCTAAGAAGAGCTGCCATTTTTTTCCCTCTTGTCACTCCTTCAGACATACTCGTTCATTCTTTTTGTAATTCTATTGTCATAAGCTTTAAGATTTAACGTGTTAACTGAGGCCTGTGAAGCTGGCACAGTCTGACCTTGGGGTGAATTTGCTGGGATGTCCACTCCTAGGAAGTTTGCAGCACAGTGTTAAGACACACCTGAATGCTCCAGACAAGCAAACTGCCAAATCCTCTGCGTTTATACAGGTACTTGGTGATGATCAATTAATGAAGCACATTTCCCATTTCCTATGGAATTAATGAATGTATAGTTATTTGAAAACTTCCTGTAAAAGGTTTGCAAATTTCTACATCTATTTAATTTCAATTTTCTGTGTTCAGACATTTAGTAAGTAAATGTGATACACATGTAACAATATGAATGGAAACAGCATTTTTAATCAGTTTGCCACATTTATCAAACCCAATTTACTATTAAACATCCAGATTGCACATTTAAACTCTACCAAACACAAGTAATCCTTCACACTGTATCAATCAGCAAAACTGTGTTTTAACATTTGATAAACTGCTGCTCTTACATTACATTAAACATAAATATGTAGCATTTTTTGCTAATGTAATCCACTTGTTTTGGGCTCTAATAACATGTCAGATTCATTTAAGGTCAGGTTTATACGTTCAGAAGTAGATGTACTGCATGCTACATGCTCTCTGGACAGTGGAGCACTAAGGGATACCCACTTTTGGTAGATAAAGTACTCCAATGAGTTTTTCCTAGATAATGCGATAAGATAACAAGTAACTTTTAAGTGGAAGTGATTTTGTAATGCAATTTAAAAGTCATGTTCAATGGAAAACAGTTTTGTAAAGTCATTTAATTCTAATTACAGGGCCTTGAAAAAGTCCTGTGTCAGTATTTTTCTCCACTGTTCCCCAAGGTCAGGAGTGGGTGCCTTTCTTGGATGTGGTAGGCATTTCTTAGGCTCCTTCTCCAGAATTGAACCCTAAATCTGTGTTACCCACAATCACCATGGTACGCACAAGTGTTCCATCGAAAGCTAATGGGGTGGACATTCGAATAAGATGTCCCTGGAGGGATTCCTTAGATAGGTTTTGGTCATAGATACCTGCAGGTCAGTCCTTATATGCATGTTAGCTCCAGAATTGTTATCCAAATAACCAAGGAGTGATCAAAGGAACCATAACTGATTTAATGAGCCATTCACAGCTTCACTGAGGCAGTTGCATGTACTTACACCAGCATGGATTAATCTGAGATAAGCATATACTACTGACAGGATCAATTAGGAAACCTCTTGGCTATCTTGGTCTGGCTGGGGAAAAAACAGCTCAGGCTGTGGTGTCTCCAGACTTCCTCCCCAAAACATGCATGTGGGTTAAATAGCAATTGTAAAACGGGTTCGGCGGGTTCAGGTTCCCTGAATTGTGGAAGAATAGTGATGGGCTGATGGATAGATTCTCCATCCTGGATGGATTTAATTAGACTGTGAAGCCTTGTAGCAGTGGGGTTTTTTTTTAGTAAAAGAAAAATGCAGCATTTTAAGACCTCCTTTTCAGTCTTTTTAGAGCTGGGGGATGAATTATGTTATCCAGTCTGTATTTATGTCCTAATGAAAATGTTCTTTTCCTCTTTCTTATTGTGCATGTTGTTCTTTTTCAGATGCAGCTAATAGAAGACAAACAACTTTTTGATTAAGCTCAGTGACCTTTCATGCAAAATAACAGAAATGTGTGCTGCTTTAATGTGAACGACATTAATATTCCACATGTGTTATAGACACTGTGGAAACCCTGATTGTGAGTATAATTACGGTGATCATATCAGATTATAGTGTTTGCTGTGCTTGATTTCAGTTTGCATTAATTGCACCGCGGCAGCATATCAGACATACATATAAATCCTGAGTGCCTAAGTAGTTCAACCTAATATACATTTCTAAACATGTACAAATTGAATATATGTATATAAGTTTATTATAATATGCTAATCTGGGGCCAGGGGTGAAGAACGACAGCTCGAGGAGAGTGGGGTATGGGTGGGTAAAAGGATCGAAAAGTGGGTGAGTAGTGGGGAGATAAAAACAAAGACACATATTGCTGCACATACCAGTCCTGAGTGGTTGCCGTGACACTGGAGAACTACAGTCTTCAGAACAAGAATGAACACAAAATTAGCACATATTATCATAATCCTTCCCTGTTTTCAATGTTTTATGACTTCTGCCTGAATTACTCTCTTTTCTCATTTAGGTCTTATTACTCAAATCCAGTGTCACTGCAAGTCTTTGCTTCCACAGTGAACTGTGGGGCCACATGTGCAAGTCTGCCCCATTTGTTTTTCTATTCAGGCTGATAAGAGCTACATAGAAGTAGTCGTTTGACAAATACAAAAAAAAAAAATAACTACATGTAACAAATTCCATATACATAACATTTATTAAAGGGGGAGCAACCCAGCGAGGAATTAGAGGATTACAGGAGAGACTGAGGACGCTGCTCTGCTCTGAGGTGAGTCACAGCGACTTATTGAGTAGCTGACAATCCCGACTCTGCTGATAAACGATGAATACCTGAAAACACGACTGGATTACGGATGAGGAGATGTGGAGCGTGTGTGGCCATGCGCATCCAGGTGTGAACAGCTAAGTGCAGCTAGGTACAGCAGTCTCAGAAATGGAGGGAGGAATTAAGGACTATTCAGACTCATTGTCCCCAGCTTCCCTATGACTACTGCAAAAGTTCTGCTAGAAAACCAGCTCCCAAGACAAACTCACTTTCCGGCATCTTATCCGACTTACCACCAGATGGACCACCGCTATCAGTTCACGGCTCCTCCATTTGAGTATGTATATATGAGATTATCTACCACTGTTGCTAGTCCATCCTTATGCTTACTTGAACAGAGGATTAGTTATGGACTAACTGTGATTAGCACCGAAGCCCACGATTAAACAAATCCACACATACCGAGGTTTTGCACCTGTTACCTACACGAGTCCCGCAGCACTACAACAATGTTCCCAGATGAGGAGCCTTCCAGTGCCCCTCCCAAGGGCTCCAAGAAGGCCACATATATTTACTGCTTTTATTTACAACCTAATCACAAACTACAATTAGAGCTGGCGCCTGACCTGAAGCTGCAGGGAACGGTTCAGGGAGGAGGATATTTTTATTACTTGTAATTAAATGCTTGTGTGATATATTAGTTAAAAAAAATATTACCCAGACCTTCCCATGTGAATATATTACCCCATATCTCTCTAACAGTAGCTACTCCTCTACTATGGCCAAATTTTATTCAATCAGAAAAAATTATTATGGCTTCACATCGAGGCTTATGTTTAGGAATAATCCCCAACACATAAATAATATTGTTTATGGCCATATTTGAAATGCTTTGTCTCACTATTTACTCATTTTCATTGCATTCGATATCCATTTCTCGGGTAAAATGCTAGTTAGAACTCATTGCTAAAGTCTGTCTAAGCCCTATATATATTTATATGGGGAAGCATAGAGTTTTGAGGTCCTGGGTTCCTGTGAAACACAGACCCTCTCCTGAAAGCCTTGTGAGTGGGGAGGCAGAATGAAGGTGGTAACAACCTCCTGCTCCTGCTGCCTGGCAACGCCTCTTCACTGGAGGACGAAAAGTGCTTCATTGTTTTTCTGCCATTCACAGCAGCTGTCTCAAGGTCCCTGTGTCTACAGGAGAAGAGGACTCCTTACTTTTTTCTGTTTTTCTATTTGTGCATCTGTGTTTGTGTCAATCTGTGTCTGAGGACGAGTCCAAGAAGCCATGTGCTGAATAAAACAAAGACAGCGGACCCCAGTGGGTAAAGGGTGATGTAAGGTCTCAATTAAAGCGTGCCACGGTTCCTCTGCTCACTTTGGTCTTCTGCCTCTCTGGGAATATTTTTTTTTTTAGAGTTTGAGACATATGTTTCAATCATTAAGACAGAGAAAGGCAGGGAAAAGTAGAAAAAAATATAGAAAGGCACAATGGAGGAGGGGATGAAGACCCAGCCCAGTGAGGACAGAAAAAGCCCGTCGCTGTCACAATTTCAGTATCCAGTCACGTAATGCTACCTCGCTCACGCTGCTGCTTAGCTCCAACTTGGCTGCAGATCAATAAAATGTCACCTATCACCAGAAGCGTGGTTTCTCATACTAACCTCGAGGACAACATGCCGCATCTTTAGCTCAACCACCCGCCGTATTTACACACACATTCTGTCAAACCTCCTTTCCCTCCCAAAGGCATTAAAGGTTTTAAACCAATGTTCTCCTACTCTTCTCCTTTTCTCACACAGCAAGGCCTTCGCTGAGGAAAGCTTCCCTTTCCTCACAATAATGAATGTTCTATGAAATCAGAGGGAGGGTTATTCTGTTTGATAATAAATACCAAGCATACTCACCAAGGAATAAAGATGCATAGTGGCGAGTTTGCACACAATCCGACAGAGGCAAAGCAGTGAAGTGAGGGCAGACTCTTCTGTACTTTAAACCAATTGCACCAACAGCTTCAGAGCAGATAAAATGAGGTCTGGGGAAAAGAAATAAAAACACAACTCCATTTTTAAACCTTTAATATAAGTGCCCGAGTCTTCCTTTGACTCTCAAGGCCTGTAAATTGGGGAGCCTTATCTTCTTTCAGCGCCCTGTCACTCTTTTGTGCTCGTTTTGGTTGGCCTCAGAAAAACTCTTGTCTCTGATAATGGCGCTCAGTGTCAGACTCTTTCACCTCCATTTAAAAGGAGCATTATTACTCATTCATGGTGGCTGGAAGAACTGGGAGCTGTACAGCATATGCCATAGGTACCGTTCTGTGCAAGTGTAGTTAGCAGCAAACAATAAAGCTTGATGTATGCTCAAAATATTGCAAGACAACAAACTTGGGTTAGCGTGTTTATGATGAATTTTGGCTCAATAAAGCAAGGGTGCAATAGCCAAATGAATTTTTTTTTTTAACTTGCTAGTTAAATAGCCACTTATAGCTCATGCTGTAAACACCGTTAGGCTGATTTATGTGGAGCTGCTTTATCAGAGCACAACAGGCCAACCAAGCACAATGGCAAAGATGGTGGGAATTAATATTTCCACGCCCCGTGCAAGTTGCTCTGAACTGGACTACTTGTAACACCGTAAAGATATGTCTACTTTTATTGCACTTCTCCTCAGATTTGGTTTTTTTTTTTAATGAAAAGTAGTTAATTGCAATACATCTAAGCTAATTTTTCAAACAAACATAAACTCAGATCTAGAACAAACAAAACTGCAGGATCTGTAAATAGTTTCGGCACATTGTGTAATGATTAAAGGTCACTGTTTTCGCTCTTGCAATCTCAGTTAATTGACTGCAGCTTTCCACCAGAATGGTTTAATTTGTGCTAATTACAATATGGAGGGAAAAAATAGAAGAAAGAAAAACAAATACCCTAAAAGTGGTTGATAAAATTTATAGCCTTTCTTCCCTTATACTGATAGTATTTTTTTTTAAATAATGCCTTGTAGTGATCATTTGCCTTGGTTGACTAAAGTGTATCACATAATTAAATCATGGTAAGGGCTTGTTAAATCTATAATATCAGTGAAATTGAGGGGTGATGTTAGCCTTAATCGACTTGCAGACTCGGACGATAAACAGTTTTAACAAATGACTGATGGCATGTCCTCGCTGCATTGGATATCTTAAATAAGAGGCACTTCTGCAGGAATCTCTTTATGGAGGAGCATCTTTCCCACACACACTCTTTTGTACCTGGGGAGATGAAGATTAAACCCAAATGAATCTCTTGGCAAAGAGTCAGAGGACCATTAAAACCTCCAGCAAAGTTCAAGTTCTTATAATGAACTAAACACTTTTTTTTGACCTGCTTTATAATCACAGTTTATAAATGTGCCACAGGAAGCAATTACTCTGTGCAGCTAAAGCCTGATTTAGATGAGGAGATCACAGTGGGAAGTCTACTTTAGTTTGAAGCACTACAGCAACGATCTACTGGCATACTGTACACACCGAGGGAATATCTGGTCTTCTGTTTCGACTAAGTAACATGCTGCTGTTTGTATGTCGTCAGGCAATTCAATTAAACGAACCACAGAAAAATGTTGTAAATATTTGAAGGGGAAAAATGTAGTGAGCTCAAAGAATTGTTTAAAAAAGTTAAAATGTTTCATTATTCCTACTTATTACCTCTGAAGAGAGAAAGCACTTTAAAGCCTTCATAGTTTTGACAAAACCGCCATCTAACCTTTTTAAATATTCCCTTTTTAGTCTGCAGACCAGACAGCAAACCTGAAAACAGACAAATGATGGATAATGCCTCCATCCCATAATGAAACATAAAAGCTTTTCACTGATTTATGGGTGCAGTTAAAGGGAAAGCAACTTTTTAGGCTGCCATCAGAAAGTAATGTTCTGAATAATGATATATGCTGCTGGCTTTAAGCACACGTTCTGCTACATCTGAATCAGATAAATTGAGAATGAAATTACAAAAGACCATCACGGAGTTGGTGCCTCGGGCATGCAAGTTAATCATCACAAACTGCTCATCAAACAACGTGTTGTTGCTGTGTGGGTCATCGCTGCAGCTGGGATCATAGAAAAAGAAGCCGGAGCAGAAATGTTGTTGGTTTTAGCTGACCAAAAGAAATTATGAATCAAATGCTTGCATCATGAATTCGTTGTAAAAGAAGGGGCTACATGCAACTACTCTATATAGACACAAGTATTGGGCCACACCTCTTTATCTTTGAGGTCACAGGTGTATAAAATCAAGCAGCTACCATGCAGTTCACAAACATTTGTGAAAGAATGGGTCAATCTAAAGAGCTACTGTAATAGGACGCAACTTCCTGTGACACGTCTTCACTCCTACACTACATTGCCAAAAGTATTCACGCACCCTTCCAAATCATCGGATACAGGCGTTCCAATCACTCCCACGGCCACAGGTGTATAAAATCAAGCACCTAAGCATTCAGACTGCTTCCACAAACATTTGTGAAAGAACGGGTCGCTCTCAGGAGCTCAGTGAACTTCAGTGTGGTACCATGACAAGATGTCACCTGTGCAACAAGTTCAGTCATGATATCACTACTAAATATTCCAAAGTCAGTTGTTAGTGGAATTATGACAAAGTGCAAGTGAATGGGAATGACAGCAACTCAGCCACAAAGTGGTAGGCCATGTGAAATCATAGAGCTGGGTTAGTGGCGTCATGGTCCAGGTTGACTGCCTGTTTCCACCTCTGGGCGGAGCCATTCCATTCAGCGTTCTGTCCACACCTGTCAGCAATTAGGCTGCCTGTATTTAAGACCAGCGATCTCATCACCAGATCTATAGCTAACCTGTTTTAGTGTTGGCCGCCAAAGCTCTCACAGTTACTAGTCCCACTTACCTTGTTTGTTTTTTTTCTTTTTCCAGTAACCCACCCAGTAATCTTGTTCACCTACTAACAATACTCATCTTTATTCGGACGCTGGTATTCTCAGGAGCTTCACTGTAACCGCCCATGCTCTACTCCTCTCTTCATTCCATCTGCCTGCCTCCCTGCCATGGCTACTGGGATTCATGCAATCACGACATCTGACAGGAAACTCACCCAGACCTCTCTGACTGCTTTCCCCACCACGTTGTTCTCCACCTGTGAACGAGTAAGAGACTGAAAGTCACCTGACTTACTTACCTGACACCTCTTTGGAACTCTCCTGACATTTCTCTCCTCTCGTTGCAGTGACTCTGAGCACCTTCTCCAAACCACGACCCATTTCACCTTTAGCCCCCGTTCGTGGACTCTTTAATCTGTATAGTTTAATCGCTCTACGTCTGGCTCACAGTTCATGTTTGAATTATAGTGCCTCCGTCCGTGTCCGCGTTTGGGTTCATCCTCGTGGCCCTGACAAGCAGATGCTGAAGCACATAGTGTGCAGAGGTTACCAACTTTCTACAGAGTTAATCGCTGCAGCCCTCCAAACTTCATGTGGTCTTCAGCTCAAGAACGGTGCATAGAGAGCTTCATTAAATGGGTTTCCATGGGCTAGTAGCTGTTGTAGGTTTTAGCAATATTGGCTTATCTCAACTGGCACCCTGTTATAGCCATAATCTAATAATCAGGCCCCATCTTATCTTAAAAACCTTCTAATAACATATCACCCCAATAGAGTACTTTATTCTATTCAGACTTACAAAGTCAAGAATTGTAAGACGAGGTTGACTGACATATTGTTTGTATATCAAACAATGCCTAGCTTTAAAGCAGCTGGCTTGACTTGGGTGTGGATACAAAAATAAAAGTAACAGTAAGTTTAAAAAAAAAAAAAAAATTAGATCAAGGTTCACAAACACAGCACAAAACCGCTGAACAAAAGACCACGGAAGTTGAATAAAACATAAGACAACGCAATAGCAGTGGGAAAAAAACTTGTCACAAAACACAACAAATGAAATATGCTTAAAAGAAGCAGAGGTTTCATTAGTGTTGTGAGGGAGAAAAATATGCAGTAATGTGTGTTCTTATTGGATGATTCATATAATACTGTAGATACAGCTAGTAGCCGGTTACTGTTAGCTTTGCACTTCCGCAGCTGTTCTGACATTACAGTCTGCCCAAAAACACTTTCATTTTATTTTGTTCAACCTTTGTGTTGTGTTGTATTATGATTTGTGTACTTTTGCATCATTTTTCTATCTGCTGGAATCTTAAGTTGCAGTGCAGTTGACTGCAAAGAGCCACCACAGTATGTCCTGGTTAAATAAATAAACGTGAAAACAAAAAAACAAAAAATCATGACAGCCAGATAATGGAGCGCGCGCACATATACATATTTTATCCTTACTGTAAACATGCAAATGTTTAGTAACAAGATTTGCTGGTCTTTGAGGGATCTGTGGAATAACAGTTTTTCAAAAAAACAAATACAAAAAAAACCAGACGCAACATTACAATAAGCTACCAGAAAAAACAGTAATACTGAAATCTGTGGAGAACACGCGCGCACACACACACACATGCACACGCACAAACACCGATTACACAAGAAGGACAAGGACAAGCAATAAAAACCAGCTCCTAAAAGCCTAGGAAAAGCCCATACACACATACAGTACAGGGATATGCATGCACCTGGCAATAGCAACATTTATCCTTCCATTTTTATACCTGTTTATCCATTCAGGGTCACAGAAGTAGCATCATAAAGTCTGATCGCACCCATTAAGTCTCCATTAAAAATATGCCCAATAAATAATGTTGCTGATTTTCTTTCCTTTTTGCTTTTATTTGACTGCATCAAAATTGATTTGATTAATATTTTATTATGATCTAATAAAATTAGTCGATTTTCCTTCAGTTAACCTGAACTGTTTATCACCAGTGCCCCCACTGATGTCCTGATGCTAGTTTATATCAGACTGACAGCAAAGAAGAGTCTTTTCACAGCACAGCTTGTCACAGGTGGGGTGATGAGTGCCTTAGGTGACCATTCATCTTGGAAACTCTCTCATTGGGGCAGGTGTCAAGTGGTTCAACAAGTGATGGAAAGCTTCTCTTCTTTGCGACCTCTCTTTTAAACTGCTGTACAAACAATGTCCTCCACGGCAGTGCTTGCTGACTGTATTAGGTCTGAATTAGCAGCTAGAGGGAAAATAGTTCAAGGGCTGGCATTTTTAAAACTGTTGGCTAAACTTGAACTTTCTTTATCCTAGTGTGCCTGGTGTTTTTTCTTCTTCTCACATTACATAACCAGTTGCATGTGAGGTAGGTGGTTTCTCATACTATTCTTACTTAAAATCAAAATTCCAGGGTCACAGACATATAATTTAAAATGTTTGGTCATTAAAAAAAAAAAAGTAAACAGTAGTGGTAAAAATAAGCAGCAAGTGTCAAATATTTTGGTGTTTTTCACAATGTAGTGCAGCCCAAGAATTCATTGATGGGGTGCAAGTGAAAACACAAGGACATTAAACTGTCTTTAGCCTGCCAGCTCCTGAGTACAGGACTTTACAAGTCTCTGTAAAGTGCATCTGTGCCCACACAGATAATGGTTTGAGCAATTCAATGCACCTTAATGTAGGTTTTTGTAGCTGGGCTGTGTTGGAGGGGGGGACTTTTTACATTTTATTGGTGATGGTATGACCAACATCTATTTAAGGGGGAGTTTGTGAGGCTCGAGCGGTTATTTCTAGATTTGTTGCTGGTGAGCATGACAAAACCTCTGTACCAGAAAAAAGAGAGAATATATTCAAATCTTTGAAAAACTGTTGAAGGCTCGTGTGGTTGTTTTTGTTTTTTTTCCATTTGATCCCCTTCACATTGCCTTGCTACCGCTACACAGTCCAATTAGAAAAAGGTTAAACAAGTATGACTTGTATGGAACTGTTGCCAGATTTGCATCAAAACAAAATCACAAGACTTTAGGAACAATGGACAGATGAGCTCAAAGCAGTAAAAACCAAATCAGCACAAACATCTCATACATCTGTCAAGCACTTGTTTTGCAGCCACAGGACACGGGCACTGACTTAAGAGAACTGTGCATGAACTAATTCCCACAAATCTCAATGAACAGAAGAAACATTGTAAAGAAAAGTGGATCAAAATTCCTCCACAGTGATGTGAGAGACTAATAAAGTCAAGCAGAAAATGACTTCTACAAGTTCCATACATCCATTGATCCCTCTTATCCAGTTCAAGGTTGTGCTGGAGCCTATCTCGGCTAACACAGAGACAGACAATCATTCACATCTACAGCCAATTTAGCATCACCACTTAATTAACCTAACACATCTTTGCTCTGTGGGAAGAAGCAAAAGTAGAGAGAGAGATACGACCGAGCTCTGTCACAATATCAAGACGGAAAGGCCCTAGACAGCCCATGGATTTAAACTCAGGAAACTTCTTGCTGTGAGGCAATGGTGCCAACCGCCACACCACTGTGGTACCTTATTTAGCTTTCAGTCACAATCACACTGGTTAAGTATCTTGGCCAAGGATACTTTGGCATGCAAACTAGAGGAATCAAATTCCTTGGAATCATTAGTCCGCTTGCCTATTAAACCTTATCGGTTCTTGCACATGTGATACAATGAGCTGATTTCTGTTTATGTGTTGGAGGAGGAAATATTAGAGTAGTTTACAGCATGGATATGGACATTACTTTTATTTTTGTTGCACAGAAGGACAAGAGCGTAATGATAAAGTGCAAACTGTATCCAGAACAGAAAAAACTGTAATATGCTGCTAACACAACTTCAACTCTTTGCAAGTATCTGCAGAGAGAGCTGATAATGGTAAGCTAGCCAAAAACCCAGAGTGATGCTGAAGCTGAGGGAATTCCAATCCCAGCCAAGGACTGGGGTCAAGTGAGCCGTCATTTGTGAGCTGCAGTGAAGCCAGTCGCCGCTGAACTTCATCAGGTGACAAACAGATAAGCAGTCAGGCCGCAGCCTTCGTTTCTACCTGCACATGTTTCTATTGTTCATACCTAAATACTAAGAAAAAGATCACGTGTGTCCTCATCAGGACAGGGATTTGTGTTGGTGTGTGGGACTGTAGCCTCAGGTTTATATTGTTAATGGTAATTATGAGCTATTGTGTTTCAAATAATTTTACAGAATAAGATCAAAGTAATGTTATGAGTAGCATCATGAATTGTTTTCTCCTTGGCGTAATTAAGTAATGTACTGCATCACTTTTAATAAGTGTTCTGTGTAATATGTGTACCACATTACTTTTTGTGAGTAATGAGCCAACACTGATCAAAATAAGGAGGGAAAACACCTCCAATATCCAAAAACATTTGACGTCACAGCATGAAATTCATGCACAAATGTAATGTCTTTGATATGCTGCTTAGTGATGGTGATTACACTCAAAGCAGAGCTAGCAAGGACCCAATGAGAATCAATAAGAGAACTGATAACAAATCAAACCTATAAGTGACATTGATAATGGAATCAGAATCATTAGATACTTATCAATTCTCACCAGTTCCTATAAACATAACTCACTCAGTGTGCATGAGGTTCCAGATAAACTCATATCTCATCTCTTCTTGATATCTACGTGTAATAAAATGAAACTCACAGTTTGCTCATTTCACTCTAAAAGTGATTTTATGCCCACTGAGGAACAGTTTCAGGACTGAGTTGGGCTTAAACACCATAATGCTTTAAAATATCTGCGTGTTTGCTATGTTTTTTTTTCACTGTCCAATCCAGTGAACACTGTGCGTTATATACACAGACATTTCAGCTTTTCTTTTTTGTATTTCTTGCTAAGAAGGTACATTTAAGAATCGATTTGTACAACATAATTCAATCGAATGAAATCTATTGGCCACAAAAAGAATGTCCCTTCATAGAGCACATGTTTTTTTCATTTAATTTGATACTGTTTCAGAGAGCTGTTAACAACTTACTATAGTTCCTAAACTGATTTTGTGTCATGCAGAGATTTCTTGCTCCACTGACAATTGTACTATTGCAAAACATTCATTGGTATGCTACTCACCGCTGATTCTTAAACTCCCGATGCTTGTATCCTCATGAAGTCACCCACCAACTGCCATCATTTTGATATATAAGCTACAGTCACTGAGCCGCACTTACACTGAAGAAATGAGAAAACACCAAAATAGCTGCAGGGTTCGCCATCTACGTTATTGTGTATATAAAAAGAGACATTTTTATTGTGCATCAATGCAGTACTGTATTTTGTTTCCACATTACCGAACAGATATTCTGTAGGGATTATAGATTGAATGTAGATTCATTATGTAAGTTCAAAGGAGTGAATCCGAGTTAAAATGTATGTGTTGTGTTGCTGTGTCTGCATACGGTATGTTGTATGCTGTGTTCCAGAAATTGCTTGGGGCTTCTGGTAAAGAGATGACAGATGCTGAGAGTCCAGGAGTGAAGATAGACTGAGTCTCTCCAATGCTAAGTAATAAGACATGAGTTTGAATGTCTTTTTTTTTTTTTTCCTGTCACTGAGTCACTCTACATGTGGGAGATGTAATCTCTGTGTTGGAGCTGTCCTCTACATTACCAAACACACCAGACTGAGGTTTGACTAAAGTGCAAGAAGAAGTGGTGGTCTCCTGTGTGGGGTTTTAGACAGTACTCCTGTTACATAGCAATTTGAGTCACGCACTGACTGGTTCAACACACAACAGATACAACTTAAGGCTGAGTTTGGACTACTAAACTAAACTGTGTAGCGATTAACTTTTGCTTTTGTCTCAGTTTTTAACTTTTAACTAAGCGGAAGGAAGGGGGCCGGGGACTGGTGAGTGTCAGCACCACAGTCCAGGATGAGACAACGAACATCCAAGAATACATTGGGAAGATGGCCTCAACTGACCGAGTGCTCAGTGAATACCTCAGGCAGCAGAAACCCAAGAAAGAGGAGGGAGACGAGGAACCATCATGGAAGGACAGGCCCCTGCACGGTATG
>NW_005187402.1:9363277-9384776 GCF_000239375.1 Pundamilia nyererei | reverse complement strand
CCTTTCCCAAGCTGTCAACCTGAGCGGTGACATTACTGCCCTAATCCAATCATCTTCTTTCCAGCGTTCTTCAAGCTAATCAGCCTCCACTCAGCATGCTTTCAATCTCACTGCTCTTCTGCCTTTTAGACCCTCATTGGTGCAAAACAGCTCCTCTTTGCCTCACCCTGGTTACTCAGAGCTCCATCTAATCCTCCATCTTCATCTTCACCAGCATCGAAATTCCACGGGGTCCTGTCCTAATCCCCATCACTGGCACCTGTAAAATCCCACAAACACCAATGAAGCTCCTCATAATTACATTTTTGAAAACGGTCCAAAAGTTGGGATTGAAGATGAACTGAAGTTGAGACAAGCCAACACTTTGGGGTACAAGTATTAGCATTAGTGAAATTACTTGATATTTTCCTGCTACTGTATATCTTCACAGGCTTCACAATGAAAAGTCAGGCTCCAGTCCCCGTGACCAAAGATGAATAGTGAACTAATGGTCTTACATTTTCACTGTCAATCAAGCTAAGTGGATCAATTTCCTATCCCTCCCATACCTCACACAATACGGTTAAATTTCAGCTAAATGTGTATTTTGCTCAAATTTAATCAAATACTGTGACCATATGTCTCAGCTGCAGGCATGTCAATTATGCTGATCTACAGATGCAAAAACAAAAATATCAAAGTACATCTCGACTGACACCGTTTAAAATCTGCGATGTCCCCTGCAGTTTTGTCACATCAGCCTCTGTACTGCTCCTTTATACTCTGTGTTCATGTACTGTATTTCCTCTATCACTGGAGAAGACTGATGAAATACAGTTCACTTTAATAGACAATGTGGAGACCTTGCTCTGATATAATGGAATCTAACTAAACAGATCTTGGTGATGGACACAGAAGCTGTCTCCTTTTATACACACAAATAGAGCTGCCATTTCTTGCTGAGAACCACATTTTAGTTTTTCCACCCACAAGACTTCTTTTAAGGCAACCTGACATGCAGCAAGTGGTATGTGGCATTTTCTTCCTGACTGTCAGAGAGAGGTGGCAGGTTGAAGTGCACAATTAAAGCAGATCTGTTAGAAGAAAGGTACAACATTTGGAATCAAAGTGAATTGTATTAAAATGTCAGAGAGAGAGAACGAGAGAGAGAGGTAGCCCACTCACTGGCAGAGCTGGGAGAGGAGACCATCAATTTTCTGCATCCCATTAAGCAGGGCTTTAAATCCATCAGCACACTTGAATAAGCCGAGGTGCCTCTGAACACTTAATTGCTCCTTTTAGGCACTAAAGGAAATCCAATCATAAAAATTACACATACAGGTACAGTACATGTGCAGAAATGTACTGTACAGCTGTCATATATTCAGCTGTTCTCCCCGAAATCCTGTGCACTGCGATCTGTAACGCCATCTCGCTAAGTGAATTCTATAAGAGATTCACATTTAGACTGTTTATCTATGCATATGAAACACCAGGAGTCAGCATATTAGCATAATGAACCACTTTGCATTTCAAATTCTATTTGAAATCTAAACATTTCATTTAAGCAAGACAGCCTAAGGCTATTGATCATAAGAATATAAAGAAAGCAATTTGGGCCTTTGACAATGTTTCTGTGTTCTGTTTTCAAGGTCGTTTAGCACTATTCATAATGTTGTAAAACAATTTTAAAAAAAAGCCTTACAATTTTATCACTGTGAATTCATGCAGCGCCACAGTGCTTGTGTGTTGGTTTTTTATTCTTGTTTTTCTTTTTTCATGCACACTTACAGTTAGGCCTGAGCTAAGCAGAGCTTTCAGACCTTTCCAAGAGCATCCCATAGCCGCTGCCACCGGCTACCACCGGCTACCACCTGTAATCTCCTCTATCCTCCATTATACAGTGGGGCAAAAAAGTATTTAGTCAGCCACCGATTGTGCAAGTTCCCCCACTTAAAATGATGACAGAGGTCAGTAATTTGCACCAGAGGTACACTTCAACTGTGAGAGACAGAATGTGAAAAAAAAATCCTTGATTCACATGGTAGGATTTGTAAAGAATTTATTCGTAAATTAGGGTGGAAAATAAGTATTTGGTCACCTCAAACAAGGAAAATCTCTGGCTCTCACAGACCTGTAACGTCTTCTGTAAGAAGCTTTTCTGTCCCCCACTCGTTACCTGTATGAATGGCACCTGTTTGAACTCATCATCTGTATAAAAGACATCTGTCCACAGCCTCAAACAGTCAGACTCCAAACGCCGCCATGGCCAAGACCAAAGAGCTTTCGAAGGACACCAGGAAAAGTATTGTAGACCTGCACCAGACTGGGAAGAGTGAATCTACAATAGGCAAGCAGCTTGGTGTGAAAAAATCAACTGTGGGAGCAATCATCAGAAAATGGAAGACATACAAGACCACTGATAATCTCCCTCGATCTGGGGCTCCACGCAAGATCTCATCCCGTGGGGTCAAAATGATCATGAGAACGGTGAGCAAAGATCCCAGAACCACACGGGGGGACCTGGTGAATGACCTGCAGAGAGCTGGGACCAAAGTAACAAAGGTCACCATCAGTAACACACTACAACGGCAGGGAATCAAATCCCGCAGTGCCAGACGTGCTCCGCTGCTGAAGCCAGTGCATGTCCAGGCCCGTCTGAAGTTTGCCAGAGAGCACATGGATGATACAGCAGAGGATTGGGAGAATGTCATGTGGTCAGATGAAACCAAAGTAGAACTTTTTGGTATAAACTCAACTCGTCGTGTTTGGAGGAAGAAGAATACTGAGTTGCATCCCAAGAACACCATACCTACTGTGAAGCATGGGGGTGGAAACATCATGCTATGGGGCTGTTTTTCTGCCAAGGGGACAGGACGGCTGATCCGTGTTAAGGACAGAATGAATGGGGCCATGTATCGTCAGATTTTGAGCCAAAACCTCCTTCCATCAGTGAGAACTTTGAAGATGAAACGAGGCTGGGTCTTCCAACATGACAATGATCCAAAACACACCGCCCGGGCAACAAAGGAGTGGCTCCGTAAGAAGCATTTGAAAGTCCTGGAGTGGCCTAGCCAGTCTCCAGACCTCAACCCCATAGAAAATCTGTGGCGGGAGTTGAAAGTCCGTGTTGCTTGGCGACAGCCCCAAAACATCACTGCTCTCGAGAAGATCTACATGGAGGAATGGGCCAAGATACCAGCTACTGTGTGTGCAAACCTGGTAAAGACCTATAGTAAACGTTTGACCTCTGTTATTGCCAACAAAGGTTATGTTACAAAGTATTGAGTTGTATTTTTGTTATTGACCAAATACTTATTTTCCACCCTGATTTACGAATAAATTCTTTACAAATCCTACCATGTGGATTCATGGATTTTTTTTTCACATTCTGTCTCTCACAGTTGAAGTGTACCTCTGGTGCAAATTACTGACCTCTGTCATCATTTTAAGTGGGGGAACTTGCACAATCGGTGGCTGACTAAATACTTTTTTGCCCCACTGTATGTGTAGAGACAGCATAGAATGCACACGAAATACATGTATATATGTTGGACAGTCAAACAGCACACAATTTACCACCGATATTTAGTTCTGACCAATGAATAATATTCTATTATTAGGACCTTGCAGTATCCCCAACAGGAACAGAGCCTTTCACACAGTGCACGCAGTGCAAGCAACAAGCTACAATCCTTTTAGCAGCTGTAAAAACAGCTGCCAACAAGCACTGATCAATTACAGGGAGCTTCAAAGAGAAGGTATTGAGTTATAGCAAACGCTTAGACAATAACGTCAGGGCTAAAACAATTTAGTCCTTGCAAGAGCTGCAAGGACTAAAACATGTTGGTTAATTCATCTTCAATTCATTCAATATAATTCCATGTAATTATCGAAAATATTTGGATCCATACATATGCATAATGCAATAGATGCATTCATATCTATATGAATCTGGATGGCTATTTCATATCCTTGTGGAAAGCCTTGTATGGTTCAAAAGGCCTATCTGGGCATATGGTCTGTTTACTCTAAGAAGAAAAAAAGGTGTAAATTGCCTGTGCATAGTGATGTAATGCAATTACTCTGCTGGAGTACTTGATTCCTCTTGGGACAGATAAAACAGGACAAGTTTTTTTTGTCCACCAGCCTGCTTGGTTAAATATTGATGCCTTCAGGGCCATCTCAGTCTATAGTCAGGTTACACAGTTGCATCTCGAGGTTTGTAAACAGGCTACCCCTGTTGTGCCAGCTAACGTGTCAGCGGTGTCAGTCAGACTAATCACCAGCTGCAGCCTTTTTGTTCCCCATAATGCAGTGCCAACAGCTGATGAAGCCTGTTGTTTGATTGCTAAGCGTTTAATGCACTTGTCAATCACAAAATCTGTAGGTGTGGAAAAGTGAAAGCGAGGCTTTCTACTTTGTCCAATTTAATCAGCCTTTAACCTACAGTCATAGTAAAAAGAAAGTACACCCTCTTTCAATTCTAAGGTTTCATGTATCAGGACATGAAAATAATCTGATCCTTAACAGCCCCCAAAGGTTGCTGGTCTGGAGCATTCAGGTGTCCGTTGGCACAATGTTAAAGAGAAAAAGCGCCAACAGTGATCTTACAGAAGCAATTGTTGCTGGCCATCAGTGAGAAGGATTATTCACAAGTGATAAAGATTCAAGACAATCTTCTAGCAAATTTGCACTTAGGTCAGACCATTTCTACCAAGCCAAATTTCGAATGGGCTCTGGGTCTACTCCTCCCACTTAGGGATGACCGGAAAACCCCCAAAAGGAGGTGCCCAGGAGGCATCCTTACCAGATGCCCAAAACCACCTCAGCTAGCTCCTTTTGACATGCAGGAGCAGCAGTTCTGCTCCATGAGAACGCCATGGCAGCATGGATTAGGTTCACAAAACTACATTTGGAAAAACCATGAGACTTCTGCTACAATGTCCTTTGGACCAAAGAGATCACTGTAGCACTATACTTGGTTATAATGCACAGCAACATATCTGGTGAGAACCAAACACATCATATCTGCAAAACATCTTATACCAACTATTAAGCACCAATGGACCGGCGATGATTTGGGTTTGTTTTGATGCAACAGGACCTGAACTCCTTGCTCTCATTGACTTGTGCATAAACGCCTCTATACACCAAAATATTCTTCAGTCAAATGTGAGACCATCTGTCTGACAACCTTGACTGTAATTGGGTCTAATCCCAAGCTCAGCAGAAAATCAATAACTTAGTGTAAGAAAATGAAAAGTACAAAGGTGCTGCAATGGTCCAGTCAAAGTCACTGCCTCAACCCCATTTGAATAGTGCTCTCAAGGTCTTCTCACAGTATGCATAAACAAATCTAAAATACCTCCAAACCTCAACATACCGAAGCAACTTATTAAAAAGGGAGTGTGCCAAAATTCCACCACAGCTATGTGAGACACAGATAAAGCTGTACAAAAAGAGTATTTCAAGTTACTGCTCCTTAAGTTGAAACCGAAACATGCGATGTACTTTGTTTCTGACACTTTATATTTTGGCTACACTCCGGTTTGGTGTTGGTCTCAGCCTGTATTTACTGCATTTCAAGACAAGATGATTTTTTATTTTATACCAATATGTAAAATCTTACAACTGAAAGGTGGCATACTTGAGATTGGCTATACAGTCATTCTGAAATTTATTTATTTATATATTTTTTCATATTTCTTAGCTCTGCACCGTTTCCCGGATACAAAGAATCATTTTTTTGTGATTCAAGCCTCAGCTTAAAGGAAACCAGCTGCTCCAACACCAATACCCATCTGATAAACTATCCAGGGAATAGGCTTCATTCAGACAGGATGTCCTTGCTCACAGCACCAGAAATGAAGGCCTCCACACTGATTGGCATTTTTACATCTTACTTCCTCAGTTTGATGTTTCCCCAGAGGATATGTTGATCTGGAGGCAGATTTCCTAAAATGTCTATTTTCTTAAGTTTCACTTGACAAAACATGTTTTCAAATCCATCATCCAGCTGAGGGAAGCTGAAAAGGGGCTGATTTTACAACTGTGTGGTGAACTTCAACTT
The DNA here is from genome assembly GCF_000239375.1 of Pundamilia nyererei. Classification (NCBI taxonomy): domain Eukaryota; kingdom Metazoa; phylum Chordata; class Actinopteri; order Cichliformes; family Cichlidae; genus Pundamilia; species Pundamilia nyererei. The sequence goes on along the minus strand of NW_005187402.1, from coordinate 9,378,724 downwards.
CAACCTTCCACTCTATAGCACTCAAGATGTAGCAGTGAGCAGTGATTTCATGTGAGCTTGCCGAACAAAAAAAAAAAAAAGATACACAAAAAGTCTGCTCTCTTATACTGAAAATCACAAGGGGAGTGAATAAAGCTTGTTCACTTTGAATGATGAGGTCATTAGCAGAGATAATAGGACTTTGCTGTAACGATCTTAAAACTGGGATAACACATCACATTTTAAAAAGCTGAACCGCACAACCATAAGTCACAAGTCTCATTTTCCCGGTCAGATCTCTGCCAAATCTCCCCACTGTCATTTTCATACAGGGCCTAAATTTAACACCATTCCCTCAATGCCCATCTGAATTTCAGAATCTTTGACAAGGTGAATAATCACCACCCCCTGACGAAACATCTGACACTCAAATTATTTCTAAGTTGAGATAATGGCAAGGTAGGTCATGCATACTGGAAGCTGTAATGTGTCAGTGGAAATGGTGTTCTACTCTTTCATACTCTTTTATGTGTGTGTGTGTGTGTGTGTGTGTGTGTGTGTGTGTGTGTGTGTGTGTGTGTGTGTGTGTGTGTGTGTGTGTGTTAGGGGTTAGAAAGGGCCCAGAGTGAACAGCGCAATTGTTCTTCTGTGTGCATATGTGAAAGGTGTGATGGCAGATATCATCATGAAAACAGACAGCTATGAAAGCCAGAGGGTCGCTCTCTGAGGGAAACAGAGCTTAAATGAATAAATAAACAGCCAAGAGAGCTGTTCAGTCATATGTAAAGGTGTGTGTAGACAGGCTTCCACATGTTTGGAATATAAGATATAGTTGTGCACACATACTGTACCAGCTGAGATCAGAAATGTATGACTCACAAGTCCTAAATGATTTGATCCACAAATATCCAAATACACATTTTTGTTGGTTTTCTCCACATATCTAATGCCTTGCCAGGAGTATTGTTGAAACTCTTATTAAAATGGAGCCTACAGGGTTTCATGTTTGCTTGGCAACCGCACAGTGAGAACATGACTACAGGAAAAAAACGAGACCTTTTTAATACTTTGTTCTTCATGTTCAGACTAAGAGCCTTGGAAGCATAAAACTGACAAGCTCAATTCGAGATTTCAAATTCCAGAGGACAGGAGAACACAATCAGTTTGTAATTGGGACAACATTTTTGCCAGCCACCGTAGCTGGACTGATTGCAACACATGTACACCTGTTGTGACAAATGATCTGAAGTGAAAGGTCCGCTGATGGGCTCTTTTAGAGGGAAAATGGCTTTTTGTTTCTTCCAGCTGCCGACTGTGAGAACACAGCTCCCTTTACTTTAATGTTGTAAGGCTTTCAGTTAATATACTAAATTTTAAATTGTTTTCCGAGCTGCACAGAATGCAAAGCTAGATTTCTTCTAGAAATGTTGTTAGACCCTGCTCTGCAGACGGGCGGGTTAATGAAACAGTATCCACCTGCAATAAGGCATACTGTGTGTTAAAGTCGGAACAGCAGTGCAATGCACCCTGGTGCAGTTTTCTCTGCTTCAGACTTCAGATGTAACCTATGAGACATGTAGAGATTGGCCACTCCAAGCTAAGAGACATGGCAGGGAAACATAACATTCATAGAAAATTGATCAATGGATTGAACTATGAAGCTAATTTTTTACTGCAAAACAAATCTACCTAAGGGTATCAATAAAGGAACCTGAACCTGACTACATATCTCAGACTGTTAGGGTTTGAGCAAGTTTGGGGTTTACTCAGTTTTCTTTCTCCTTGTTCTCTTAGAGCTGGGCTGGTTTGTGTTCTGCCCATGGGCCGAGCTGTGCTTCCCAAGCTTGCACTGTCACACCTGTTGTGCCTCTACTGACTGTGGCTGTGTAGGACCGGCTGTGCGCTTGGCTCTCTTAGTCTTGCGTTTGTGTTAATGTGCTTTGTCCTGTAACACAGCATCTTTGTTTCCTTCTTGCTGGAAGATGGCGCCAGCAGTATGCACGGCGACACATCTGTCAACTCTGCTAGCTTTGCTTTGGCTTTCGCTAGCCTTATCCTTTTCTATTTTATCCCAAAATGCCCTCGCGCTGCGTGTGTACAATCGCCAGTTACTCTTAGAAATCAAAGCATCGTATGACCCGGCTCTTAAACAAACGGAGACAGGAGATGATTATGGGCCTCCTCCACCACTTTTTGAGCCCTGTATTCTGGTTTATCTGTGCCAACACTCCTACACCACTTCCTGGAAGAAGCGCCCAAGGAAACGAGGAAAGCGGGCTGGTACACTCATCAAAGTCCGAGCTCTTCTCCGTGCTTCTCAGCAGGTCCCTGAGGTCTTGTGACCAGGGCTTGCTTGCTGTCCAACGCACGAGGCTGAAAACAAAAGGCGACAAAGCTTTTGGAACTGTGGCCCCCAGATTGTGGAACTCTCTCCCTTTGAGCCTGAGATCTGTGGACTCAGTGGTCGCTTTTAAAAAACAGCTAAAAACCCATCTTTTTAAACTTGCTTTTGGTTGATTTTTATTTTTAGGTTTTAGCTTCTGTGAAGCACTTTGTGATTTTTATCTTGAAAGGTGCTATATAAATAAAGTTTTACTTACTTACTTACTTACTTCTCGTGGAACTACTGGACCAGCAGAGTGCATCTTTAGATGGATCCTGCCTGTTGTCCCTGGAGCTCCCACGACACTTGATCCCCCGCTCTCAGCATTTTATTTCCCTAAGCGGCCTCGGACCCGTGGATGCGGTGTGGACCACAGAAATCTTCGTACACTTAACCGAGCTGGAACGTCTGATGTTAGGATCTACACACTCCAAATGGCTTTACTACATGTAAGATCATTAGCAAACAAGACGTTTGTATTAAACGACTTCCTAAAGTCACAACAGTTGGACTTTCTGTTTCTGACAGAAACATGGCTTCAACCCGGTGGGTCTGTAGCTTTTTCGGAACTGGTTCCTCCTAATTTCTCATTCTTCATTTTCTAGTTTTGAACTCCAGCTGTTTGAGTTACACCTAAACTCTGCTGCGCCTTTGCTGTGTGCCCTCATATACCGTCCTCCCAAGTTTAATAAGGATTTTATCAAAGAGTTTTCAGGTTTTATGGCTGGAATTGTTCTTAAATTCGACAGTTTTTTAATCCTTGGTGATTTTAACATCCATGTCTGCTGTGACTCTAAACTTTTGGTCAAGGACTTTTTAAATATTATTGACTCTTTTAACTTGACCCAGTGGGTTACCGGTCCCACGCATGAAAAAGGTCACACACTGGACTTGGTGCTCTCCCACGGGCTGGATGTGTGCACCACCATCATCCGAGTTGCGCATCTCCGATCATCTTCCTGTGTTGTTCACTCTAACGCTGCGCAGCTCGGTAGATAAGCCGTACGTCCCAGCGCGCAAAAAGCGAGCGCTTAATGCTCTAACAGCGCCGCTTTTTCTGCTGCCTTTATGGATTCTGGAAAACGAACTCCAACTGTAAAAGTGTTGAGGACCTTTCAGACATTCTTCATTCTACCTGCACTGATATCTTGGACTCTATTGCTCTGCTCAGGACTGTGTGCACTAAGTATTTATCAGAGCCATGGCTGAATGAACATACGCGCTGCCTCAGACGTGACTACAGACGCACCGAAAGGAGATGGAAAAAGGACAGATTGTATGTTTCCCTACAGATTTTAAGGACTCGTCTTTCTGCTCACCAAGAAGTTGTAAAAACTGCAAAGACTAAGTTTGTCTCAAACTTGGTGTCAGTAAACAGTCACAGGCCTCAGGTACTTTTTAATGTCCTTAATCGCTTTCTTAGTTCACGTGATAATGCTGAAGTCATTTCTTCACCAAACATTTAGCATTTTTTAATGACAAGATTCTATCAATTAGGGCCCTTGTCTCGTCGTCTGCTGCTTCAGATCAGAGTCTTTCTCCTGTGTGCTCAGCTGTCTTAGAGCAGTTTGATCCCGTCTCCCTTAATGACTTGACCGCAGTAGTTAGTAACCTAAGATCATCACACTGCCCCTCTGATTGTCTCCAATACTGTCGGGCCTTTTATCCTGAGATTAATTAATACGTCCCTTGCTACAGGCTGCGTCCCATCATGCTTTAAACAAGCTATAGTTCAGCCTCTTCTTAAAAAAAAACCTGGACCCAACTGTTCTGTCCAATTACAGGCCAATCTCAAAGCTTCCTACTGAGCAGGGATAGCTCAGTAGGTAGAGTGGCGGCCCCATGATCGGAAGGTTGGGGGTTCGACTCCACTGAACGGCTACCCTGAGGTATCCCTGAGCAAGGTACCGTCCCTACACACTGCTCCCCGGGCGCTGCATTGGTGGCTGCCCACTGCTTCACTGGGTGAATGGGTTAAATGCAGAGGAACTATTTCCCTATGGGGACTAACACACACACTTTACACTTTACTTTACACTTCTATCTAAAGTCTTGGAGAAAGTGGTCTACCTACAGTTGGAGGCCCACCTTGATTTTAATATGATCTCTGAAAAATTTCAATCTGGTTTTAAATCACTACATAGCACTGAGACGGCACTTTTAAGGATTTTTAACGATATTCTTTTAACTCTGGACTCTGGCAGCCCTGCTGCCCTTTTATTGTTGGACTTGTCAGCAGCTTTTGACACGGTCGGCCATGACATCCAGTTATCACGGCTAGAATTTCATGCTGGCCTAAAAGGATCTGGCCTACAGTGGTTTCGGTCCTATTTGTCAGAAAGGTCTTTTCATGTCAATATGGGCCCCCACAACTCCAAAATAGCCCCTCTGAAATACGGTGTACCTCAAGGCTCTATTTTGGGTCCTGCCCTGTTCGCACTCTATTTGTTGCCATTGGGCTCCATCTTCTCGTGGTTTCATTTCACTGTTTTGCTGATGATTTGCAGATTTATCTACCTTTAAAAGCAGGGTCAGACCATCGCCAGCTTTTATTGCGCTGCCTTGACGATGTCAAACAGTGGTTGTCATTACATTTTTTAAAGCTAAATGAAAATAAAACTGAGGTTGTCATTTTTGGCAACTTTAATCATATCGACAGCACTCTGGGTACCCCTTTCTTGTATTGTAAAACGCATCTAAAAAACCTCGGTGTCTACATTGATGTTTCTTTTAAATTGAATAAGCAGGTGAGTGCAGTAGTTCAGTCCTGCTTTTTTCAGTTAAGACAGCTAGCCAAGGTAAAGCCATACCTCCCGGCTAACGTCTTTGTTATTCACCTTTTCCTTACTTGCAGATTAGACTACTGCAATTCATTGTATTATGGTCTAGACCAGGCCACCATCCATCGTCTTCAGATGGTTCAAAATTCAGCTGCTCGCCTGCTAACTGGTACCAAACGGAGAGAGCATATAACCCCAGTTTTATCTTCTTTACACTGGCTTCTTGTCTCCAACAGGATCCAATTTAAACTTTTACTAATTGTTTTTAAGTGACTTAATGCCCGAGCCCCTCTTTACCAGTCTGAGCTCATCTCTGCCTATGCTCCAGGAAAAACCATGAGGTCTAGCTCAAAACTAATGCTGTCCATCCCACGGACTTATCTCAAATCCCGTGGTGATAGATCCTTCTCTGTGGCAGGTCCCAGACTTTGGAATAGTCTCCCCTTAAATATTAGATCTGCACAAACACTTGAGCAATTTAAATCATTACTAAAGACACATTTCTATGCCCTGGCTTTTAACACACTATGACCCAAGCATTTTGGTCTTATTTGAATTAGTTTTAGTTATTGTTTTAATTCTTTTATTGTCCTATTATTGTTTTTTATTGTTATTATTGTATTACATTGTTGCTTTTTAATGCCATTTTTATATTGTTAAGCACTTTGTGCAGCATCAGCTGTTTGAAATGTGCTATATAAATAAATTTGACCTTGACCTTTGTCTGTTTACTTGTTTCTTGCCTGAAGTCTGCCTCCTGTCCTTTGAAAAAACATCAGCCCGTGTTCCCTCAAGGAGTCGAGAGTGCAGGGCCTTCTTTGCTCTCACAGCCAAAAACACAGCTCAGATCTCCTACACTAACAAGTAAGACCACAACCTGTCGACCCTCTCTTTGTTTTAGAAATTGTCTGGATCAGACTGGCCTTATCTAATAGTCTTTCTCCTTTTCTAAAGACGCTGTCCAAATACTCGAGCAGTAATTAAAATTTGTCCTGTCTCCCTACCGGCGGTCACTGAACTCTTCTCATTTCCAAATAAGCCTTTAAAATTTTTAGTTGTGATTCATCCGTTGCTGTGACTGCAGAACCTTCTTTTGTGGAGTTTGGTCCAACATCCTTCCTCAGTCCAAACAAATGCACAATAGGTTAAGTGGTGATGTATGTTAGCCCTGCAACGGGCTTTGTTTTTGTGTCCCAAGTGTTGCCCAGTGACAGCTGGGATAAGCTCCAGTCCCTTAAGACCTAAGTTTGATTAAAAAAGATTGATGAATGGATGATATCTTGAGTTTGAACAGTGTATGTGTATCATTTTCAATAATTGCACAATGTTAATTGTGATATGAAAACTTTACTTTTATAAAAGAATGCACCAGCAACAAACACTACAGCCATCATGTCAGATTCTAGTTTCTACATAATCATCAAATGTGTGTTTATAGCCACACTAGGGGCTAATGACTATAATGTCAGTTGGTTAGTGCTGGTCAGCACTAGTCCAAGTCACGAGATTCATGATATCTTGGTCATCTGAGGAGCAGCTGTACTCTAGGCTGTACATTTATATTAATGCATAAGCTATTATGCTATTATACTAATGTTCGAAATAGTAACAGAACTGTTATGAAAGAAAATGAGATGCTATCAAAGTACAGTGAATTCAAAACGAAAAAGCTGAGTTTCATTAGCTTTAATCACACAATTCTTCCTCAGAAAGAGAAAATGCAAGATGGAGACGAGACCTTCGTTCTGCCTCTCTCCTTTTCTCTCCGCATGAAGTCCAATGACACCATGTGCTGGTGTTCTGAAGCGTATATGGACAAGATGTTATTTTTATGCTGAGCACAGACCCATCCCTTTGTAGATGAGAGGTGAGATTTTAGACTGCCAATTACTTTAGGCTGCAGAGAGGTCAAGCATAGCGGCCAGAATCCACCAGCTCAACCGGCTTTGTGTGGACGGCTCCTGGGAACGTCAGCGCAGTTAGCTGAACTCCCAAAACAAGTGGAGGAAGTGAATTGTTGCAGAACGGCCTTGTTCACATCGGACGAATTACCTGGGACCTCTTGTGAATCTGAATTTAAGCCAAATATCCTGTCTTATTGAACATTTTAGTTGTTGTGTTTGATGCTTATGCTTTATGTTTAGGTGTGAAGATCATCAGTTATAGCAAACCAACAGCAATAACAGTGGAAGATCATCACTTCAGCTATTAGTGCAATTCAGGACATTACATTTTTCCATGCATTATGCAACAGAAAGGCCCTCCTATGCTGATTAACATTATGTGATTTATGAGGAATAAAAGCTAAGGCTGTACGACATTTATGGTACATTGCTCATGAATCTTATCTTTTCTATGGGTATGCCTCAGAGAATGACCTTCTCAATGATATTCTGATTCAGTGCCTGTAAACCAACATCACAACCACCCAGTACAAATGAATGAAAGGGTAACTAGGCGCAGAATAAACAAGTGAAAGTTAATATTAAAGAATCAGTGTGTCTACCAATAGTTAGGAGTCATCTACTACTAATTAAATACATTATAAGAACACAAAAGGAACGCAAAATGAAAAAGGCTACCTGTTAGCTAGCAAAGGTGCTCACTGTGGTGCATTACCTTTGACTCTTCAGTGCGGAATCAAGGGAAGGGTGTGATTTCTCTTTCAATGAGTGAGAAGGTCAGCACACCATTGGGGACCAGGAAGGTCTCCTGGCCTGTGAAGGTGAGAGCCAACGGCCCCTTTGTGGCGAAAAAGCAACGGATAGCATTTCTGAAAGGGCAGGGTATGCCCTTGAGGTATGCAGATTCAGCTCCAGATGTAATATGTTGGCTCTCTGATTGCACTGTGCTTCCTTGTAGTGCCCTGTGGGCATGCTCACACTAGTTATGCAACAGTTTATTCACACACAGGAGCATATATTTTACTAGTTTGGATTATTTTGAGAGGGCAATGCCACACCGAATCTGAACAGGGCTATACCAAGATTATATGCATTATAAATAGAAGAACTAATGTATTTTTTAACTCCTGTGGAGTCTGGGCTGACAAGCTGAATCAATTATTTGTGTTTAAGATTCATGCTGACTTTTTTTAAGCTAAATTGTGTGGTAATCAGTGTCCAGGTGAAATGCTTTAAAAGTAATAAAAAATTAAACAGTGATGGCCAGCTTAGTAACAGGCCAGCAAACCCAGTTTATCAGATCCATTCATCTTGTCAGTGCTATTGGTGATCCTAGACTGTATGATAGATGATGTGACAAAGACACAACAGGACTTACATCCTACCATTAATCACCAGACTGGTATTTACACACTAGGAGAGCTGTTAACAAAGACAGACGAGGGGAAGGATGGATTAGCTAACAAGAGCATTTCAGAATACTATTCTGTCACTAAATGCACTGTAAATTTCATGTGTATGTTGTGTAATTATTGAACGTTGCAGTGCACGGAGAGGCACACCTGTTTTTATTCTGTTTCAACACAGCACCATGCACATGTTCACGATGGCACGTACACACCATCTGGCTCTGGCACTTGTGAAATCCCACTAACAGACCGCTGGGCTGCAGGGAAATAAAGATCTAAAAAGTCTCGCTATCAGCACCAAAAAGAACGTCAATATGAACCGTAGAACTCTTTGTGGATGATTTGTCATTTACTGATACTGTTTATTATATTTGTAGCAAAAGCACATAAATCTTCTTTGTCTTTTCAGAGCTGTTTGACAGTTTTACGTCAGTGCTAACGACTGTAAGTAAATGACAGCTGTCATTTGATGTTTTCTTTATGGATTCAAATATTCTCTGTGACCCTGAGGCCAAATTTATTTAAATGTCAATGAATAAATGTCATTGTGTGTGTGTGCATCTGTCTGTCTGTGTGAGGCCTGTCCAGATAAAGATTAGGGAGACAATACGCCCATATGAATGCCAACGCTCTTGGTCTCATTTCACAGATCTATCTGCTTTGTAGTCACCAGCCAATGCCTTTAATCTCTCGTTATGTTAGATTCTATTACTAAAGAAGTGACAAAACCTTTTACAGACAAGTTGCTTTAAATGTTACTGTATGTGAAATGCAGAAGCCCAGTGCATAAATGCAAAAGGCAGACACTCGTGGAGGAGTAGTTTACATCCATGGGGAAGAAAAGGGGCGATTGCTAACCAGAGTTAGCCACGCAGACATGTTGGTGGTAAATATCTGATCGAAACATGTCCTGTCAAAACAGGATCCTTCACCTAAACAAACAACAATGAATGATTGATTTACATCATTCAGTATAATCAGGTAGGCATTTAATTCTCAGTTATTTAGACAGTATGACACTGACCCCACATAGCGCTATCTTAAAAGAATAAAGAATGGATAGTTTCTCTCCACTAAGAGTCACATATGCCATAAACAGAAAATGCAGGGAGCTTAAATCCAAAAAACTGTGTCCTTTTCTTAAAACCTACCCACCAATAGGGTTTTGGTATATAATATCTAATATATATAATATATAATAATACTGGAACAGATTTCTACATGGAAAAAGTGTCATCATAGTGCCATATCATTACTATAGCAACTCCATGTATTTAGGTTTGCTAATGCGCACAACAAGGAGACAAACTCAGAAATGTCTGATAGATAGAGCAGTGTGTCTGCATTCGATGAAGATTTCATACATTTCATACGTTTTGCTACTTGAGACAAAAACATATCAGGGAATACAATTAGAGTGCAAAGGCACACAAATGGCTCAACCAAGCTTTTTTAGAGCACTTGCTAGTTAGACTCTGTATGACAGGAAGAGAGACGGTGGATGGAAATTACTGATGCAGTTACATATTGTTGGGCCAAGTATGTGATGCCATTTCAAATGGTGGATAAACACAAACGCTTGAAAATTCGGCTCAAGTTACAACATCCCAGGTAGAAACTTTTTTATTTTAAATTTTGTAGTTTTATTTTATGACAATATTGTGTAGGGTCCAGAAGAACTGCAAAGTCAAGTTGCTTATTTTTAGACTAAAACGTTAAGCAGTTCTGTTTTACTTCTACTTAAAATCTCCAGGGAAAACAGTACCCAGGCTACTTTTGTCCTTACAGTTGACTTACGTTGTGCCCCTATATATACTGCTGTCTCACTATTGCACTATAAAGCTGCTGCTGACACTTTGCGGCAATATATTCACACTTCAAATCAGGTAGTCTGTCATCAGTGACAGTAGCTCATTAAAAAAGAAGGATGAAAAATGTCCTTCATTTTATTCGCGCTAATAAATGCTTCTTTCTGCAAGCTGCAATCATCAATAAAACTTTCAGTTTATTTTCATCTATATCATGAGAAATATGAACACAAATTTAGTTAAAATACTGTGATATAATTTTGAGAAAATATCGCCCACCTTTTCCCTCCAAGTGCCTTATTAGAAATGTGCATAAAGCGATCGTGGCTCAAGAGCTGGGAGTTCGCCTTGTAATCGGAAGATTGCCGGTTCGAGCCCCGGCTTGGACAGTCTCGGTCGTTGTGTCCTTGGGCAAGACACTTCACCCGTTGCCTACTGGTGGTGGTCAGAGGGTGGTCACCAGTGGCGCCAGTGTCCGGCAGCCTCGCCTCTGTCAGTGCGCCCCAGGGTGGCTGTGGCTACAATGTAGCTTGCCATCACCATGAATGTGTGTGTGAATGGGTGGATGACTGGATGTGTAAAGCGCTTTGGGGTCCTTAGGGACTAGAAAAGCGCTGTATAAATACAGGCCATTTACCATATATTAATGGAAATGATGTTTTGTAGTATCAATACCAGCTACAATGAAGCAGAACACAGTCGGGTCCTTTCAGTGTTGACCACCTCTACCAGCTACTGTTGCAGCGCAGAGCTCTGTAATGTGAGCATCACTCAGTGAAAATTACATGTGCAAATGAGAAAACCGTTTGGTTGCTCTGCTGATTGTGTCTGTTCTGAGTCAGTCGCTCACAAAATATGCAAAGCTGTTATTCTTTGGTCTTATTGATAAATGCGTACAGTTGTGATCATAAGTTCAAACACAATCATTATGGGTATGAATGTTATGATAATTTTAGAGCTTTTAATGATTTCTTTGAATTGTTCTTTCTCCAGGGCGGATTGATTATACAGCAAACATCTTTAATGACTTCAAGAAAACAAGAATTCGGTGCAACAATTTGAAATTCTATTTGATGTTCTCCAATCCACACAGGGTCAAACGTAAACACGCCCCACAATAAAATTAAATGTCCCTCCTGTGGTCAAATATTCAGCCAGAATTGTTCCACAAGCTTAGTGAAGGTTACCAAAAGCATCTGGACAAGTAACTGTGTTTTATTGGGAGTGTATATATACTTTGAGCCTGTGTGGATTAGAGAAAACCAAACTTGTGCACCCAATTCTTATTTTTTAAAGCCATTAAAGATTAAAGAACAGTTCAAAGAAATTATTAAAAGCTCCAATGAGCGGATATCAAACGTTTGACCACAACTGTATACAAAATGCTCCATCTACTCAGTAAGGAATTTTATATACTTAACAGGAAGTGACTGCCACTTTGAAAAAACTGACTCAAAATTAGTGCAGGCAGCAGGCTTATTAATCATAAGCGTACCACCTGCAGCAGATGCATAAGAAAGAAAATAACTCAGACAAACAGCAGGTGCTGAAGTTATGTGAGATGTGCCTTAAGTGTATGGTGACACAGGCGCCTCGCCAAAGATCGTTTACGAGGTAAATTATCACACTCATCATCAGCTGAAATTAGTGTTTATGCAGTCTCGTTTTTGACGCCAAGAATCTTTCTTTCCTTCTTTCTCTCTGCTAAACTCTTATTCATAAAACATAAATAACCTTTTATTATCAACTTCAGTGTTTGGCTCCAGAGGCTTGTGAAAAATATGGTGGCAGGACTTATCAGCAGCATGAGCAGACATGATATATTAAAGGGATCTGAATCGAGATAAAAATAAATAAATAAATAAAAATTGAGCATGACATCCCAACCTATTTTTAATGTATTTGCTTCAGAAGGTTTGCAGCGATTTTTAAAAGAGCTGCTGATTCAGAGGCAGACCACACTAAACACTGGGATGTGTGTTATGTTGATATAACAGGCAAATGTGAGCATCCTTCAGTGCATAAGGATTATGTCTAATGAAATGATGACACTAAAATTTCCTAGCTTACTTAAACTCAGTGACAAAAAGTGAATTTGCAGCTGCTTTTCTAGACAAAAGATCAAGAGAGTATTAAGGAGAATCAATATAAGCAAGATTGCTGAGTCATTTGTACACAGAATGATCACCTTCTGTCCAAACGGGCCTTAAAATCAGTAAGCAGTGGGATCGGTGAATCAATGGTCAACCACCTTGTGAGTAGATGTCCCCAAATTACACTCTTGGTATAATTAAAGATTAAGTTCACATTACTCTTTTTGCTTCCAACTTAAATGTACTTGAGAGCATTAGCAGGGCAAGTGTGTGATTTTTTTTTTTTTCTTCAAGAAAATCAGATCTTTGCAGGACTTTTACAAACAGGGGAAAAGTGTCTTTATCTCCTGTTAGAAAGCGCAGAGAAAAGGAAACAAAAACTCAAGGAGCATTGCATCTGCTCTTTCACAAAACCAGTCAAGTCTCATGAGTTAATCATGCTGTGAGAAGCATCTGGTCCCCCTTCCTGGACAGCAGGTTAGGAGGCAAGTCTGGTCACAAATCAGATAGCTGATTCCCAACCTGGAGGCTAATTGAAGAATGTGACATTTAACCAACAATTCAGAGGATGAATTATGGCAGTCGTGTTAATAACAATCTTTAAAAAACAGCCACATCGAGGGCAAAATGAATCCAATAGAGTAAAGAAGAAACCAGTCCGCACCATTATTTCTCCATTATCTGCCATCATGGTGAACGACAGAGTTAATAAGGACTCATCATCTGTGCGAAACTGTTTTGACAGATGGCTGTCTTATTCCGTTTCACGTTTCCATTGTTATCCAGAAGGCTTGGATAAACATGCCAGCAACTTACTGATGATAAATATTAAAATGCACCCTACACTGGTCACCCACAATCTGAGCACTACTGCTCAGTCATACAAGCTGTGAATACATTAAATTAAATATAAAACAGGATCATTTACTATTTAGTTTGCCTTTAGGTTAATGTAGCAGCACAGTATCATAAGTGACAGCTTTGACATGAGAGGCCAGAGGAGAGCATGTGTGTGTATGTTGAAGCCAGTGAAAGAGTTAATCACCAATAGCCCGGCAGTGATAAATGAAAGGTCAATGGGCCTCATCTCAGCGGCTTTCCAACCTTTTTTTTCTTTTCTTTTTTTAAATCCTGCCGGCCTCTTTCCCAATCCCCCCTCTGACTTTCTTTCCTGGCATTTTGTCTGCCTGTTACCAGCCTATGCCTTCCCGCTGATTTCCTCCCTTTTCTAAAAGACTGTACATAAAACTGAATATAAAACACTGATGTAGACTTTAGGTGAGAAAAATGAAGTCAGTGCACTCAGTGCTTCTTCTACTTTCCAAAAGAAGTCAGATTATATAAAAGTCCATGGGAAAAATCACCTTATTCCTCACTTGATTTATAACTTTAATAAATACTTTCCAGACAGTTTTATGATCCCAATAGGCGATCTCAATTCTTCTTCAATACAGCATGATGTCCATTTTGTAAAGTGCGGACCCCTTTAGAGTAAAAGAGACAATAAAGCAGGGTCACGTCCTGTTTAAAAAAAGAACAGAAAGGGAAAATAAAAAAGAAAGCTCAGCTCGAGGCTTCAATAGAGCAGTATCCACTCCATTCATTTTCTCTTTTTTTATACAAAACCTATAGTCTAATCTATTTCACTGCTCTTGAATTGATTTTGGAGATATGGGTCTGCAAAATCTGACCCATGTTGGACCGGTCAGGAAGTCCACATCCCATCTATAAAGGTCTGCATGTTCAATATCCATCTTTCCAGCTGGTGATATTTTTCAGTCTGGACCATCCACTGCCTGCTTCATGCTCATCATGACAGCTCATCCCATTCAATGCCGTGGAGTGCCAGATCTCTTTACAGAAACCTTTTTGTGGATTACTTATTACCGAGGACTGACTAATGTATCTGCAGCTAACAGGTAAGATGGGGACAGATGGTGGCCAGTGAGAGAGCACGTCTGCTGTCATCAACTCACTGCATCAGGCTCAGACAGCCTCAGCTCACCATGAAATACCAGACCTGTCTTTAGGAATTAAAATCAAACATTCATCCTAAGACTCAATCTATAAACACACATAAAGACACACTTCTACCCACTTCACCTATGGTCAGTGTGTGTGTGCATGGATGTCTGTGTGTATTTTTTTTAATATGTTAGATATTAAAATTCAAGAGAAGACCTGCCAGTCTCCGAGCACTCGGAATTCCTGCCCATTCTTCAATTGTTGGACTCAGTGAACAGCTTTGCATTGAAACTGCTTTCACCGCTTCGCTCTTGTCTCTCCACATCAGTCACTGCCAGAGCAGAGAGGACGTAGTCAACACCAAAGATAAAGGGTCACATCAGAGACGCCGTGCTCCTGAGGCCAGCGCCGTGTGTGAACTACACCGCACTCCTCAAACTTCTGCCAAACTTGTCAGCGCATTTAACAACTGTTATGAAAAAAGTTAGGCGTGCCCGCTCGGATGGCATTTTCCAATTACTGATGGGAGACGACAACTTTATTGCTGCACTCTTTGTCTCTCGTTGTTTGTCTTCATCTTGATGCCGTCTCCATGTCTCAACTTTTCTTTCTTTCCTTCTCTTTCTATGGCGCTCTCTCTGTCTTTCCTAGAAAATCAATAATTTCTAATAGATTCAAGACATGATTGAGTGGAGGCGTCAGTTCTCCCTAGGCTGGAGGAGAAGCATATTAATCACAGAAAATGTCTTTTTATTATTTTGCATCATAAAATCCTGTTGCGAGCCTCAGGCGAACTGTATGCATGTATGTGTGTGTGTGTGTGTGTGTGTGTGTGTGTGTGTGTGTGTGTGTGTGTTTGAATTTTGAAATAAAATCATGTCATAAGAAAGATGAGACACACAAAACACAAATTGAAGCTATTGTCACATTAAATACATATTGTTATTTGGTATAGATTAATACTGTTTGTGTATGTATATATATGTATATCAATAAGCAGCCTTTAAATAATGGTTCAAGATAACTACAGAGAGCAAACCTTCTTCTGCTTTTTCATTTGCCACCTGTGTTTCTCAGTCTCTCTCTCTCTCTCTCTCTCTCACACACACACACACACACACACACA
>NW_005187402.1:9327667-9363257 GCF_000239375.1 Pundamilia nyererei | reverse complement strand
AAAAAAACCTAAAGGAAACTCTCTATCATGAGCGTAAAAGCTTTTAGTCTAAAATATCCAGGAGGTGTCAGGGAGAGAAAGAATATCTGTGGCTCTCCAACCTTTCCACTGCGTGAACCACATTTACCAGAACAGAACAGCCCAACTCTGTACAACATTGAAATCAAGATCAGAAGAAATATACGATCTACCTACACAGAGAGTAAAAAAAGAACTTGAATGGGTGAATAGAAAAAAAACCCAACAAATTCAGATGCTTTAAGCTAGTGGTGCAGACCACTAGCTCAAATAGGATCTAAATCTATGAAGGAAACTTAGTTTAGTTAGTTTTGTTTACAGCATCGCACATCAGCAGAAATGCATGTGTACACCGTGAAAAGGAGAATTAGCATTGCATTCAATACACCAAAAAGTTAACTGTGATTGATGAGCAAACAAACACTGATCTGGAGAGTCGACAAACATGGAAAAACAGGGTTGTGGTTATATTTAATTTTGCTGAACTTGCTTTACCATTTATTAGGATTTTTGTTTTATATAGCAAAGTAACATAGCAAGTATAGTTTGGCTAGGTTTTTTTTCTTTATTTTTAATTTTTATTTTAATTTTTTGGTGCCAATGCAAATACATGGGACAATACTTTGCTTTTTATTCACAAATACCATCACATAATTTTGATCAAATGTGTTATCCTGAAATATTTGTTCATTTAGAGGCTTCAAGGTGTCCTTTGTCTGATTGCTTATTTACGTTTCCTACTTCGGAAAATTTGTCTGGATTAAAAAAAGATGTTCTTGTTTGCTTTACCGGCTTCTGGACTGATGTTAATGTTTTCAGATTAACAGCACCTGTGCATGACAATGAGCTCACACTGTGAAGCGTGGATGAAGAGAAGAAAGAAACTAGCGCTGTAAAGTACCGTAAATTACACCAATATGCAGTACGGACTCTCATGCTGCGGTAGAATAAGCTAAAATAAATTAGCCAAATAAATACGCTCTTCATTTGTTTTATTGCTCCCACATTAGGTTATGTTTACTTAAGTTATTTAGCAATTGCATCTAATCACAGTTTGGTGTTGGTGATGCTCAAAAGCCAGATATTTGGACAGAAAACCTCATATTACAGCCTAGGTAAGACAATATGCCATTTCACCACTATGCAATCCAGCTGAGAGCTGATAAATCCTTTAGTTATTGGCCAGCCCGGTTCCAGTGTTGTGTTATATTAATTCACCATTGCTTTACAATGCTTCTCAAGGCAGATGTTCCTGCCTCTTAAGAAACCCATGGGACGATAGAACAGAGATTGTAATTTTGAAGGCAGATTTTGTCAACAGTGGTAGCAGGAATCTCATTTTCAAACCAGTCAGACACAGAAACCAAGAAGCCAGCCAGAAGCTTTCCCTTCAGGATTAGCGACACAGCGTCTCACTCAAGGACCCGGCGACAGCTTGAGCTCAAGCCCTTTGATTAAACAACTGTGTATCGCTGCCCATGCTGCTGGCCTGCTGCAGCTCTGAAAGGTGCACGGGCTGTCAGGTGCAACACAACAACAACACAGCACATGCATGCCGACTTGCAGTGTGTGTTAAGAAACGATGCAGAAGTGAGAATTAAAATCAGTCAGAAGGTACAGCAGCCTTCCTCAACAGAAAATGGCCTCACACTTGGCCAGACCACATGGCAGATGCGAAATCAGTGGATACTAACTAGCTCCTGCCAACAGTGCCCATTATCTGCTGGGCACGCAAGCAGGGCACAAGGTTAAACTAACAGGCCTGCTTGTCCCAGATTGAGCCTTGCTGACTAAACACACACATGAAGGCATAAACAGCAAGTTCAGCACACTATTCTGAATATACAGGAAGAAATCTTGGTTTTGATTAATTTCAGTGTGTGCGTGTCGAGATTGGTGCAGTCTGTAGCAAAGGGAAAAATAGGAACGCATATAAATGGCATGCATGCATGCTCTATAGACCCGCATGCGTCAGAAAGAGAGAGGGGGTTGCTGTTTGCATGTAAACAGTTCTATTAGCAAGCTGTCCTTGAATGATTGAGAGCACCATGGCCTCCACAGGATGTCTTTCTCCGGTGTTCTGACTAACAACCCCTCTTTCTTCCCTCTTCATTCTGGCATCACAAGATGGCACATAATGGAATACTTAACAGACTGTGGGAGCCTTTATCGTTTTCCTTGTCATCTCTGATGCATCCACCTCTCACTGCATGGCGCAGGAACGACCGCTAGCTCTGACAAACTGTTGCTAGCCTTCTGTTCAGACGTCACTTTACATTTCCCCCTTCTTTAATATTCAACCACCGCCTCATAATTACATTACGGTCAAAAGCCTACTTTGTGTCCCATGTGTCTCATGATCTCATTTTTCTCTCTGACAGTGAGCTGGCAGTAAAATGAGCCTCGTTCTGTTCTCAGGAGAAATGGCTGAAGATGAAGAAGAGCGAGGGACACAAAAGGCAAGGCAGGAAAATGGGGAGGGCAAAAAAGAAAAAGGAGACATGGACAGAGCAGAAAGGAGAGCCAAATGCAAAGGTTTAGGGATCCATTTTTATGCCAAGGCGTCAAAGTGCTCAAAGATAATTGTCAGATCGAGCTCCACCTTCAGGTACTCTGCAGTCTATTAGTTCACATAAGACCTCTTCTAATCTCTTACTCCCCTGCTGCTTGCACATGTTCGGCACCACTTCATCATCATCCAAAGGGCTCCACCGGAAAAAAAAGATAAGAGAGTGGGAAATCTTTTTTCATCAATGCAACTCTGATGGGGCAGAGCACACAGGAATGCAAACATTTAACCTTGGAGCTGTCTTTGGTTAACATATTGCACCATTACCTCCTCACACTGCAGTACAATAAAAGACAGACGATAAGACCTGATGTTTGTGCGTTCATGTCTGTTTTTGGCTTAAATTTCAAACTACCTGACAGCCCACTATTAGCCTGTTTGCAGGTGAAAACATATTTTACATGGGAAATCTGTCTTTCTTACACACACGCACACACACACACACCAGTTGCTGATGTGGTATCTCAAGCACTGTCACCGAGACACCCCTTCTATAACATACATCCAAGCGGCGTAGGCCAAACACATCCATACAAGCACACACAGGTGTTCAGATGCACAGCCCAGGGGGAAGAGGCGGGGAAACAGACAGAAGCATGCTCTCATGAGAAACGAGCTATGTTATCTCTGTTATCTCTCTCCCCAGCTGGGCTGGCCGAGACACAATAACGTTGTCGCAGCGATCGATGCATTTCCACAATTCATAGAGCTGATGGAGTAGGTGTCAAACTCTGTAACTTACTTTTTACATCCCATTCCCCAATGCACACGCACGCAAACACCTGCCTACGCACTCCCCAGAAGTACTCAATCAAAAGTCCTTATCTGAGTTATGTAGAAGGTTAAAAACATCAAAGGTCACGGAAGATTGTGGATGTGTTGGGAAGAAGCTTTATTATGTTATTATGTTGCTTGGCAGCTTTTATATGCCAGTGATGAAGGTTGTGTTGTGCCACAAAAACGTATTTCACCCGGGAAGAAGGAGTGATTGCTCAACTGCTTAAAGCGTACCTTGCATACTGAATATCTCAAGCTGTATAGATGCAAAGTGCTGATTGATGAGTCATTTCACAGAAAAGCTATTTTAACAATCTGTTAACCACCAGTCATGTTTTAAAGCTTCAAGTTTTAGATGTTCAGTTGTGCAGGTTTGCCGTTTTTCTTTAACATATGTGAATGCCAGAGGTGGCAAAAGTAAAAAACATCATTCTTATTTTAAGTAGAAGTTAAAAATCCTTGCTTAAAGAAATACTACAGTAAAAGTTGTACAGGCTCTGAACACACTCAAAGTCAGAAAGTAAATAAAAAAGCTCCTTGAAGGACAATTCTACCAACTCTTTTTAAGAAAAGGTATCTGAACCTTATGCCATATTAATATAATATTAAAATATTACTAGAACACGAGAATACAAAACGTTACTCCCATTTAATTTCTAATTCTAATGAATGTACTTAGCTTGAATGTGTTATGTGTGACACAAGCAGTGAAGGAGAGTTAAAGAAAAATAGCAATTTTATTTTCTGATGCACTGTCTGGGGTTAATTTAAGGTTCGAAAAGTGGGGAAATGTTGACATCTGCATGTACAGAAATTCACATTAATTTTCAATGAAAGTCCAGTCAAAACCTCACAGATTCAAAACAGAAATTCGGAAATTTCAGAATGGCAACTTAACTGCAAAATGACATAGAGACGTTGTTTTGAATATAACCTATCCCAGCTAATCAAGTCAGATCCCCAACTGCAGAAGAGTTGGACTCTGACTCAGCCAGACAGTTGCAGTCAGGATTTCTAAATTAGATGGCAATTTTTTCTGAACCTCCAATTTCAGCCCAAGTCAGACCAGAGTTAGTTGGACACGAGTGTCTTTCCACCAGATAACCTGTCCAATTGCCTTGTGACCAAAAGTGGTTTCCATAACTACTTACAATTGGTTGCTGAATATGAAAAAACTCAATGTAATCACTGTGCAACCACTGAGTTTTTTCCTAGTTTGAATCCTTGCTGTCCTGTTTTTACTCTAGTGTGATTGAGTCATTACTGGTTCAACTTTGTAGTTGTTTAACTGCACAGTTTTCTGGCACAGTTTAAATAATTTCAGGTTGTTTAGTATTTAATGGAAGAAAAAAAGTGACAGCATATCTAAAAGTTATTTCCTGTTACCATTTATTTTTTAATTTTACCTACCTTAGTTATTTTATGTGCTGATGGCCTACACCGATCTGTAATCCCTATACGCAATGAGGTATATGTTTGTGTGATTATCAAGCAGTAATTGTGGTGGAATTAACTTTTAATAGCTTATTTTATAATTGTAATTGAAACAAAAAGGTATTATCAAATATCCTTCACAACAGTGGAGCAGTGAAAACTATTGTAATTTCAAGAATGATTTATTTATTTGCCTCAGTGTATTGAAACGGCCCAGGCCACATGGGAGTACATGACTTTCCTCCTGTGTGATTTTACATCTTAGAACCTCGGCAGAGACAAACAGGGTCTTGTAATGAAAAAGAGAAAAAACCTCAGGGACTCGCTGTGGCAGGTGGTGTCAGGTTTAGTTTGTAGGTTTCACCGTCCAAGAGGACACACACTTACACACATTTGATTTTTGTGTGTGTGGGCAGAGAGTGTTTTATGCTGTCAACATGTGTTTGTACATACATTGTCTGTGAGTGAGAGAAAAAGAGGAGGGGGGGTTCCTGGATTCTAACACACTGGTTACAGCATTCAGGCCCGTGACATTTGATCTTGATCTGGGCTTCAGAAATTAAAACACTTTAACTTGCTGTCTCCTTCTGTTTTGGCTCTTGAGGATTTTCCTATGCCTTCCTCTCTCCCTCATTCAACATCAACCTGAAAAAAAAAATCCACTTTCAGCTACACAAATTTTGCATCCTGCTTCATCCCAAAAGGCCACATAATTTTAACTCCTATTTGCAAGAAAATATTATTTTTAGTGTTCATTAATTAATATTATAATATTAGGACTTAGAGGTTATTTATAGTAAATATTATACTAGGACTAAAAGGATGGAAGCACTGGGGAAAACGGAGAGCTCCCTCACTGCAGAGTAAAAGAGAAAATAAATTGAATCAGGGACCGTCGCATGTGTAGTCAAAGAACAGTATCTTCCACTTAGATAATTGAATTTCCCAGAAACTCTCTTTATTCCCAGTAGACAATAAAAAAGAAACCTGTGATTAAGTTGAAGGTGAGTGTGGAGGAATGGAAAATAAGTTCTGTAATTAGCTGGCACATTAGATTTAATTTGAATGGCGTTATACAGTATTCCCACGTTTCCTAAAGCGGAGCTGTGGGTTAACTGAGACAAATGCCGGCAATCATTTCGTGGAAGCATCTGTCTGGTAAAACGAGTACAAATCCTGTAGCGTTTAACAGATTCTAAAAAGGTATGAACATTTAAACTGCTAGAGACAGATGAAGAGCAATATTATAATATTAGGTTATACGAGTGCAAGAGCCATATTACCAGTATTGCAGTTGGCCTCTTATTTACTCCATTTAAAAAGTGTGGTTTAGCTGAGCAAAAAAAAAATGGCTAAAAGGAAAAATGAAGAACCTTGTGTGTTGAACGGGAAATGAATGGTGCTAGATTATGTTGGGCATGTGTAATGGCAGCATCTGGATGTTTGAAAAGTCAGCATTGTTGCAAAGATGTAGACATTTGGAAAGATGCATCCATGATTCAGACAAAGAATTATAATCCAGCAAACGCCTTATACATACTCATACTCAGGGTTTTACCAGTTGTTGAAATGAAATGCAGAGTCATTAATTACAATAATCATCTTAACCTTAGGCTAAAGCCCCACACACTGGCACAAATCCTTGTCTTATTAAAGAGTACATGCAATAAAGTTTTCCTTTAGTGTTTAAATACGAACACAAATCCAACAGCAAAGTTGGTGAAAACGAGCTTAAAGAGTACTTCAGAGAAAGAAACTTTTGTGCGGTAAAAATTGAAGCCGTGTTTATATTTTCACTCTGCAAAAGATGCTGATTGTTCTATTAGTTTTTTCTCACTTTACAGGAAATTGCAAGTCCACAGGAGTACATTTGATCTATCACTTAAGGATATATATTAAGGACTTACGTAACACAAGTAATGGTATAACTATTTGCCAAGTAAATGTCATGATTACTCATTTAAGTACAGTAATGCACTAAATTACAGCAATACTGAAAAATGCAATGAGATTATGAGAATGCAACTATTACCCACTAATTTGCGCATGATTTGTTTTATGATCGCTTAAATAATAAGAATAAAAAAAAATAAGAATAAGAATAAGAACTTTTAATTTAAAAAAAAGCATTTAATAAAAAAAGACTTCAGATATGTGAGGGAGGTGCTAGTTTAGCTCATAAGGTTGAGCAGGCAGCCATGCATACGGTGAATGTAAAGGCACTACTACCTACTAAGACAACAAGCAGTAGTATAATCACCACCTGTATGTGTAACTTCATCTATATTAGGTTGAATTAAGATTATATTTTGGTTAAAGTTTGGCATTGACCAGCTAGAATATCAGGCCAATTACTGACTCAAAGCCATTTTCACACATGAACTGCAGCCCTGATCTTTTCTCGATCTGCTGGAGCTGCATGTCAGAACACAAACTCACTCACATCAGACATAAAAGTCTTTTTCTTGCCAATTCTAGTACAAAGTCTGTGTAATGAGCCCATAGATGTCATGTGTCTTGCCTCCTGTGTGCTCTGCTCAGGTGCCAAACCCAAAAGAAGTATTTATAGCAGAAGGCATCTGATATGTACGATCCCCTGCTGCGCAGTAAATGTAAGAAGAGCCACCGTGAAAAAATATCAGGACACGATTCTACAAAAAATTTCTGAAGTTCACATGTGAAAATGCCCGCGGATCCTTGGAAGGAGAAAGAATGCTAACAAACATTCTCAGAATTAAAATCTCATGCATTATTAATTCAGTCACACACTCACTCACCCCAACATCCTCAGACACGGGATTCTCAGCACGCTAACATACCCGCACAGGCTTAAGATGTTTCTTATGTGAAAATAGGTATTTTATGTTGAAAAATCGATAATGTCTTCATTGCTTCCCCTGCAGCAGCTGAGTAAACATTAAAATAGGTCTGTTTCTTTTGAGTTACAAATTTAAGGTTATTTTTATTGCTTAAGACAGAAAGAACAGGTAAGGAGAATCCTGTGCTGTCTGTTCCCGCCTGCACATTTCTAAACCCACTGTGGACTTTCTGTCTTTGATTAAGCTGCCAAGACGCTGAAAGCAAAGCTATTGGGTACTGCCTGCAGGGAGAGACGAGAGATAATGTGATAGATAACGGGCTCTGAGGTGTTCAGACTTCTTAATGCTGCTTTTTTTAGTGTCTCAGAAATGAGAGAATTTCTCTCTTCACCTTATTACAATATGATCAATGCTTTGAAATGCAGCCGCTTCCTCTGATTATAAACTAAACATTATGTGTATAGATATATAAAACACAGCAAACTAGACCAGCACAAAGACCTAAAGACTAATTTGGTTCAGACTTGCCAACTGAACCAGTTACAGGTGTAAGACATCCTCTGGCTGTTTGGGCCAGTATGCACCAAAGAGCCGAAACTCAGTCCAAATCAAACTAAGAATGTGTGACAAGGATTTTGGATAGGTTACTTCCAAGAAGTGGCAGGCAGAACTGAAAGGAAAAAAATGAGCCACAGAAGCATGTGGTAAGAGGATATTAACTGTTTAATCTGAGGATAATCCAGTGATGGTATAAAAAGTAGTGATTGGAAGTCTAGCAGCAGCAGTATTAGTGGGAATCAGTAGAGAACTGATTCCCACTAGTTCAATTCCTTGGAAGTCTGCTTGCCTATCGATTCAGCTTATCTGTGGTGCTTGCACTTTTTCTATAGTCAGCGGATTTCAATTCATGTGCCAGAGTTGAAAGCATGGTTATGGACATTACTTTTATACTTATTACACAAAAAGGAGAATTGCAAATTGCATCCAGAACTGAAACAGCTGCTTTATGCTGCTAACACAACTTCAGCTCTTTGCAAGTATCTGCACAGACAGCATGCTAACACTTACTAGCCAAGAACTCAAGAGTGATGTTAACGCAGAGTGAATGCCGATCCCAGCCCAGCAGTCTGGCTTTTTTTGGTCTCCGATTTCATCTGTTCATGTTTCTACAGTAGAATCACAATGGGGATTGCAGGGTATCCTCATCAGGATAGGGATTTGTGTTGGTGTTTGAGACTGCAACTCATAGGTTTAAATTGTTAAACTGTAATTATACGCCAATGCATTTAAGGTCATTTTACAGAAACACATAAGACGTAGTGTAACTAATTACTTTCTCCTGGAAGGGATTAAGTAAAATACTGCATTATTTTTACTAAAATGTGTTCTGTTTGCAACATGCACAAACATGTGACTGCACAGCATGTAATTAATTTTTACAAATGTAATATCTTTCATATGCTGCTAGTGATTATGGAGTCTCTCAAAGCGGAGTGAATGAGAACCCAATGAAAATCAATGAGAGAATCAATAAAGAATCTAATCAATAAGCAATATCAATAATGGAATCAGAGCTGTTAAATTCTTATCAATTCCTATCCCTAATAAAACCTAAATGAAAAAATATATATATATTTCTACTGTGGGTGGTATGAGAAAGAGAGGGCACTGCACTGTGAACTAATAAGCCGAAGCAATCATGCGAGAATCTCAGTGGGATCAGATGCATTACTGGTAATATTTCAATGTAGTAAACCTTTGCAATGATCAGGATGGATTAGATTGCATTCACTGTGATGAGTTTTGAGTTTGATTACCTGTGTGAATATGTCACTGACCTTTTAAGACACTATTTATTTTAGGCCTGCAACTGTTTTTAATCAGCACTTAGTCTAACAGGTAAAAGAGAGCCTCACCAGACTCCCTGCAGTCAGTGAAAAAAACACACCTAGTGACTCGGTAGCTTGTAGAACCACCTTTAGCAGCAATGACTTGAAGTAATTGTTTTCTGTATGATTTTTTTCAGCGTCTCACATTGTTGTGGAGGAATTTTGGCGTACTCTTCTTTACTACATTGCTTCAGTTTGTTGAGGGTTTGTGGGCAGGTCAGTTTGAGGTCTGGACTTTGATACTGGGGCATTGCGATGCCTTGATTGTTTTCTTTTTCAGACATTCTGGTATAGATTTGCTGTTATGTTTGGGATCATTGTCCTACTGTATGATCCAATTTCTGTGAAAACGTATTTTTTCACATGACTGTATAGTCACTAATCATATACACGTCTAATATACAGTAATGAACGTGACAAAAGAGCACATGATGACTTATTCAGTGTTTATTTTGTTTAACCAGCATTGTAAACTTCCCTCTTAGCTATAATATGGCAACGGAGCAATTAGCCTCATTTAAGAGGCGGTAGCCAATAAAGGCTTAACATTTGCTTAGTAACTGCTAAAACAGTTGACTCCTAATAAAAATAATTTAAATTAGCTATTCAAATTACTGTATATTCAATGCTGTTTGTTTTAAAATAACCTTCAGACAGCATTACATATCTGATAAATATTATGATAAAGTAGGTAATATAATAATTTTTGCACTGACAGTGATTTCAAATAAGTCTTTTGGTGTAAGAATTTTTATGTTCATAAACTAGTGTGACTTTGTTATAACATATGAATTTTAAAGACCGTGTCTCTACAGCTGGAGGGTTGGCAAAGCTTGCCGAGTCATTCTAGGGCTTTTCCTTTCTTCTCTTTTCATCTTTCTCTAATGTCATTAAGGTTCAGGCATACCTAAGGCGCTTACAAGTTCTCACTAAGGGGTCTAGAGTGTCTGAAAACACAGCGTAAAAGCTGTTACAGGCTCCTTGGACAATAGGCGCCAACATCATCTCTGTAAGATAAAGGAAAGTGGCGCTAAAGGGGAGATGGTCTAAATCCTTATTAGAGCAGGCCATTTGTGAGCTGGGAATGAGTAGCTTTGCCTTTCCTGAATAACGAATAAACTCCAAAAGGGACATCTTTTGGAGAGTTCTCATAAAATTCTTCTTAGTAAGCAAAAAATGTTTGCCTCGCTTTGCAGAGGACAGGGAAAGGCAGCTGACTATGTTAACAGATGAGCCTTAGCTTAACTGTTATTTTGTCTTTTTTGCTATGCTTCATTCAAATAAATGAGCTTGCAGCTGGCACCTCTGCCGGCTGCCAAGGATGAGTATGTATAAGGTGTTTGCTGGATTATAATTCTTTGTCTGAATCATGGATGCATCTTTCCAAATGTCTACAGCTTTGCAACAATGCTGACTTTCCAAACATCTAGATGCTGCCATTAGACATGCCCAACATAATCTAGCACCATTCATTTCCCATTCAACACACAAGGTTCTTCATTTTTCTTATAGCCATTTTTTTTGGGGTCAGCTAAAATGCTTGGGTGGATGAACCACTCCAGAATTGCCAAAAAGCAACTATGACTTATTCAGACTGTTTAACGAGCATTACTTCAACTCATTTCATGCTATACCAGTGAGTAATTAGCAACTGCATGTCTAACCTCGACTAATAATAGACAAAAGGAAAGGCTGCTAAAGTGGAATGAAAAACATATGTTCAGAAAAACAATCACACTGGGTTCATAATTTGCATGCACTTAGACAAAAGCATATGTTGAGGTGCCGTTGAGGATAACTACTGAGGAGCATCAGTGAGGAGCGATTCATAAATGAATGAATAAACATTTTGACACTGTTGACTTATTCATGCTGAGCTTTCAGGCGCAGACATATATTTTCACATTTGGCTTTCAACGATTCTCAGCTGGTATGAGAAAACTCAAATGGCTCCATGAAAAATGAATCCCCTTCTCTTCCTTTCACTCCAAGAATAACACGAAGTGCAACAAACAGACTAACCTTGAGTTTATAAAGATGGCTGACCAAGGAGTGGTGCTCCTCTGAACTCTAATGTCATTTTACAGTCACGCAGACATCAGCAAAGAAACATTTGTAGGGGGTGGAGGCACAATTCTGTGCTTTACTTTTAGCATGTCGCCGTAACCAGCAGTTATCTACAGCAGTGATATCACTGATCATTGATTGAATCGCAATGCCAGTGTCAGGAAGAGACAACCTTGGTACAAGGTGGTCCCTCTTGTTTTCATTTAGTGGAGCAGACTGAAGAAGAACACCATGATGATTTAAATATTGGTCGAAAGTGATTTACACTTCAACTTCCAAGCATGGAAACAGCATCGCTCTCCACACACAGCAACTCTCTTTTGTTCTTGGGATGTGCAGCTCTAAAAAATAAATAAACTAAACTCACACTCACACACTAAAGGCAACTGAACACTTGAAGGTGATCACCAAGTTAGGCTAGTACCAGGGTCTAAGACAGACTATAGAGCCTTCTGGAAATTGCTATGAGAAACAAAAAAAAGCACCAGCTGCCAATCAGAAACTAACAAACTCCTGAAAACTTTTTTTTTTAAAAATCCTGCAATCATCAAGTAGAAGATGTCGAACCTGTTTTAAACTCTCAGTCAGAATACTCTTTCTTGAGAAAAGCCCAAGGGATTACTTCAAAGGCACATTAACATTTGCAGTGTCACTATAAGATGGAAACAAATTTAATGTCTTAGCACTGATTCGAATTTGGATTTGACCTGGCTACATAAAACTCTCCAAATGCAGTATTAAGCATCTCCGGCTAAAACATTTATAGAGGGACAGACCAGAAGGAAGAGATTAGAGGTTAAAGTTTTATGTCACAGATAATATCAATTGCTTTCAAATTCAGTGGTGAAGTGATAATGGACTTGTGTAATGGACCTGAAATTACATTGTCCACAACTGCTGTTCAACCCTGTTGGTTTCTAGGCTATCCTCTTGCAAAATTGATTTTGAACAATAAAACATATATTTAGGTCATTTTGAAGAAGAATATCATAAATAAGGAAGATAACAGAAAAACATAATTATAGCATTACCTGATTATTACTTTCACTCTATCCAGAAAACTGTCCAAGAAGCACTCCAGTCCATGTAACTTCTAAAGTCCATGCAGGTCAGATTTCCAAAGGGAACCATTATGCTTAAAATAAAAATAAAAAATGAAAGTAGTCTGCGTTATTTTGATGTTAACCTTGATGGCTTGGTTTTCTTGCTTAATGCAAACTAAACTAGCCTGCAGACAGAAGATAGATTCACTAGTTAAATGCCAAGTGTTTCTCTTTTAGCTGTGTGGCCTGTGACTGATGCAGATCCAGAGTTGGGAATAATGAGAAACTCTTCTGTGTATAAAGCAGTGGTGTCTTTTACGGACCAAGAAGTGGATAAAATGAGACAATATCTACAGGGGATGAAAAATATTAATAAAAACTTTGTTAGGTAAACAACTATGCTGCAGGTCTCTCAGCTTTCCCTGCTCCAGAATTTGATAACTGGACACCAAGATGAGAACGAGAAATGCTATAGATTACACTTCAAACACAGCCAATCGAAATGTAGCCACAGAATAGCAATAATTTAGTGGATGGATATTAACTGGCAGTGGGAGATCTTATATGGGACAGGATGCTGTTTGAGATTTAAGCAGAGATTGCTTTTGCATTGGTAGGTTTCAATTGATGTCTGTTATAAATTTTATAGATTTCAAAGGACAAGCACTGTTTACCTTTCTTGTCCTGACAGAATACCACGATGTCAACTTTACTGGTTACTTAAAACAATATTTAGTGATTCTCACTATATAAAATGAGAGCATCACTCTTATTTTGACAGTTCAGCCATTCCTAACCAGCAAGCCTCAGCCTTACCCATCATGCTCACAAGAAGAGTTTGTAGTCTTGCAACCAGAAGGCCTCCAACTCTACCAACATGGACTGCAGCACTACAAGTCCACTGTGACTATTTTAGCAGGCGGAGTGCTGCTTCACAGGCCATGATGCCAAATTCACTGAGACTCCAGAGCAGCTGATTACTGTGCTACTGTCACAAAGTATTATTTAAGAACTTGATTAAGGAAGCCTGCAAGTCCTTTGTATGCCCTCCACTTGTGATTAACACAATGAATTAAATTTGTTTTCTAATTGCAGGAAACAGGGATATCGATATTATGACTATTTAACTCACTGGCATCAAAGTATAACAAAAAATGTCTAACAGTATGCATCTTAAAAACAAGTCCAAAAAAATAAATAAATAAATAAAACAAAATCTTTCTGTTGAGTTAAGGCTTTCCTCTTTCCATGTTCTGGCACTAAAGGGAAAGTTGTGAGGTTAAATCATGTTAGAACGAGGCTCAAGAGACTTTCGGTCTTCTTGTACAGCACGGGAAAATGAAGTACAGCAATACAGGCTGACACATGTAAAATTCACCCCAGACTGTAAAGGTCATTCCAAAACGTGATGTATTTATCCTCATTTGTACAGATCTAGAAACCCCTATAGAATTTAAGACTTTCTTCAATTCTGGGGAAGGAATGCTAACCTGCAAAATATTTTTTTTCTCTAAACTTCAACTTGAATTAAGAAAAGTTGAGTGTGAGCGATGATTGTGTTGGTATCGCTCTACTGGCAGACAATGAATGTACGCTCAGAATCCAATCCAGGTGAAAGAATTCAGGGTGCACGGTGCATATCCCACAGATGTTGGAAATAAACAACAACCATTTACCAGCTCGGATTACCTTGACATCAAGGCTGGATCAGTTTGATACAGATGTTAACCTTGGGCTTGAAAGCAAAACTTATTAGGTAAGCAACAAACATCATCATTAGCATCATTGTTCTAAACACCATGAGTGTTTAGAACAATATAATCTATTTTATAGTAATTAAAATGCTGTGGTTTGTTTTTTAAGGATCACAAAAGTGAGTAAAAGCAACAATCTTGTTTTTTGGCGATATTCTGTATTGCGTTTGCAACACATGTAATGTCAATACATCGCATAAGTTTAGCCCTAAAGGTCTGAAATATGACAGCTTTGGATATGAGGATGCAGAATTGTTGCTGAGATTTCCTTGATAATGACAAAGATATGGCCTATAAAACTCAAGGCTCCAAAAAACATTTTGAGTGTGATGTTTGAGCTCATTTAGCTGAGGCTTTGCTTTAACCACAAGCTAAACAAGCAGTTTTTCAGAAACAAGAAAAAGTTACGTTTGAAATGAATTATTTCGTTTTTCTCTCAAGTGAGAGCAGGTCATTAAAACTAGTTTTCAGCTTCCTCCAAAGTATTCCATAATTATGGTTTAAGTGTGCCCAGACGGCCCAATCGTATCCGTTTACTGCAGGCAAGGCCCAGCTAATTCAATGTTCCCATAATGAACTAGACTTTTCAGAATTAATATGCTCTTGCAACAAATAGCATAAACCGACATTGTTTATAATGTCATGCATTCCACTTCAGTGACTAATGAAAAATAAAAACAGGCAAATCATCATTAGCTTTGGGAGGCACTCTCAATTTACTCATGTTTAAAGGAGGGTTTAATCACAGCCAAGTTCTCAAAACACCTTTCAGTAAGCCCAAGGAGAAATTCCTTCAGGAACTTTTTGGAGAAAAAAAATACCATCAGGGTAAGCTTGCAGCTTAGTTTCTCCTAGTGAGAGAAAAGGTGTGCCTGTTTTATAAATATAGATCTGTTTGTTGAACAGTATAGGTACAGTTGTGCTACAGGCCCCCTGAGCCCAAGTATAACTTAACCTCATGTAGGACATTTATATTGTTTTCTTACTCCAATTGTAACAGTTGCTGCACTTTATGGACCCATAAAAACTGGAAGAAGACACTGAGGTTCATCACAGAAAAGGTCAAATGTGCAATTCCATGGGAAGGTAGGTAAAGATGAGCTCTTATAACAGAATGACAAAAAACAACAACAACATAATAAAGTAAATAAACTGAAGTCAAGAATGCAAACACTGTAAACACAAATTTGTGAGAGCAGCTGCTGTATCAGCTGAGACAAGGACCGCCACATAGGATGGTGGTACAGGTACCAAAGGTACTTTTACCTTTATAGGTAGAAGCACCTTTAGGTCATTTGTGACAGGAACTGGGAGACCAAGCACGACATAAAGAAACTGAACTTTTTATTAGCAGCATATTGTGAAGGCTGGGTGACGTAGCTAAAAATCATGTGCCTCAATAAGTTCAGGGGATACATTGAGATAAAATCTATTTTAGGATTTTCATTGCAAAGTTAAAAATATCAGAGTTTATTTGTAACACAAATTTGACAGTTCTGTATTTAAAAGTAGTTCCTGTAAATAAAATTGTGAAATATAAGTCAATAGAACTAATTAGAGCTGGGCGATAGAACGATAACGATATGTATCGCGATATAACTTTTACTCGATAGAGAAATTAAGCTATCGCGATAGACCTCGCCGCTCTTGTCCTCAAAAAAAAAAAAAAAAGGTCAGCCAATCCAAATTAAGTAGCGCAGAGCCGAACCAATCACAGCCGCAGCGTCACGTCACGTGACTTGTTACGTACAGCACAAGTGCCAAGCCGCACGTGTGTTTGTTTGGGAAGCAGCCAGCGGGTAATGGAGCCAGCGCATAATGGAGGAAATGAGTGTGCCGACTAGAAAAATCAACCGAGCGTGACCGAAGAGAAAACAGATGATGGTTCCAACGCCGGAGATATTGTCGAACGGAAGAGCCATAGAAGTTCCGTAGTGTGAAGGTATTTCGGCTATTTCAAGTCTGACAAAAAACAGAGTAGCGTGCACTGTAAATTGTGCCGAAAGCAAGTCTGGAAATACAATAAACTGGTGCATGCGTCACACTGTGCGCCACGTTATTGTTTGGGTAAATTAATTTCTAGAATACTGTTAATTCTACTCTCTGCAGTGTTTAAATGCTTACATATACACACAGTTACTGTCCGTCTACACATACGACTCGGTTCTGCTTCTATGCCCCAGCTTTGTTTACTTTTTCCCACCGAGGCTTCTAGACTTCTGATTGGCCAACATTTCTGCACGGTTAGGAATCTAGCGCCACCTGCTGCTTTGGCATGTTCATAGCAGCGTTTTCCTTCATTTCTGCCTTTATGTGTGGACGGGATTATTTTTAAAACGAAAACGGAAAATCTCAGTTTTCAAAAATACCCGTGTACGTGTGGACGTAGCCTCAGTCTCTGACTGGAAGCGCTAATTCGTCATTCGGCTTTTGTCAGACTAAAGTAACTGTTAAAACTGTTTGAAAAGCTAAGCTATACAACAAGGAGAGATTGAGAATTTCCTTTTAGTTCTCAGTTTATTTGATATTGACAAAAGTTAGTCAGTTTTGTCTGTTCTTCTGTAAAACAAACTAAGATTTATTTTTAGAATTAATATTTTGTTTCTAAGTGGAATTGACAATTTAGTCTGTTTCGTTTGTTCTATTTTGAAACTTAAACGCTTTAGCGGCTGCCTTTTGTGTAGTTTGCAATATTTGCCTTTATTTATCTGAAAAAGTCTCATGTTCCTTAAGTACATCTACCCTGTTGAACTTATTATGGGAAATAAATATTTAAATAAAAACAAGCTGCTGATTATTTCACATTTTACTTGTGAGCAACGGCACATTTAAATGTTACAAATATAGTTATTTGGCTTATATCGTGATAGATATCGTTATCGCCTGAAATGAAAAAAACATATCGTGATATGAAAAAATCTCATATCGCCCAGCTCTAGAACTAATGTGTTATTATATGAAGCAAATGTTAAGAGTCACACTTGTGGGAAAGGAACAACTCTCAGTGTGTCATTGTGTGAGAAGTAATGCTGCCCCAGAAAGCCTCAGCCTCTGTAAAGTGCATGTCGACAAGGGAGAATTACTACAATCAGCCATGAAAAGTGCAGAAAGGCTGCAGTTCCCGTATAAAAGTTGTCCAAATGTTGTGCACCATGTGCAGCAGCAGAAAAGGAAATAAAGGCCCAGTTCATGCAAATTTATCACAGCGTCTCTCTGAATCTGCCTTATCACTGCAGAGTGGAAAAGCTAGTTACCATCTGCATACTAGAGGAAAGACAGTTAAGCCATCTAGCATGGCTGTGCAGTCTGGAACTTGAAAAGTCAGTGTACAACGTCAGCGTCTGCATTTCACCTGTGTGAGCCTATAGTGCAGGTAACTGAAGCGCAAATATGCAGAAGGTGGTCATTTTGTGACCAACCTCATGCTCCATCTATCAATTTCTGGTACTGAGACTGTATATATGCAGATTTCTTTCTCCTGTTGTGTATTAGACATAAAGAACAAGCAAATTAGGTTGGGTTTTTTTTTTTTTTTGTGATTCTACCAACCCTTAAGTTCATGTACGAAAATGATATCAGCCTAAAATTAAAGGTTTTCCTTCTATACTCAGGAGTTACGGATCTGGGTATTGTGTGTGCATTCCAAGATAAACTTAACTTAATTGATAAATCAATAATTTTCTTTAAAAAATGTTTTCACCTATTTTGAATCAGTTCATAATGTATTCTTATCTTTGATATTTTACCTAGCCTTCATTTAAGCTTGGGATTTTTGACGACAACATTACACTGTTGCAACAGTTCATATGCAAAAACTCTTTAGAGCATGCGTTTCACAAATCCTCTGAAAGTAATTTGCGCTGCAGCTTATCTCCTGTTGGAATTTAAAATCAAGTAGAAACCTGTCGTATACAGTGGTCAGTGGACATTTCATACAATGTGTGGACCGTCACAGTGTCAACCCGAGGAAATCACAGCATCTTACTAACCCTGAGCACTAGTTAAAAAGTACATCGTAAAGTCCAGCAATCAGCATATCCTGATTATCAGAAGAGTGTGTTGCCACTAATGTAAATGCTAAAGAAAGACTTACAGAGCTGCTACTGCAAGAATATAACACTGTGCTTTAAGTTGGTTGGAAAATGATAATTAATAGGGGAGCAAACACAAGCAGCTCAGTGCTGCCCCTCTCGTTCTGCTCCATTAGAGGGAGAGAGCATCATTGCCCTAATGTGCCCAGAACCAGCTGTAAAAGAAGAAAGAGATGTCTGGAGTCCAAGTGGATGCACTAATGAGCTGCTTTTAAAGATACAGCTCTGCTACTGGCCAACAGACTGAGGCTCCAGAGGATGACAGACACACACATGCACACACATTCGAGCATGTACACATAGAAAATGGTCAACTGGATACCCAACACTAGGCCTGTCTCCTCAGCTAATGAGAGGAGAAGAAGGAACAGGATGTAAGGAGACAGCAGGGTAATTGTGTGAGTGGAGTGAAAATACTTTGGGGGAAAAAGGGCAGAAAAAGTAAAAGGAGTGTAATGGCTACCGGATTGGAACCTTCCTCCTCGCTGCCGCCGAACCCTCCCCCCAAAAAATTAAAAAAATTATATAGCACAGAGCGATGGCTCAGCAAACCACAGGACTATTTCATGCTGTACATTCGTCTTAACCTCCCTGAAGAATAACATTTTTTATTCTGCTGAGAGCTGCTGATGATGAGACTGTTCAAAAATCAAGGACACACACAGAACAGCACAAACAAACAAACATGCCCTCGAACATGCACTGAGATATACATCCACCCACACATCCAAGAGCAAAGTGATCCATAACAGTGACATTGCTGTGTAAGGCATGACCTCCACGGTCCCAGCAATCCCTTTAAGCTGCTCTCTTGGTGGAAAACCAGAATTTCCTGCAGTGTTACAGTAGGGGTCATTTCCCTTTTTTTTTCTTTTTTTTGCGCTCCTGCCCGACAAACTTTCTGTTCCCGGTATTATTCTGTATTTTGAAAAAGGCCACATTTATCCAAAGGTTTGCCAAATTTTGCAGCACCTCATAAGTAACAGCCATCTGTCTGCAACACTGGTGTCGTCTTGCTTGTCTAACATTAGTATTTTAAAATATTTTAGGTAAACATCAGGTATATTATTCACAGAGTTACTGAAAGAATGTGGTTATTTTCTCAGCAAATTTTAACATTTTAGTCTGAATTTATTTTTTTCATGATATATGGTTACATAAGAACTGTGACTATTACTATGTTAAATATTTCCCTTGCTTTTAATTAAACAGTATGTTGTTTTTAGACAGCTGCATCAGAACAGTAGCAATACTGAAATGTATTGACTTTTGTATAGTATTTTTTTCTCTCTTACTTTCTTTTCTAAATGTACCTGTATATTGTTTACATGTTTGAAATAAATTAACAAATAAATAAATGAATATGAAGTCAAGCTAATACTTAGCAAATGTGTCAACAGAGAATATAAGCGGTTAAAATTACATCAGATCAATACAGCAACAGTTACTCACCACACATCTGTAACAAACTCATTAACTTATGCTGGGCAAAGCAATGATAATGCAGCAATATGCAGCATTTTAGAGTGAACTGTCTTACCTTCATCCAAGCCTTTGTTATTTTGCCTCTGTTGGTGCCGAAGCATTTTCCCCTAATTATAATGGGCACAGACTTAATTCATTCTTTAGACAACATATTACAACTCCAAAAACTTGACTGGTCAGCCTGTTCTCCTTAAGCTAGCTGACTGAGTGCTGAATTTTTAATCAAGACCAGCTGGCACCAGCAATGCTAAATAACACCAGCTAGTTTCACTGGCTCCAGCTTTTATCCCTCTAGCTTGTTCTGCTTAGTTTACTTCCACTTTTAATTCACTTCTTCTTTACAGCAAATGAGCAAATTAACAAATTAAGTATATTTCCACCAACTCTAGTCGGGCCCATCTGTCGTTTCACTTCATGAAGCTAAGCTTCTTAAGAGAGCCATTCAAAAAAGCTTTTCTCATAACAGGATAATCGATCTTTAACTTGAGTGAGATCAACAGTGACACCCAGTGGCACAGTAGCGAACAATGAAATGTATTATGGCTAATTTATCAGCTATTAGCGCAATCGTTCCTCTTAACTGTTGTTGAGCTAAGCTTGATCATGTGCATCATACACTGAGAATGTAACTTCCCCCCAATTTTGTTTTTTGGTGAAAGCGCTGGCTTTAAAACAAATATTTTGTATGCTAATTTCACAAATATGAACAAAAGAACTGAGCCACGCACACATTACGCATAAACAATCTGTTAACAAACTGTTAATCAATGGAAACCCACACAATGCAGCTCCGAGTGCACATTGTTTGTGCTGATGTTAATGCCAGAGGATGATTGGAGCTCTAAAGTTGCAAGATTTGAAATGAATATATCAGAGGGCCAGCCCAGATCGAGTAGTTTGCAGACAAAGTTAAAGAGGTTGAGATGGTTTCGACACGTGTAGAGGAGGGATAGTGGATGGAAGTATATTGGAGAAAGGATGCTGAAGATGGAGATGCCTGGCAGGAGGAAAAGCGAAAGATCACATATTCAAAGATTAATGGATGTAGTGAAGAAGAATGTCCAGAGGTTTGTTGTGACAGAAGAGGATGAGATAGGGTGAGATGGAGACAGATGATTGGCTGTCTAAGGAGAGCAGCTGTAAGAAGAAGAAGAATTTAACAAGCGTGTATAGGCATTTGACTGATTTTAATTAGCTTGGTTTTGAGCTCATCTGGGAACATCAGACAGTTTCAGACCTTGGCTCAGGCGATTAGAGGATCATCAGGGGGTCCTTTTGTCCCTCTGCGGGGGGATACTCCCACTAGGTTTATATCTGGGACTCTCCACCATTTGACCTTAGAACTGAAGAAGCTTCTCGGATGAGAGGTGAAACGTCTTCAAGTAACTTAAAGAAGTCCAGACGCTTTTCTTTGCAAGCTCCTTTGACATCAGACAGAAACAAACTCTGAATGTAAGGTATCAATATTACATCATGCATCCTTGTGTGAAAGGAATGTACAACTTTTCATTCATGCCAAAACAAAAATTATTCTCTATAAATCACAATCTTATTACTTTTGAGAACCAAAAAAAAATCTGATATTTTTGCCAAATTTGTGTAAAAATTGATGTAAAATGAGCGAAATATATGATGATCTAAACACTTATCTTTCTATCTGCCAGCCTCACTTATGTACAGGAGATGAACCGCACAATACCACACATTCATTATATCTTAAACTTGAAAAATGTTTTATATTGGAAGCATCCTGCCTGAATTATAGAAAACCTCCGCACTTCTTTATCATCTCACAGCACCTCTGCACTACTTTCACTCATCCTAACTATGACAGACCGCCCCTTGTCTTGTCGGAGTGATTTATTCTTGGATGACTAGAGTCATACCTTAGGACAGTTCAGTGACCTCAGATTTATGTCGTTTTAGTTAGTGCAACATCAGCCTGAGGGTAAATTCCACCAGAGTACTAGCTATTCAAGGACTGAAATGCAATAATAATGGTCAAGTGACACCCCTGTTTTGATGTCAGAGGAACAAAGAGCCAAGCCCCGAGGTAAACAGTAACAGCCCCAATAGCTGTCCCAGACAAATGGCTGAAGTCAGAGGAGTTTAGAGAGACTGAAGGTGTTGCCGGCTGACATGCTGTGACAGACCACTGAGTCTGCCGGTTGGTATCGTAGCATAAGCATGTCATAGCTGAAATACATGAACACTGGGAGTTTAGCTGCCAGTTTAAACTGAGGTGCAAAAGAAACATAAGTATACCAGTGTCAGGCATAATGGCTGAAATGACGCCAAAGGAAATCTGGGCTGACTGCTGGGTGACTGACAAATGTTTCTTGCAATACTTAAACACTTTGCTCTATGTCTGTTTTTTTTTTTTAATTAAGCCTGCTCTTGGCCTTTTGAATTATCCCTAATTGCAGAATAATTTAGCAACGATCAGATCATTAGCTTCGATGTCAGGCAGCAAATAAATGTCAGAAAATCGCTGCCTTTTCAGAAAAAGCAGCTCCTACAGTGAGAAAAGCATTAGTTGAAAACAAAACAATTATTAAACAATACAGACCTCACCACTTGTCATATATTATTTTAACATTAAGGTGAAACTAAATAAACTAAATGTAGTTATAGCTATATTAGTTTTACCCTTAATATCTTTATGTCACAACGTAGAGACAGCCGCTGGAGTTTCATACAGTAACAAATTGAAATCCGACACTGTCATATGATTATCCTTGAGGCCAAACAAAAGTATATTTCCTAACACAGCAGCTCCCCCCTTTTTTCACACATGGCTGACTTAGTAACTAATTGTGATCGCAATCTAGGTGTTTAAAGCTGACTGATGTAAAATTAAATGTGAAAAGCAGGTGTGATCTTTTTCTGTCTGGCTTGTCTGTCATTTCCATTTTAATCCATCTGCAGTGTTACGCCACTATCTGGTCTACTACACTTGCCTTTTATGAAGGTAAAAGCAATTACACTGTTAGAACAAGTGACCTTGAAAAAAAAAACATTTCACTTTTTTTTTTTTTATCCCGAGATAACAAGATAATTAATTTAGGATCTTGAGATTAGAGGAGTTGAAAAGCATGTGAAACAATGAACTGCTGAGGTCCCAGATCTGTGGCAGAACAAAACGTGACTGCTAATGTAATGTGTTTAATGGTTAACTTTAAATGGCCAAGAAAAATTGGGGGGGGGCTTTGTCTTCACTTTCTTATCTCATTTACACCTGATGTATGCAGCAGTCTTCAGAAAACGAATTAATGGGTTCTTTGTAATGAGACACCCTAATTATCACAGCTAAAACAAACAAACAGAGTCTTCCCATATACAATGAGATACATTTTTTATGCAGTACAATAAAACAAATGGCAAGAAAGCAATCTGTCTTTGTTAGCACATTGTGGCTGACGGATCATTCTCTTTTAGGGTTCAGACTGTGCTGATAAACAGGCTTCTGAATCAGACTAGTGCAGAGTCATTCACAGATAGTGCAGCCAGTATTTGCCCAGC
This sequence comes from Pundamilia nyererei, assembly GCF_000239375.1. Classification (NCBI taxonomy): domain Eukaryota; kingdom Metazoa; phylum Chordata; class Actinopteri; order Cichliformes; family Cichlidae; genus Pundamilia; species Pundamilia nyererei. The sequence continues at coordinate 9,339,789 of NW_005187402.1, read as the reverse complement.
TAAGTCGGTCCCAGGGTGTGTGTGTGTGTGTTCCTCAATGCAAATTATCTTTGATAATCAGTAGTTGTGTTCAGAAGTTTACATACACTCCAGCAATTTCCAGTTCATGGCCGATTTGAGCCTTTGGAGGTTCCTAGGTTGTTTTTAGACATCAAGACCACTTTCCTCTGAGGGTGACAAGTGGGTCTTCTTCCAGACCTTGGCAAAGTTGTGACATATCCAGCTCACCACGGTTGGCCACGGTTTTAGTTTTAATGGTACCAGGTACTAAAATAGTACCTCCCCACCCGGGGTTCCAAGCAATCCAAGCAGGTACTAAAATGTGACTTTGTCACACTGATTGGCTCGTCAGTAGCATAACTCAATGAGTCATGAGAGCGTCTTCTTTATGAAAACCAAAATGACTAGTTTTGAAACCCAGCAACGGGGCAAAAGCTACAAAAACAACGTCCTGGTCCCTGAATCTGATGAAAAGCCACCGACCGAGCAGCAGTATAGTCTTGCCTCGACGTCCACTTTTTGTTGTAGCGTTCTTGTCGCATATTAGTTACCCTGTAGGAAACTCACATGCATTGCTATGACAGCAACAGCGCACATTAGGAAGTACTCAACTGTAATGGAAAACCAGTCAATCTGACTCGAGTTGTGGCTCGTAGGTACTAATGGAAAATGGGCTTAGTACTTTGGTACAATTGTTTGAACTGATCATCTTTAGAGTTATTTAGGCTCCAAAGTACCTTCCCAAGTTGTACAAATCTAAAATTCTCTTTCTTAGATGTGTCAAAGAATTTTAACTATCTGTGACCATAAACCATAAACATATTTTTCATGACTGTGTGACACTAAGTAGGCCCAAGAAATTCTTAACCCCAGTTGTCACATACTACAGCTTGATTACAATCTTTTCGAATCACAGATGAATCCACCTAACAAGGTAGTATCCTGTCAGACAAGGTAGTGCAGTAGGATGCAGTTGTGGTGGCCTGGACCACAGAACTTTGAAAGGGTAAGAGTTTTGCATCCCTTTTGGACTTGTCATTTTCAGTGGTTAGATTTAGGCACCATGGGAAAAGATCATATTTCTGATTAAAATACACGCTAACACCTGCATCATCTCATGGATGATGAAAGGTGGTTCTGCAACAGGAAACAAAGAACATTTGTAGATATCACAGACAGACATCAAGGGACTTCTATTGGACACTATCAGACTCTTCTGCATCCTGGATAATTATGCATTAGTGAGTTCAAATGCGATGGCTGCCTAACCAAGTGTCAGTGCGTGATGACTTGGGAGTTGGACCGCAGTATTTGGCAGGCTGCAGTGTGCAAGATTGAATTCAGCTCTGCAAGAGTGCCAGTTGTAATCAGTAATAAACAGACCTCCTGTTGTTCTCAGAAAAGGAAAGAGGTGTAAAATTGTTTTGTGTAGGTTAAAAAAGAACCACAAATTGATCTGGGACCCAGGATCCCAGGAGCCCAAGGTTATGTACTAACAAGCCTGTTTTGTGTCTCTCTGTCTAATATGCTGGCGGAAGTCCCTGAGGCTATTTTTAGACTCACTCCCATGACAGTAACAGTCAAGACCTTGATATGTCTGAGCAAAGACCTATTCAAAGAACTACCCTGTACAGTCTTTTAACTTGGACAACAAGGACTGACTTCTTCCTTTTAAAGGACAGAGGCCCTCGGTGGCATGCTTTTATCGTTTTAGTGCAGCACAATTGGCTTAACCTAAAACAAAAACACACAAGCGCACAAAACATAGCATCATTGTTCTTTCTGACAGTTGGGATTTGGTAGGGAAAGCTTTGGACAAAACTCAATGGGGACAACCAGGCTTTGAAACAACACAAATTATTTCTTCTTTTAAGGTTCTTTATATGCCTTTGCACAAATTATAGAGGATAAAGTTGGTAACAAATACCAAGTGAGATGACGGCCAAAATCTCATAGAGGCCTGTTGTGAGAAAGCCCAGTTTAGAGCTTTTGGTTATTGAACTAAACTGCCCAGTTGCCATGTGCAAATGAAAGCATTGTGTGTTCAGGTGGTAAATTCAAGGTAAAAACAACATAATGTAACTTGCAACACTTGCCACATAAGAACAAGATTATCATCAGTGGGAAGAAAATACAGAAATTAAATATGTGTCTTTTTTTTGCATTTGGGACATGAAATAAAAATGTACACGTTTTAACCTTCCATCCAAGATGAAAATAGACATGTTTTAAGACCTGAATTGAATTGAATTCAGTATGCAGCAATTACATTAACCGACTTTTGTCATAAAACATACTTTCTAAATAAAAATAGACTTTTTGATTAAATACTTAAAAAGTCCTGGAGAATGAAAGCAGCAGCCTATTATTTATCATTAGTGGAAAATGTAAGAGTCTGAATATTATAGCTATAAATCATATAGCTCCAAGTCACAACAACAGTCCCCTCAATGTTGTTTGCATTGTATGGTAAAGACCCTACAATAATAGAGACAGCTGTATAGGAAGTGAGAAGAATTCTTCATGTTTAACATCTACTTTACAAATCCCTACTTAACATCTCTATTAGAAAATCGGAGTGTTTGCTTTTTCTTTGTCTTTTTCCCTCTCGAGTCTGTATGTTTTTTCATCAGGCCTCAAATTACACAGTAAACAGTCAATATGTCATTAGACTGTACAGCTGGCCATCATGTCAGGTCAGCCTAAGGTCAATGTGGATATTAACAGTCTTACTTCTCATTCTGTTTTGATTGCTCAGCCACTCATAAATCCAATAGATGCAATGAACACCAGGCTGTGTAACACATGACCCCTGAAAATGATGGGGCAGATCGACATCTGTGTTCACAAACCTGAAGTGCAAATTTGACCGATGATCGAGATGATGGAGCCATTATCTTGCAGCGTGGCATGTGTGTGCAGCATCTACTGCATGTGTGGGCTATACAGCTTTGTAGATCACATGGATCAGATGAGATCAAAGGGTTAATGAACTGTTAAGCCTTCATTTTGTTGAGATCAAAGACCTGCAAGCGTTACGATCGCAATCAGTACCTTCGCCGATGCCGAAGTCTTTCCAGCAAGGTCACCGCTAACAGAACTTGGGATATGTTATTCTGGGTTTTTGTGAATCCGTGTTGATGTGTGCGTGTGTCATTCTGTATTCCTGCCATACCACAAGCAATGACTTTTTTTTTCAGCATCTGTTTACATGGTGAAATAGTGTGAAAATATTACACATTTCGTCTGTTGGGAGACAATCAAATCAAATCAAATGGTTCATTTCTTGTATGCTTGCTTCATTAAAAATAAAATTATGTAGCCAGGCAATCATAAAGCAAATAGATATGTATGGAAACAGACAGGCCCTGATTGAAATTACTATTATTATTTTTTTCATTACTATTATTTTTAAATGGCGTCATTACCTCAAGATTGGGAGTTAATTATTTTGTTATCTCAAGATTTAAAAAAAAAAGGTTGTTTTCTCATCGGTTAAATTATGTCATTATCTCAAGAAAACAAAAGGCAGATGTCTTGAGATAATGGGATCATTTATCATGAGAAACTGACTTTTGTTTTTTTAAGATCATGCCATAATTACAGAGAACTTGGTAGCCCTGAAGACAGCTTGGCCCCCTTATCTTTTTACTGATAGAGTTATCAAGCAGGATCACTAAAGTGGCTGTGAAGTTGTGGTGGGACTAGTGTTCTTTTTAAAGGATGAGGATTGAACTTTATGTTATCTCCAATAGAAAAACACAATCCAAATCCTTCCATTTAGACTTCGACTGATCTGCAGTTTGTCCATCCATCCATTCGTCCATCATTTGGTATTATATTTATTATAGATATTGATTAATTAAATCAGTTGCTTCAGTTGTCATCTGTCAAAGCAAGCAAGCGAGACTATACTTCACCTTTAGACAACCTGACTATGTGCCAAAATGGACAGATATGGACAGACTCTATTCACTCAATTCAGTTCATATTTATCATTGCTCCCATTAATAGGAATATAAGTAACACTGATAAGGAAAGAGATCAGATTAGCTCATGCTTCAGTTTCAAAATAAGTACCACTCTGTTTTCTCTGCTTTAGGTGAGAACAAAAGATGAGAAAGAAAAAACAATAGAGCTCATGTTGGTACCTTTAAGTGAGTAAGTTGAAAATCATTCTCATGCATGAATCACACACCAATAACAGCCTACTTATATGCATGACCGAGAGGAATTAAGGCATAAAGAAATGCATGTTGTCAGTCATTCGAAAGACCACAAAAGACCCCATAAGAAGGAGAGCTCATGTCTTATTAAGAGGAGAGGAGCTTTCCTTTGGCTCCCCTGCAGTTCACACCCTGCTGTCTTGGCACTTCAGATCTCTTATAAATGCAGTGGAAACAACCTTTTGTCTCCTTGTGATAACTAAATAATGAACCCATTACCACAAGAAGCATGCCATGTTATCTCAGCATAATTAGATAACTTAAACAGTTTAAACTAAATTAAACAATTATACGTACACACGGTGAACAGATACATTTTTTAAAAAGCTGTATATTTATTTATCTATTTGAAGTGACTGCAACATCTAATTATAGTTGAAAATAATAATATATTAATATAACTTTTTTGTGCAAAGTGGTAACTGTATAGCAGTGGTTGTTTAAAGGACCATACACCAATATTATTTGTTTTGTTGTATTATGTGTGATAATCATTACCACTGCCAGAAATCACTGGCTCCTTATATACTGAAGGAAGCAGTGCAAACATTTGTTTTGATTAAGGCATGCACATGGGAAAGCAAAGCAGTAGTGCTACTTTGTGCCCTCGGTGTTGCAACGGTTTTTTAAAGTAGATAGAGTTGAACTGTCAAACTGATGTGCCAATCAGAAACATAAAAGAAAAAGCATCTGATTTATTTGGAGTGGTGCTGAAGGGTCATGGACAATGCATACTCTCTATTACAGCTAAACACTGCAAAAGTGTATAACCATAATATGATTGTTGTGCTGTTTTTCCAAAGCCAAGAGCAGTATAGAGCAAAATAAATATAAAAAAATAAAATTTTTAGAGGTAACATAAAAACTCTCAGAGAAATGTTTCATGGTAGTACTTCACTGTCACAGGAATTTAACCTCGGTTGCAATTATGCATAAATTTAAATCAAATTTAAAGTGATTATTTTTATACATGCCTTAAATCGCTTTTGATCTGATAATAATTCTCTCTCTAGAGAAATTATAATTAGCTATAATTTAGCAATACACAGGAAATATTTCTAGGTTTTTATACTAGCCTCTAATTATTACACTAAGGTTGTAATTAACTTATTTTAACGTTGCACTTAAACACCATAATTCTGTATATATAACAGTGGGGTGGGGTAACAGAAAGGCAAGAAGAAACAAATCATCCTCAATTGTTAAACAAGACAAACTGGAACAGAGGAAAACAGGCCGTTTCATTATTTTCATTATTTATGTATTCATTGTCTCGTTTAAATGCCTTTTCTGCACTGATTCATGGATCGTGGAACTGTAAAATATAATTATTTCTGCATTTAATCAACTAAGAGATTGTTTGCAGACAGTAATCTGAAAATGTTGGTTGGACTTGCAACTGTTGAACTTACATTTTTTATTAAACAGGAAATGGCATGTTGATCAAGGAACTCCTTACCAATGGAGGGGATAAACTACCAAGCTAAATAAGTTATTAAAAATTTCACACTATACTGTAACTTATCTGTATCATACATGTTAACCAAAATCGTTAGCAAGAGAAAACGTATCTGTTAAGACGATAAATCACAGGAGCTTTTTTTTTTTTTTTTTTTAATTATTGCTAATGCCAGCTCTTTATCCAGAAATGGATAGGTCGGCCTATCAAATCAACAGATGATTCCATTGGTTAGTAGTCATGTGTTTTTAAGCCTGCTTCCAAAGAGAATAGCCAACTGTGGCAACAGGGTAACAATAAATTAAGGAATGGATGCAAACATGAGAAAAATTCTGACAGAATACTGTTGTAGATGCAAAGAAAAAAAAAATTTTTCTTCTCTTTTAACTGATGTCTATGTATTTAGATTTTACTGGACATGCAGTACTTGCTTTGCTTGCCCTGACTGAATGCATCTGATGTGTGACATGAAAACAAACAACTAATTTGTAATCCGCAGCCTGGAACCTGTGAGAAATAATATGAAAGATTACTTCACATTTTCTCTACAAACAGCCCTTTTTTCTTTTCATATTTGAGCAAGTTACAAGAATTAAAAGGAAGACATATGCAGAAGGGCTTTTGCCCTGCTGGAAACCATCAAACCAAAACAGAACAAATTCAACGCAAGAAGTGGAACGAGGAAATGTGAAAAAATGAGAAAATATTACTGCAATTGTCAAATATGTGTCATTCCTGAGCCACACTGTGGCAGACATTAGGAAAAATAACTGAAGAATGAAATGAAAGAAAAATCTGGACGTGTGTGTGCTTTCATGCAAACTGTAAGTCACACTGGACAGCAATTTACAAAAAAAAGAGAAAGAAAATCTAAATAGCCCCTGCTGATAACAGAATAAATAAATACAAAGTGGTTTCTGGGATTTTAGATGCAGAAGCTATGCTCCTCTCCATATGCAGGATAGCCAGGGAAAACAATGTGTTTTTGGGCTATCCTGGCCCAATCATGATTGATAACAGTAATCCTAAGAGACACTGTGAGAGAGGTAGAAAGTTGGTCAACATGGTCTTACAACCAAATATTAAAAATGACCATCTTACATTGTGACATTGTGATTAGTTTGTATACTAAACAAATAATCAGCCAAATTTGCAGAATTGCATTGATGCCCACATTTCACTTTCATCCTAGAGTGTGTATTAATTTATGTCAGTGCTGTAACTGAATTTTCCTACATCCATTTCTCACAGTATAGCTGGCAATTAACTAACGACATTTCACTGCACACTCAGATGCTGACCTGCACTGTTTGGGTTCAGAATTGCTGGAATGGATAAGATATTTACAGCCCCGAGGTCTTCCTCTGATGCGCTGACTGTTAAAACAAACTTCCTTCTAACTTTGTGAAAAAAGCTCAAAATTATCCAAAAAAAGGTTTCTGGGAACTCTGGAGCTTCTCTCTTTGAACTTGTAGTCAATGTCTGTTTTTTTTCTGTCTACTTCTGGTGCTCCAGACAGAAAGTTGGAGCTTCTAAAAGTCAGACTGCACTTCTATGATCTCTTTACTGTGGCAAGCCCTCGCCCAGAAGCTTCAATTCCTGCTTTAAAGGCGGCCTTTGCTTTGAAAAGCTTTTCTTAAAAGTAGACGTTCAGGTGTTCGTCTCCTACTCCATCAGCTCATCAGACAATCTTCGCAGACACTGTGACTACATGACAGAAGAACAAGGCTGTCAGAGGTTTCACAGCAGTCAGGATAGTCGAGGTTCTCCCCTGTCAAGAAGGACGTTTTCTTACTTCGTTTAAGCTGGAAATTCAGCCGATGAAAGAGTGAGTGATGGCTCCATCCCCTCCTCCAGTCTTTTCACAGACATGTAATTTTACTTTGACTGTTTTTAAACTCAAATTGTTCTTTAGAGTTAGCTGCACTCAGAGTCTGTCCCAAATTATCATACCTTAGTGCACTGATGAACCTTCAGATAGTTACAGAGACCATCACTAGTCATAGAAAAGGAGAAGATAGATTTCACTTTCACATTTCATTTTATCAGGAAAACAAAAAGGTGATGGACAATTGTGTCTTCAACTCATTGAATTAATTGAGATTTTGCAAGAGCAGATGGCATGTATGTTGTTAACAATCCATTTTCATTTATAGATAATTGCTGCCTAATTTATTGCTCTTTGTGTTTAAACTATAATAAATATAAACTGCTCTGAATGATTACCAAAATACAGACACGTCTTTGTCAGACATTTATTCTCTGTGCAAAGACCCCAAAGAGTTTAATATCTAACTTCTCCAGAACATTGTAATGTGTGTGCTGTGCAAGAAGGCAGGTTTAACACCCCAATGTTCAGAAACAGGTAGGTAAACTCAAAAAATCTGCTTTATTGCTGGGACTAACAATACGTAGAACATAAACTGTGCAGGAAGCCGTGACCACAAAACCAGGAAACTATAAGAGATGACACAACAAAGAACAAGGGGAGACTCAAGATGTATACACAGCAGGATAACGAGAGGAGAGACATTAGCTGGGACACACAGCTGGGAGTAAAACTAGACACGAAATCACAGAGGGACGATGACCACAAGAAATAACAGATGGCAGACCCATAAACGAACTAAAAGGGGAAAACAAACGTGGACTACATACCAACGGGTAAACCAACACAAGACTGACTTTACACGTGAGACTAAAGGACTAAACATAGAGAAAACGCGAGGCAAGGACAGACATGGGAACATAACAGAGGCAAGAATACAAAGTGACACAAGAAATAAACTGAAATCATGAACAGATTAAATAAGAAACTAGACCTGGGAAATATAATGAAACAAATGCACATAAAAGATACAAAACTCGAAGGACTCAGGAACCATGACAGTCATACCTTTTAGCTGCTTCATGTGTGTGGTGGTATGCAGCAAAGATACCACAAGATTTTGGCAAAATTTACTGCTGAGAAAAACAAAGCATTAAAAAAAAAATTCTCCACGGTGCTTTCATAGCAAGGGTTTCAAAAATAAATCGGTTGCAAAGTGGGCTCAGGGGCTCTGTAAGGTTCATTAGACACGTTATAATTGCATCTGACATATCAGCTGACTCCTCATGACTAGTTAGAAAGTGAGAAATCCGTCGGCCTTTATTAATGACTCTCCATAACCACAGTACAGATGCCTTATTAGAAAGTAAGGCCTATTACCCTATATTAATGACTGACTTTGCTAACTGCAGACTTCAGGGTTTATTAGAGACTTTAGAGACTTTTCACAGTGTAATGCTGAAGGATAACTAATGTATAAGAGTTTTCTTCACAACTTAGAATCAAGTTTGTAATCTTATATAATCCTACTCTGCACCACCGGATTATTCTGTTTCGCTTCCAACTGCTCCTTAAATGTAGCATTAATGCAAAATGGATATTTAAGCTAAACTCGTGGGACTGTCGTAGCACATCTGGATATGTGTCAGAGACACAGACACAGTGAGGAAATGTATAGATATAAGCTCAGCTGTAATCCAGAGGTCTGCCAGGAGTGCAGGTGTGACAGGGATTTAGCATCTGTTAGTCCTCTGCCAACATCCAAAGCAGTACTAACCGTTATCCTCATGCATAATTACCCCTGCACACACTCCATGTGGCTGATTCTTCTCCACAAGATTGCCCCAGTTGCTGTCTCAGCTCACTTTTAGAGCCTGATTTAGCAGCAGATTACAAAGTTAGATTAACACCAGCAAGCGTTGGGAATTACTTTCAAAAGCAGACCCCAGATCAGCGCAGAACTGTTTCCGCTGCAGGATCGGGTCTGGATTTTCTGAAGGCTACCTAAGCTTTGCTTTGAAATTAATGGGGAGATTGTAAAGGAATATTTAACTGTTGTTATTCAGTTTCTTCCCATTGTTATAAAATGAACCTTTAGGAATTGTTATTGGTCAGGTTTTCTAATTGGATTATATATCTATCTGGCACATGGGGTTAGACGGAGGTCAGGTAAAGAGAACTGATCGTATTACCTTTATTATCTGTATAATTTGTAAATAGACAAAGAAAAAAAATTAATCTCTCTTTTCATGAGTGCCAGAGCATCAACTGCCTGGCCTCAATTTGTGTAGGAAATAGAACAAATGTGGAAGCGTGGTCTACAAATTCAACTGTTGGAGCCACATTACTATATCAAGCACAAAGTCAGTAACATGAACCTAAAGTGCAAAGACTTTTGTATTTCCTTCGTGATGGGAATTTCTACGGCTATCCAATTACTTTTTCTGGGAAATAAATAAATAATGTAATACTTTTGTGAAAAGTAACAAGTAATGTACAATATAATGATTTTTTATATTGTAAAATTTTTTGATGTTTCCATAGGCTTTAAGGGGGGAAGGTAGCAGTGGGATGCTGATTATCAAAAGCACTTGATTAATTGATCATCAGTAAGTGTGAGCAAGCTCTGTAAAAGCGGAAGTTTTGGCCACTGTGTGTTATCAAAGAACTAAAGAGGAAAGATTTCAACTTTAAACATTAGAACTGAAAGAGAGAGTACTTTGTTTTTACCGTGACAAAATGCGAATCACCCAGATTTCCTTTCCTAATCTGGTTGATTCATGTATAATCCTCATCACTAAAGCATGTGTCATATTTAAGGTGTCTTGATTGACTCATAATGTAGGAAGATATTCCTTAATTAAATGCCATTTGCTGTCTATCTATATTAACTAATAAACGTAACATCTATTGGAACACTAAAATGGTATCATTGAACCCTATAATTTAACATTACCAGCTTTTTTCCCTTACTGTATTTCCACATGTAGTGACATTTTTCCCCTGAGCTGCTGTTTGTAGCTGTACTTTTCTAATTACCTGTGTTTAATACATAATTGCTTTTAATTTATTGTTTTTGATGCATTCCTGCCCTGTTAAGTTATTACAAAAGTAAGACTGGGTAATATTAAAAGCCCTCAAGAAAGTGTTCCAAGAATAGAAATACTTCCTTTCTTACAAAAAGCTAGTCAGATGTTAACATATTTACAACTTTGCAGGTCTTCTGTCTTATACAAATACAAAATACTGGACTCTAGAGCAGAGAGACATGTTCTCCAACGTGTTTCCTTCTGGCAATTCAATGGTGGTTTCCAGGAGAACGGTACTTGTGTGACTGCATTGTGCCAGGTGTTCTGTTCAGTTTGGGGCAGGGGGGATTATGGTGTGGAGGGTTTTTTTTTTCTTCTTAGGAGTTGGGCTCAGCACCTTAGTTCAAGTGAAAAGAACTCTTAAATCTTCAGTATGGACGTGCACAAAGTAAGGTCCATAAAGCTATGGGTGAGTGAGTTTGGTGTGGAAAAGCTTGATGGTCCTGCCCAGAATGCTGACTTCAACCCAATAAAACACTTTTGGGATGAATTAAAGCACAGACTGTGAGCCAGGACTTCTCGTCCAACATCAGTGTCTGACCTCACAAATCTGCTTCTTGAAGAACGGTCAAAAATTCCCATAATCACACTCCTAAACTTTGTGAAAATCCCCCCCAGAAGAGTTGAATTATAGCTGCAAAGGGTGGGCTGACATCATTTTAAACCCTATTGATTAAGAATGTGATGTCAATCAGATTCATATATATATATATATGTGTGTGTGTGTGTGTGTGTGTGTGTGTGTGTGTGTGTGTGTGTGTGTGTGTGTGTGTGCAGGCAGATGAGTGAATAATTCTCAGGTATTAATAATATTCTCAGTTATCATTAATTAAAATCTGATTAAGTGCACATGATTGGACTCAAGAAGGTGTAGGCTGTTTTATTTAATCTTTACTTTGCCACAGATGTGTGTGGAATTAACGTGCCACAGTCTTAAAGGTTTTCTAAGGCTTTCGGAGTACCGCTGTGGAAGCTTGAGGCAAATTGATTTAAACCAACCTCCAAATGATTTGAAATCAAACATTTCACTGTAAGGAAAACTCTTTTCAAGAATGTATTTGAAAATCTTCCCAGGACTGGCTTTTCTAGCAAATTCACCACAAGAGCAGATCATTTTACTCAAAAACAAACAAACAAATAAATAAATAAATAAATACATAAATCACCAATAAGCTTCACATTTATTCTCCAGGTAACTCTTGCCACTGTTAAAGCGTACGTGGCTGCAATCATTAACAGACTGCAAAAATTCGACCTGCAATGGAGAAATGCCAGCAAAAGGCTTTGCTGTCCAAAGAGAACATTAGTGCAAAACTACAATTTGCCAATGAACATGTAGGCCAAGACCACATCTATTGGTATAATGTGGTCTGCAGAGATGAATCGATGTTAAGAGCTGCACGGCCACAGTAACAGCAGTCATTTTGGCCCAGATGTTAGGGAATAGTGAACAATTAGTCAAAAAGGCCTGGGAGGTTTTTTCTTACAAAAAGGGGCATACGTAGCTTTTGAAGCCTGTA
>NW_005187402.1:9321874-9327083 GCF_000239375.1 Pundamilia nyererei | reverse complement strand
ACACACACATATGAAGAGAGAGACAGTATGCATTGTATGCAAATGGCTACCAAACAGCCATCATAATTTGTCATACACTGAACAGGACAAATCAACAATTGACAATGACTAATTAATATTAAAATCTGTAACATAATGTATTGTTTGGAGTTTAGTCTGTTACTGTTACTATTTTTACCATTTCTTTTTGGAGCAACTGTAATCCACATTATTTCCTTAGGGATTAATAAAGTATTTTGATTCTGATTCTGATTGTTTCAGGATGACCTGCCATTATCCAATGACACATCTGCTTTCCTTTATCTTTTGCTCTTTTCTCCTCCTCTTCTTTTCTCTTTTTTCTAAACTGAGCACCTGATGGCTTTGAACTTTTCTTGTCCATCTTGGTTTTAATTTTACACTCCAGTATGAACACAAATCCCCCAACTCGAGGATCGCCACAACATGACCTAACAGACCTACACCTTAGTTCACAGATTCACTTTGTCTAAGGTGCATTTCTGGGATTTCGCACAACCCAGGATTCAAATCATGAATAGATAATGGGCTTGGATTTACACCATTATGAATGAAATGTGCTCTATTTGGAAGCAGCGGGTCTCCCTCCCCTTTCGATGGGTTGTGTGTGAGACTTTAAATCAGCAAACTGTAAATTATAAAATTTAAATTGTTATAGATCCCTTTACCCCTGGTCCTAAAGTGTATATTTATTTTCTTACTCTTCTTATATTTATTGTTTGTTTACTTGCACTGCTATAACTGCAGCCTCGTCGTCTCGTCTCTCTATATACTGGACTGTATGTAGCGGAGATGACAATACAGACAATACAGTTTACTTTGACTTCAGCACCGAGCAGGCCGCCCGTGTCGCCCGTATCAAAAACCGCTACTGTCTCTCACTGTCAATTTCAAAGGCCCTTCATCCTATCGCCAGATCTTCATTCTTCTTCATTTTATCTCCTACTGCCTCACTCTTTAATTCTTTAGGCAGTCAAAGCATAGCAGACAGCATGCTCAGAGAACAAAACACTGTGGGTGAAATTGAGCCTCAACATTTCACCTCTTGTCTGTCTTATTTTCGTTCCACTTCCTTCCCTTTCCTCTCTCTAATCAAACGGCCCACCTGCCTTTTAGTTCTTTTCGGAGGGGTGTCTCACTGCAGGGGATTTTATTTTTATTCCTCCCCTCTCTTCACCTCTCCTCTTCTCTCCAGAGTGTTGAGCTGTGATATATCATTCCCCTGGGCATTGGGGAGGCAGGTAGCCTTTTAAGGCTGTAGGTTCTTAGGGCTTGTTGATATAGTGATAGCCTGAAGAGATACTGAGCTTCTATTTAGGTGTACCTTTTTTTATGTGCATTTATTTTAATATATATGTGCATTTACTCTGTACCTTTGTGTGTGTAGATGCCTGGTTGTAAACTTCTCAGGAAGCAATTTTTTGCACACTAAAAACACACGAAAGCTACACAGAACACAAACAGGTAACCTCCTAATTTCATGTAAATATATTTGTCCTTTGTTTTCTTCCCTTTTGTTGCACGTCTCACACAGACACACACGCGTGCACGCACGCACACGTGCAGGTTCAATTGAGTCATTAACACAGCCATGCATCTCTGATTGATTGATATTAATAGACGGAGCAAGAGGACCTTTCAAATAGTCTCCTTTGCCATTGTCCCTCCCCTGTTCCCACATGCACCTCTTCCTTCTCTCTCTCTCTCTCTCTCTTCCTCTCTCACACTGCCTCAGCATCTCATCTCGGTGCCACCAGCAGCATTAACAGTGAGGCAGTAGGCAGACTCTTTTTTTCCCCCCACACACAGCACAGACAGGAGCCGGCACTGATGCGCAAATGCACAGAAACGCACACACTCACATGCACTGGAAGCAAACAGGAACCGGACAGAGACTCCAGCTGCAGCATGTCCACTGGCTGCAGTCAGACATGTAGGAGGAGGAGGTGCTCTGCTCGCTGTTCCATGTCCGTTTCAGTCCTCTAAGCACCTCCCATCCCCCCGCGTTCGCTCCCTGGCTCTGCGGTTGCTGAGGGGCTGGCTGGAATGACCCGGGAGAGCGGGAGACACAAGGAGATGCGCTAGATGGGGCTGCCGGCTGGGAGGACTCTCTGATCCTTGCTCCCTCCTCCTCTCCATGCCGACAGAGACAGCAGAGCACTGATCTGTCCCACAGATGTATGCCCATATAGGAGGGCATGGCTGTGTAACGCGAGGGTCTTCAACAAGCACAGCTTGAGAGGAGGACCACCACAGAGACACCAGGTAAGAGGTGCACAGCTGGGGCTACTCTGTTGGATTTCCATCTATATTGATCTACGCAGATGTGAAGGAATCGGCAATGTGTCTGAGATATAGAATATGTCATTGTTTTTTTTTTTCATCCTCATCAGTGCTCAACTGTTGGTTTGGTTATTTACTAAAGGTTTGTATCTGTTTTGTTTGTGTGTGCCTGCTGTGCTGCATGGCCATTGATTAGAAGGGAGATGGGTCTGTGGATGAGCACTGTGGCAGCATAATAATGGAATATGTCTCCTGGAGGACATGGTCTGATATCCATCTGAGGAATGTCAGTGGGAATGAAGAGGAAACAACAGAGAGGTAGCAGGAACGGGGAAGAAAAAGCAAAACAGAACAAGTGATTGAAAGTCCATGACATTTCGTATAATTTATATGACTGTCATATACTGTGGGCTTGTGCTGCTTTGGGGCTGGGAGGGGGGAGCATTTTGCTTTGTTTGTTTTTTTTCTCCTACTGCTTCATTTGTAATTCATATATTCATCCCACACTCCACATTTGGACAGTTTTTCAATTACAGTCTAAACTAAAGGCTGTATTTCACAGTGTGGCAGGGTAGCTGAAAGTGCTCATGTTGAAGAAATGACGCAAAAATGCCACACAGGACTTTGAAGAAATGATGCCGACTTGCAGAGCGGGACTGGCCCCTGGGTACGAGTATGGCACAGATGAGGGTAGAAGTTTGGGTATGAACACAGGAAGAGCGATGAAACTGCAACAAACACATGTTGAAGCCGTGTGAGGTTAACACAGAGGATGCAAGTGAAACTGAACAATCACAACTATTAATACGAAAGATGAAATGGTGGTGGCATCCCCTGCAGACCAGGGAAAAGGTCAGTTTACAACCTCTGCTAATGAAGGATCTTTCCCCTGAACTCACCTCTAACACTCATTACAGGACTTTAAAATGGTTACAATGCCTTTATTTTTGTGTGTATATCAAAGACCAGGGGGCAGCAACAGCCTCAAAGTGCATTTCAAAGATTGGCTCTGGGTGAATGTGCTTATGCAGAGGTGCCTGTGGCTGAAAGAGATGAGCTGTCCGGTACCGTTGCATGGAGCATACATCACTGAACGCAGGGCCATGGACCCAGGAGGAATCAACAGAAAGAAATCCATTACTTAGATGACCAGGCATCTCTGATCTCATCATTTGACTAGGCAGGCTATAGAGACAGTGGGAAGGAGCAAATAGAGAGAATGAGAGCATTGAGGGAAGCCAGTCAGATGTGGAGAGAACACTTGCTTCAACGCCATGATTAATTCTAAAGGCAGTACATTCAACATGTGCCAAGAAATATCAATATTTTCCATTATGCGGCGTGTTTAAGAATGGACGGTGGCTGATTTAAAGGTTGTTTTTAAAAGCCATACTGCAACATCCATCTAAATGCCACTCAGCTCACTCAGTCTGGTTAGACTGGGGTTTGATAGAGTGGATGTCTGAGGTTGATTAGGTGTGCTTTTGCGGAAAATATATGCGTAGGTTGATTGTATGGCAGTAAACAAGAAACACTGGTGTAGACCACAGTTTATCAGGTAAATTTTACTTCAGAAAAAACATGTTTTATGAATTTATAAAACATGATTTAAAGCCACATTAAAGCCCAGTAATATTTTATATGATCTTTTTGTACATTGCGCTTTCAGATGCAGCTGCTATGTCATCTTATCTGCCAAGTTCTGCTTAGTCATTAGAGGAAGCAATACAGCCCCAAGGTTATCGACTACAGCAAATTAACAAAACTTGCGATGCAGCCATTGCCCAAGTGCACAAACTTATCAACCTCTCATAATATGGCTCATTGAGAGATCCCCAGTAAGAGGCCCACCACTGACAAATACACAGCCTGGACATGCTTTCAAAATCCAATCAGCTTCATGTAAGGAGTACTAGCTGGCACAGGCTGGCAGTTCTGAAGAGGCACATAAAAGCACAGTTAACAGACTTGGCACTAGATAAAACCTACCGATTACACCAATTACAGTAGAGGGCATTTAAATGAGTGGAAACAACATGCATTATTTCAGTCTCATGAACATTTTACCCTGATAGTTGAGCACAAGTGGATAGCTCTGTTGCAAGACACGTGGGCACTCCAGAGATGCACATGAATAGGCACACTTGCACCAGCTGCTTTGATTTTAAATCTAAGCAGTGATGCCTATCTACAGTCTTGTCAGGCACAATGATTTCTGTCCAGTTTTCAAAGCTCTGCAGGACTTCAAAGCAACAATGTAGAGTGGAATTAAAGGATAAGGGTAGGGATGTTTTATATTTTTATTGCAATCAAATGTGGTTTAAAAAATGAATGACATGGTACAGCGGGTATTCCAGAGATCAAAAATATGGAGCTATTACAGTCTTGTTGAGATAAACTATCCCTGTCTTTCCTGTTATGTTGGGATGTGCCGATCACTACCACTGAATTGATTTTATTGACATCCAGCTGCAATATCAACCATCAGGGCAAGTTTAGGTCTCTAAACTCACCAAAATAGCTCTGACCAGTTGAGACATCATCGACCGAGATGCTGAGGGTATGCCATCTGTGGGTAACTTGTGGGGTCTCTGTGGACTGGACTTGTTCCAGCCTGTATCCTGCTGATGCTTCATCAGATTGGAAGTGGGGAGTCTGCAGACTAGGTGAAGGCCTTAGGCTGTTTATCATGTACAAGCCGTTTCTGAGCATTTTTTGTGCATTGCCCTGCTGGGGGTGGCTGATGCCATTGGGAATACTGTTTCCACGGGTGGTGTGCTTGATCCGCAATAATGTTGCAGGTGGGTGGTAAATATCTATCTATCTATCTATCTATCTATCTATCTATCTATCTATCTATCTATCTATCTATCTATCTATCTATCTATCTATCTATCTATCTATCTAT
>NW_005187402.1:9319260-9321854 GCF_000239375.1 Pundamilia nyererei | reverse complement strand
TATCTATCTATCTATCTATCTATCTATCTATCTATCTATCTATCTATCTATCTATCTATCTATCTATCTATCTATCTATCTATCTATCTATCTATCTGCAATGTTCTGTTACTGTCACCCTTGACAACCAGCTGTTCTGTTCTGGTGCTGTATCTCAGGGCCAGTTTGGCCAAGCTGGAGGCCTCAGACGCACACAAGACAGAAAAACGTTAATAAACTGGCAATGTTACTGTGGTAATAAATATCTGAGTAACAACATGCATATTAATTGGTCTTTTGTGCCAGCAGATTTCTGAGAATCATGCTATTGCTTTGCAGAAGAGCAGTGCAGTGTGAAGTCATTGCTTAACTTGGCCAGGATCCCAAACTATCAATTGGGAAAAGGAAGCATGTGCAGCATACATAAAAATAAAGCAGACTTTGAACACTGGATTATAATATGTCTGTGTCCTTACGGTCAGCCATCCACCTCAGAACCATGCTTCTCTTAACCTGTGGACTCACTATTAACCTGCTTTCAAACCACCACAGTTTTTTATTGGTTGGGATACATTACTTCGAGTACCCGTCTAATGAGACATGATTATCCAGCAAGTCCAGTTTGAGAAAAACATCCCTGGGTGTGAAGGCCTATTAGATGCCAAAACACAGAATTTTTACACCTCTGGAAAGTTGTCACAGTGATGGTGATAAAAATGTCTTCCATCAAAACACTTGGTAACTAAAGCGTAAAGCAAAATGTTGCTTTAGAAAGTCAATCATAGCCCAACAGGCACTTTGCACAAAAGTGAAAACTCTTTTGGGAGGTCTATGCTGCACAAACACTGAAGCTCCATCCACACTGGCACTGGTGATCAGAGGACCTAGAAAGTCAGTGACACTGGGTGACTTCAAGTAACTACAGGTGAAATAACCAAGACAGATACAAAGTGGGCAGATCCTTAACCTTTCCCAACTTTAGAGTGAGGACTTGAAGTGCCTATAAACAAGAATGCAGGCTATTGTTGATTGACACATTACCTGGTAGTAAATATATTAGAGGGCTATCTACAGTAGGCGTATCAGAGCTTGCAATGCCTGGAAAAGTGACCAGCTGTCAGCTTCAATGCCATATGTGTGGAAGCAGCTTAAGAAAAAACTTTCTGTGGTAGAAGACATACTGTATTCTGTAAATAAGCTTGAGTATATCTTTGTTAAATGCATATTCATCAATGTGGGAGGAAGAAGGGCAATTTTAACCATTTGTCAGCAAAAAAAAAAAAATACACAGATTCAATGTATGCAAGTTAGAATTTATGCATTTAAACAACGCCTCCTTGTGCAAGCTGTAGTTGCAACCTACAAAACCCACTCTTATTTTTGTTTACAATTAAGCAACATAAGTGGGCATGCAAACTGATGAGTGCATGTTTGATATGTGAAAGGTTTGAGTGGAATTTAACTCTTAACTCTGTGGTTCAACTTAACTAAGGAGGGAGTGAAAATAAACGATAGCAAGTAAAAACATTTTTAAAAAGTCTCGTACTCCAAGCTCCGAGTCACCTCTCCCGCACCCTAATGTATCCTTTAATGGGGTCATTTTCAGATAGCAGAAATAAATGACGCCATTTACTCGGAGAACTTGTTGGGTCTATAACAATAAGAAGCTTTTAGATCCCTTTTGCTGACTGTGTGAAACAGGAAATGAGCAGTTGTATATCTTGTTAAAATTGTGTTTTTTGCTGAGTCACCCATCCACCTCAACCCTCCATCCCCATGCTCTGGCTTTGCAGCTGTACAACAATGGCACCTTATTTCCTCCTTTGCTCCCGTCATAATTACCACAACCATCTCTGGGCTCAGTCACTTGAACATGACCATATGTCATTTTGTGGCACTTCTGAAATGACTAATTTCATTTTGTCGTTGTAATTCACTCTGACCTCGCCCTTCATTTTGTACATTTTGAAGCCAAACATACTGCATCACTTTTACCGTTAGCATACGGTGTGGAAAATAACATATAAAAAAATTAACATATAAACTGAAGGAATTAACTCTAACTCTGAATGCAAGAGCTTTCAAGCCAGAAATGGAGGATTCAAATCTGTAGCACTGTACCAGCAGTATGCTGAATATGCTCAGGGTCATGAATCATCATTGGAGATGTGTGCAGCCTTTGAGAACATTTGCATTCTCTCAAACATAATATAATTTTGCATCCTTTACACACACATATACACATTCGCACAAGTCAAAATATAATCATCATTGGTAGGATCGTGTTGAAGATTTTTTCTTGTTGTTGCAGTTGTTGTTTTGCAGGGTACAAACATAGCCAGGGGCCATAAAGTTAATTACTTTTTTAACTGTGGTGTCACGTTCCTTTTTCTGTCACCATAGCGTGCCAAAGGCAGCATTAAAATATCCATAGCATTTCATGGTTGGGCGTCACAAATTTCCCATCTAGTCCACTCTCTGTGTCTCTGTGTCTTCCTGCAGGTTTTACAAAGAAAACAGATGACTGCAGTGTTTCTTGCAGGTTTGCTTTTTCAGAGGTTTTCATTTTTTAGCGGGCAGAAAAACAAGGATTTTAAGTGTGCTACATTTGTTTA
>NW_005187402.1:9312177-9317958 GCF_000239375.1 Pundamilia nyererei | reverse complement strand
CTGATTACTTTTTTCAATTAACTTGACCAACACTGCTGAGGAATGAGCGGATCATTGAGGGAGCCTAAACTGAAGAGCCATCAGGGCCTTTTTTTATCATCATCTACAGTCCATGTCCACATGTGTAGAAAACAGAAGTATTTACTCAATATTTCAAAAGGATTTAATGGATTTTACTGATCCTGTCCCTGCGTCTCTCTTTCAACCCCATCTCCCACCTCTCCCACTTCTCAGGTCCTGTTGTGTTGTTCCTTTCTATTCATGAAATCTTGTTTATACTTGCGTCTACACTGTCGAAATACTAGAAAACACGTGGAACAACAATGTTGATTATGCAAGCTTCAAATGGCTGCAGTTTTACATTTTTTTAATTTGTAAAAGAGCTGATCTGCACAAGCAAAGGTTCAAACATTTTCATGAATATTCTTAAGTAAGTAAAACAAAAAATCTAACTATTATCTAAACCTTTACTGTAAGCACTAAAACTGTCATAATGCATGTTTTTACAGTCACTGAAATGTGTATTATACACAGTGCTGTGCAAAAAGTCTTCAACCACCCCTCATTTCTTTACATCTTGCTCAGTAGGAGCCATGCTTTTTTCTCATTTTTATACTAGTCTTGCATAATACCTTCCCGGCATTTGGACATTTTTTTTCCTTTTTAAAAAATGTTTTTCTTTAGTCTTTGTTTTTTCAATTTATTTCATGTTTTCTTTTGTTCGTATATGACGCAGTGTCATATCTGCCCATACAGTAACAGACAACTTGGCAAATCATCAACTATAAATTGTATCTTTAGACACTAGCAGCATGACACAAAAGCACATCTTTTGTTCCTATTTCATGAGTGGAATCTAAAATGATATTCTTAAGAAACAGGAAAGAATTCAGCAAAAGACCTGACAGAGTTACATCTGGCCATTGTACTCCTTACTAACAATGAGAAAAGGGCTCAGTGGCTGTCAAGAAGTCCTTCTTAAAGAAGGGAAACACCGAGCAGGTGAACAGGTGTTAGTGGCAACAGGTCTTACGGACTGATAAATCCAGCTTTGAACTTTCTGGTTTAAATCATTGTCACAGCAGAGGTCAGGAGAGCAGTACAACAGCAGCTGTTGTAAAACACGGTGGAGGCTCTGTCATGGTTTGGGGCCATATTTCAGCCAGTGGTGTTGGAGATCTTGTCAAAATTAGTGGAATTAGAAAGCAGAAAAGTACCTTTAGATTTTGACCCACCATGCAATACCATCTGAAAGCATCTGATTGGAAACAAAGCCATTTTTCAGCATGGCAATGAACCCATACACACCACCAATGATGTAAAACAACAGAAAAGCACACAGAGGAATGCCTCTCCTCTTCTCTCCTCCCAAAGTGTGCGATCATCATCTTGTCAGAGGACAAAACAAAAGCAAACATCTAACATACAAAAAAAGAGGTTTGAATGTCCTTGAAGAAGCCCAGAGAACTTTGTTTGAACACTATTTACAGAAATTATAAGTTTTCCTAAGAGTGTTGCTATGTTGAAGAGTAAAGGTGGTCATACCAAATATTGACGTTGAAGCTTGGAATTGTATAAACTCTGCTTTTGCCTTCTATACTGTATTTCCATGTAAGTGTGCACGTGTTTGAATAAATTGGAAATGACCATTTTCCTAACAAAATATCAAGAAATGAGTGCAGTACAAGTTTTTTTGTATTATTTGAATAGAGGAATTACTCTTTTTTCATATAATCTGAGTAAAAGTGACAGAAGTTGGATCAATATATTTTATTTAAATGAAAAAAAGTATGTGGCGTCACAGATGATGGATGGTGCTCGTTTTTCACTGCTGAGATCTAAAACTGCTAGAAAGTACATTTTGACAGCACATTTCCAGCATTCTTAGATGAGGTTTTAAAAAAATACTACAAATGCATGAACAGCTTTTCACTTCCACAGATAGCAACTTGAGCCCTGCCCCACTTTATGCATAGTTCAAGCCTCGAGAAGCCTCTTCTGGTATTTTAATTGTCCCACAGGTAGAAACACTGGGTTGCTAATCATGATCGTCTCCAAATGTGGGGCATTTCCTAACAAGCTGCCTGAAAAGAACTGCGTCACTCTTAAACCAGATATAGCTCTGTGAAGTGGAACCTTCACATCAGCAGAGAGTGCAGCTCTCCAAGATTTTTCTAAATCACAGCCTGCAGTGGACCTGCTGCCTCTTTCACAAAGCACCACTTTTAATAAATCTCTAGAAGTCTTGAGAAAAGCGCAAGATTTCCACGTCTGCTGCCATTGCTGCAAATTGGAAGCCTTACAGTTGCTCGTAAGATGGAGATTTGAGATCAGGAGATCGCACAGACACAGGATCCGTTATATAAACAACAAAAAGATGATCAGGGGGGTCTCACAGCTCATAGTTGTTTTATTTTTAACACTGCAACCACTTGTTTATTGACAAAATTGAACCATTTATGTAAAAGAGTACAACAGATCATCAAATCACTGATTTAGTGCAGAACTAGAAATTGCATGTTGCTGTTCTCTGGCTGGACTGTACACCAATAAAAAAAAAAATCCACCTCATGGCAGTCACAAAATGGAGGCCAGAGTAACTACAGTATGCTAGCGTGTGAGCAAAGGATTTTTATAATTCTCCCCAACCATCCAGAAATGATTTGTTTCTCATTCTACACAGTGATGCAGGATTTCCCATCGTGATTACAGACAAGCTTGAAGTAATCAGTCAAGTCAAGAAGCAGAAAGAAAAGAAAGAAAGGAGAACCGAACATAACACCGGAGTATTCAGCTGCATACAAAACTGCATTTTGTTAGAGGAAGCCTGTGCTAACTGTACTGCTGCTCCATTTGAGATCACAGAAGATTACTTTTCACATTTGCATTTTTTTTTTCTTGCATCTGCTGTTTCACAGTCGTTTGTAGCGAAAACTGTGTTTGACCCCAACCTCACCACTGTGTTCTGACAATATTGTGCCGCTGAGCTAGCTTCTTCTTCTTTTGGCAGTGCAGTAATGCTTACAAACCATACAGAGTAAGCCTGGCGTTACCAACAGGTGTGTGATCTGTGGCGCAAAGTCAAACGTCATTTTTAACCCGTGTTGGACTATCGGGGTTGCCCATCGTCTCGCTGTCTGTTTAGGGAGCCTCAGAATTGTGCCTCTGCTTTTTTGTAGTTGACATGGTTCCATTGGTTTCATCATAACATGACCTTCAGCACACGCTGGGGCACTTTGCAGCAGAGTGTGAAGCAGATGGTATGAAGCCTCCATTGCGGAATTGGGCACCGACAGCTGGAGACAGCGTGGCCGAGTACTCATTCCTGACTGCTCTTGATGTCTTGTTCTCTTGAAGTCCGCATGCAAAGTTGATGCGTTGTAATGTAACGTCTCTGCGGATGAATCTGTGGAAACACAAATAACACCCACTCTTGCTCACTGCTGGATTAATTGATTGATTCAATTTATGTCTCTCCGACTCGAGCGGACTCGGAGACTTGGAAACTTTGTTAATCAGCAGCATCTCGATCTGAGGTCATCGTATCTCAGGATTTTGTTCACAAGTAAAGATAAGATGAAGCGAGGCGGACCAGCAGGTGGTTTGTCAGTACAGCTGAGCAAATAAGGAAGTGGAGATGGAAGATGAAGCAGTTGGTTTAGATTTCTTATGAGCATGAGTAGTGAAAGAAACAGTGAGAGATTAGAGGAGCCAGCTGCATTTGAGGTTATATAATCTCATCTGAGCTGTGAACACCTCTGGAGCCCACAGATGGAACTAGAAGGACACCTGAAATATTACTTAACCTGCTGCAACCACAACCTAACTTTGGTTAGATGTAAAATGGATGGATGGATGTTATCTGTTTTGATTGTAGTGGTACAGATAAAATGCTGAAAAGCTCCTCTTACTGTTCCAATCACATTACACCTACTGCAAACAAAACACTGTTCCCTATCAAGAAAATATCTAATGAGAGGTTAAAACTAAGAGAATCTCTCCTGATACTTGCGATTTGTTGGAGTAAACATTTCTGAGGATTCATCTCAATCTTCTGTTATTGTCTTTCTGTGGAGATTTGCGAGGTTCTTTGAAGTGTGTTCTGCTCCCTCCCTGAAGCGGTGCAAGCCAAAGATAAAACCTTTCCTCATAATACAGGGATTCACTTCAAAGGTCTGAAAATGAAACACTTTGACATACTATCAGTGCTCACAGGTGTGTGTGTGCATACATGTGTGTGTGTGTGTGTGTGTGTGTAGGTAAGTTTGCATGTGTACATTACCAAGATTTCAAATTATTCCTTAAAAGTTCACACTGGAAAAAAATCAATTTTTTTATTTTACAGGAACTAATTTTATGGAAGCCTTATCTGAAATATTGCAAACTGCTAGAGTGTGCAGTGTAACAGATAAAGTATAGATAAAGTCAAGATAGAAAGGCTATTCTTAATGTGCCTATTATTTCCAATGCATGCATGCTAGGTTAATTGGCAATTCTTAATTGGTCATAGGTGTGGATGTTAGTGTAGCTATTTGTCAGCCCTGTGATAGACTAGCAACCTTTCCACGCACTTCACAGCTCGTTAAATACAATAATTAGCAACATTTCTTCAGATAAGTTAGCAGAAAATCTGATCCAGTTCCAAATTTTTGATAACCACAGTTTGACAGGATTGTAATTTAACTGCCTTTTTCCATGTTTATAATTCTTTAAATCAGTTGTAGAAAAAGATAACGTGCCTCTCCTTCTCAGATATCACATTGCACCTAATAATGCCATATTCGTTCTCTGCAAACATGTATGTATTCGTAGGTAATCCATTAACATGCAGAGAAAGCAACAATGTGCATTTAATATTCTGCTAACGTAGTCACGGCAGGCAGGCAGTGTAATTCCCCTGTAGATCATGATGCTTTCTTGCATAAAGCCCTGCTAGATTCTGCTGTCAACACAGCATGTCTATGTACAAACATGAGCTACGGCTCCAACAAAAAGCTCAGATTTGTACTTGGATGCTACTATGTCAGATTCTGTTTGAATCAGACTGATTGCTTGTGTAACTGAATAGTTCTGAAAAGCACACAGACAGGGTTTATTTTCATCTGCAGACTGTTTCGGGGGTTGTAGCTTTCAGCCCACAGGGCTGTTAGCATGCACACTACATCCTGCGTGTGTGCATGATCGAATGTGTGCACTCATGCGTGAGTACGCACAGCTACAGCAGCCCACGAGGAGTTATTACTGTAAGAGAGTCTCTTCCAAACACCCCACACCGCTTCTGCACATACAGATGTGCAGACACGCACACACAAACATAAAGACTTTCACAAAAGCTGCAGTGACAACAAGGTTGTGCGAGGGTACATTCATTCTCTTCAGAAAAGACTAATTTAAAATTTTAATGGGTTCAGACTCTTTAAGGAAAATAGAGAAGTGGCTTTACTGAATAAGCAGCCATCCTTCCAACATCTAAATTTCTACAACCCTGAGGGAGAGATGCAGCCCAATATGAACTTTTAATGTAATTTGGCATACTAAATGTGTTATTATGCAGAACATGTTCTCACATAAATATCAGCCTGCCAAGAATTAATGACTGAGCAATGAACGTCAGCGTTGACTTTATTTGTCTTCACAGAACATATTTAAACAAGTCAGTCAATGGTATCACACAAAAGTCTTAAGACACCTCCGCATTTCTTTATAGTTTGCTGGAAAATGGGAAATATGCGCAGAAACTGTTCCATCGTGTGTTTTTCTATCCAGATTTGCTTTTACTGC
>NW_005187402.1:9260402-9311795 GCF_000239375.1 Pundamilia nyererei | reverse complement strand
GTGAACAGTTTCTTGACAGCCATCCTTCCACTGAGACCATTTCTGTTGAGGCTTCACTGAACAGAAGAATCAACTGAAGGGCCAGATGTGCCTCTCAGGTCCTGTGTCAGGTCTTTGCTTTGTTTCCCCCCCCCCCATTTCTTAAGGACATGACTTTCAGATACTGTTTGTCTGCTGTAGATTTTATTAGGCCTGCCATTTTTTCCTCAGTATAGTATTCAGAACATATTTTGAGCTAATAGCCCATTGGGAATCATATTGTTGACTGCCAAGCTGTGTTCAACTGAGGAAATGTGAACAAATGATGTGTTTTTGTGACAAAAATACCATTTAAAATTGATTCTTTGCTAAATTTTCTGTTATGTGTAGATGAAACGCTAACTAATCCCTTGAGTTAGGTGCTCGTTTTAGCCTTGAATGAGTTAAGTGATTTAGCAGACACACACACAAACAAACAAACAAATAAACAAACAAATAAACATACAAAAAATTATCTGAAGATGCTCAAATATAAGGGCTGGACTGAAAATAATTGAAAAAGCAGCCAATGTTCAAAGAAACCTTTGAAAGGCCTTGGCAGAGGAATTGATCGAGATCACGTACATTACAAAATTACAAGAATGTCTGTCTCCTTTGAAACAAAATAAAGATAAAGTAATTAGGGTGGTTCAAGAATTTTTCACTGGACAATATACAATATACATATGCAGTACAGTTGGATGATGGTGCAGATTGTGGTAAAGATAAAAATGCTAACATATATTCAAATGATTACAGTTTTAGTTGACAAGATTTAGAGGATTTTTTCCCCAAGTAAAGTCCATATAATAATAATAAAGTAAGGATATCACTTAAATCTATCTAACTATCTATCTGTTAATAATTAAATAATATTAAGTAATATTTTAGATGATGTGATTATTAAGTCATGAAGCAGAGGAAACTTTAGAAATATAAAAATATGAACCATAAATCACAACACAGATATTAATCCTGGAAAAGTACATTCACTGTATGTATGAATCTCCTGGACAGTTCAAATGGGCCATAAAACAGGCTCCTGAAGCTTTTTATCAAGACCTTTATTGCTCTTATGTACTGAGATTTGTTTTTCTGTGAGGAGAGAAAAAAAGTCTACAGAATCCAGTATTTGTAATCCCAGAGAGCTTAAATATATCCCAAGTTATTTTATTGTATTCAAATAAGGTCATGAGGTCTTTACCAGAAATTTTATGTTTATCCTTAATGACTGTAAAATGGAGCAAAGCCTGGAAGTTAGCTAAGACACTTAATTTAAGCTTCTTCCCACACGCGTGACATGTCTCACTCTGAACATAATGTTTACGGATATACACCAGAATTACCTGTATGGTCAGTTTTAGCATCAGATTTCCTATCTCCCCCACTGGCTTGTCAATACCACGGGAGCCTGGCATTGCTGCCTGCTGTTTCGACCTCTGCACCCCTCCCAGCATCCAAATGTAAGCCCCAGTAGGATATTGACTATGAGCTCGAGGTCTGGTTAAACGAACGCAGTTTTTGCTTGCTGTAATCATTTTTGTACTTTATACATGCCAGTAAGAAATCCCTTCCTGATGTCCTTTCAACACAGTGATGATGGATAATAAATCTGGTGTGAATATAGAGATGAAAATATAAAGTCAATCTAATATAATGATTAATGAATGAAGAGGAAATCTTCCGAAGATACTATGAAATTCTCTTTAAGCATCTCCCCCTTGCAGCAAAAGAATAGGAACACAAAGAAGAAGTTTTGTTCTCAAAAGTTAAGAACACAACTGTGTGGATTTTGTCCTCAATTAGGAAGGAGTATCTTAACAGTGTTAAAAGGAAGTAAAATTATAGAAATGGGCCTATGGGAATCTGACGTCAAGCGAAAGCAGAACATTGTGAATTCATTATTTTATCACATGCTAACAGTCCTTTGTTATTAGTGCATTGCTTCGTAGTGGCATCAGCTGTGAAAATGAATCTGTAATCCTATGACCACTTAAAACATAAAAAGAAATTCATTATTGTAACATGTAACATTAACATATTCAGTCTGATCCCCTCAAAAGTGACTCACTTGGGAAAAGTGTGAAAAAATATCTCAAATTTATATTCTTGTCCTTTCTTGAAGTGAACCTAATATTATAATTTCCAGATCCACATTTTAATAGCTTAACTTTACCGATTCACAGTTCAAAATGCATGGTTTTTTTTATGTACATGGATGGAGCTTCTGTGGTCATACAGAACAGGAAATAGAACATCAGGTCTGAAACACTGATGTTTATAGCACCGAGCCCAAGCTGCTCAAAGGTGCTTTGGCTCAGAATTACCTGAACTTTACTTTTTGATGACCTCTTTATTTATTCTGGCATGTCTAACATAAAACTCAATTTAATTCATTTCGATGTTTCATCTGCCATTGTGACAATATACACTTACTTTATTAGGAACACCTGGCTTGTACTGGGCTGGAGCCTTTAGAACATGACAGCATCACACAGTTGCTGCAGATTTGTAAGCTGCACATCAATGATGCCACCACATCTCAAAGGTGCTCCACTGGACTGAGATCTAGAGACTGTGCAAGCCGTTTGAATACAGTGAACTCACATACAGTGTTCAAGAAACCAGTTTAAGTTGAGTTGAGCTTTGTGACATGGCATGATATCGTGCTCAGCTGGTACTATAGAGGGCTGAGAGTGTAACATGAAACCACCACCATCATTACACCATCACTATCAGCCTGAACTTTTGATACAAGGAAGAATAGATCCATTATTTCATATAGTTTATGCCAAATTCTGACCCTACCATGTGAATGTTGCAGAAGACATCGACACTTATCAGACCAGGCAAGCTTTTTCCAATCTTTTGTTGTCCAATTTTAGTGAGCCCGTGTGAACTGAAACCTTTGTTTTCTGTTCTTAGCTGATAGGAATGGCACCCGGTGTGGTCTTCTGCGTCTGTTGCCAATCTGCTTCGAGGCTGGACGTGTTGTACATTCAGAGATGCTCTCCTGCATATCTTGGCTGTAACCAGTGGTTATTTTCTTCCTATTAGCTCAAAGCAGTCTAGCCATTCTCATCAGACCTTTGACATAAACAAGGCAGATTCAGCCAGAGTATTGCTGCTCACTGAATATTTCCTCTTTAGTCGGTCCACTCTGTAAACTCTGAAAATAGATGTGTGGGAAAATCCCAGTAGATCACCAGTTTCTGATCAAATACACAGCAAACAGAGAGCCTCTGGCACCAGCAACAATGTCACATTCAAAGTCACTGAAATCACCTTCAACTTCAACAGGGCGCCTTGACCATGTCTACATGTCTAAATGCACTGTGTTGCCACCATGTGATTGGCTGTTTAGATATCTGTGTTTAAGCGTAGTTGAACCTAGGTGTATCTAACAAAGTGGCCAGTGAGTGTACATTAACACACATACACAGGTCTGCTTTAGCTATTGTTTTGCCTCACATTAAACAGAGCTACAAATCACACACAACCCTTGAGACAGAAATTAGGGTCATCCCCTTCCGATGTCTTCTCCCTTTCGACATTAGCTGATGGTTACAACCCGGCTGGGTGTCTTATCGTCTGATTTATGAAATCAGAGCCACCATTGATCTTGTCTAGAAATTTTACAGTCTCTAAGTGATCGTGGTTTGTTGAGCTGAGGGCCACTGCTGAGATGAAGCTCTCATCTTGTTAATTAATGGTCTGCAGGTAATGCGGGAGGCCCGGTCTTCAGCAGGCAGTGGAGTACATTCTCTGGAGAAGGATCGGCCTGTAATGAAGGGCACTTAGACCACCTGCCAGGAGACCACAGCCAAGATTAAAAGTCACCAAGAGCTTCTTCAGACTAAGACAGATTCATCGCAGATGTGTTAGTGAAATATTGTGCTGCAGTAAACCCAGTGTCAGGAGCATACGCTTCCTCTATCGCTACACAGCATTTCTGTGTATTCTTATTCAAAATACAAACAGAAGAAACCACAGAAATACAGTTAATGGCGTGTGTGCCTATTATCTCAGTGTTGATGAAAAAGTATATTTCTGTGAGGAGTGCAGCGGTGATAAATTGTGCACCAACACCGAGGTGAAAAGCCTTGATTCAGAAAACTCCTATCCTAATGGTCTGTCATTCCTCTGGGGAATTCAGTAAAAACTGGCTCTGAAATCATTTTTCAGAGTGCATGTGTTCTCAATAAATGTGCTGACAACACAGAGTGCGAGAAACATAGAAGATGAATAATAAATAAGACAATATTCATGCTAAAGCCTGTTGGGATATGTGCTTATCAAGCATTGGTTGGAATGACTAAACTGTAATCAGTTTCTAGAGTTTGCTGTGGGAATACACAGAAGGATGTTACATCTAATTTTGGCTAAAGAAGCAATGATGCACAATCACAGCTGCAGGTTTTTGTCCTTTTTCCAGGAAACACAATCAGATTAATTGTACATTTTAAAGAAAATTAAGTAAAAGAAAGAGCAGCAGCCGGCTGTCATATGAATATGCCTTCAATCCAGCATTTATCTCAAGGTGAAAATTGCGTTAACTGCAGGCTCCTCTTCGCTGCAGAGTGGCGATCACGGTTTAGTTCAATGTTTTTGTCACGCCCTTTGCTTCAGTTTGCATGATCCTATTTCACATATGTTTTCCCATAAATTTCAATTCAGTTTTCCTCAGACTCTCTGTTGGCTCGTTTCCCATAAATCAGCCGATCAGATATTGATGAATCATTTTATTCGCTCCTTTCCAAATTGCGTTTTCCTCCTTTGAGAAACAGGGCTGCTTTCAGCCCTCTGTGTTCAGATGGGAAGCTAGAAATATTAGGTGGGCATCGAGGGCTAATAAAGCAGCCAACCAGTTTGTTGTTTGCGAAACCATCTGGATGCTGATATCTCTGAGATCACTGGGGTTGTATATGATCCATGAAAAAAAAATTTATTACAATAAACAATTTGAACAAACTAATCTTTAGAACACTTATTTGTTCCACCCCATATGTAGCAGCTACGGGGGCTCAGGAAAAGCACTCACTGCAGTCAATCACTCCGCACATTCATTCTCTAAAACAGCGGTACAGTGAACACACACAGGGAGGCAGACTCTTTTCTTTTGTGTATGTGTGTCTGCCATAATACTTTCTTTTTTAAAACAAATACTGCTGTGATCAATGGCGTTATGGCAACTACAGTCAGTGCATGATGAAAATGATCAGGGGGTTAAGTAATACGAGTAATGTAATGTATTCATTAAGTAAATCAGCCCTCCAGTTCACATGTAAATATAAGCAGAGGAAAAAAATACAAGAGCTCATTAGATAAGGATTTCACATTGTTAAGCTGCTCTTTCGATGCAATCCTACCATTAAAAAGTGCATAAGAGTCTTATAAATAATAATTCATCATCATAATGCAGATTTAATTGAAGTTAATACAGATACAGAGTAGCAGGATCTCTCCCAGCTCAGCTAGAAAGGATGCAAATAAGGGAAAGTCTCTAATGGATTTATTACCATAACAATGCAGTATTGCTCTATCAATACATTAAAGATGTTAGAGAGGTAAACTGGAATTGCATAAAGTTAAAGGTACAGTGTGTAAAATCTCACCACTAGATGTCAGTAGATTGCAGATTGCACTCCACTGAATTGCACTGAAAGTGTATAATTTTAGAGTGTAAGCAGCAAGTCTGTTTACCTTAGCTGTCAATATGCTGGGTGTTCACATTTATTTATTCTGATATAGGCTGTAAAGCTTTGTGAAAGGAGTCCAGTACGAGTCAATGAGTGAGTGATGCTCACTCATGTTCAGTGACGGCGATACTGAGGTGAGGTGTGCAGTGTATCGAGAACTTTTCTGTCACTAAGCGCTGCTGTGTTTGTCTCTGTTAGCCAAAACAATGTTGGTCAAACTTTCTCAGATGTAGATCTAACAATGTTGGACTCAAACATTTAGCCAATATAGTCTCATATAATGTGAGAATCTAATCAAATTGTTTATCAGAGCGAAAGTGTGGACTGAAGGCTGATATAAGCTCGTATAATGTTAGCCTACTACCAGTTGTTGTTCTTCAGTTTATTCTAAGCTGGAGATGGGAAGGTCGCATGTCTAATCTGCTGACAATAAGTAATTGTGAGAATATTGGGAATAAATGAATGCTTTTATGAAGTTTTTCAAGTTTTAGAGCCCTGACTTTAGTTTAGGAGATGAGGCTTGAGATGAGATGATATTTCTTTCAGATGCCAAGTGTTCTGTCTCAGACAATAAAACACAGATATGATCTTTCATACGTGAAGAGTGAAGGTGCAGACACAAATTAAAATTTTCATTATTCAAGATGGCGAGGCAACATGGCAACTTCCACAGACCGGCGCCGCTGCTGTGCACTGTTTTTCTAATGGAGTCATTCTGAAAATGCATCATTTTGGTAGAAGATGTGGTTACACACTCATCAATGTACAATATTTTTCACATTAAATGTGTTAGAGAGAATATTGTGACGTACCTGCTGGTAAAAAGTAAACTGTAATGACAGAATCATGTGCATAGGTTAAGTGATCTGCTTCCTCTGACCTCCTCTGTGAATGCAGAGTTTATGACACACCTGCCATACATCAGCAATAGTGATAATTAGCAAAAATCATTTTTTGTGTTTCTGTAATGGTTAATCGACAAGTATGCCCAAGCTCTTGAATTCCAATGGTATTTTTTCCTCGCTAAATTATAATAATTGTTGTCATCCACAAATTTTCAAATTTACTCTTTTACTGTTGTTTTGTATTAAAATGCCAAACTTCAGATATTAACTTGCATTCTTGAACAGTACTCATCTTTTCTGTGATGCTTCTTCCATTTATCAGAAATATAAGAACTATGCAGATTTGCATCTTTGCTTTGTGTCGAAAATCCCATCTTTGGTTTTGTTTTCACCAAAAACCAGAAGAAAGAAGCAATGCAAGTGGGGGGGAAATGAAAGGAAAAAAAGAGAAAATAACAGGAGTGCTGCTGGTGTCTTAAATCACCGGTGCTCGCTGAAGGGAATAATGGTAAAAAAGAATAGTGGGGCAGAACAAAAGCCAAAAAAATGGCATAAAGAAACCAAGTCCAGGCACTCAGAGTAGGTTTGAAATAGTAATGAAACTCCTTATTTTAATGGCCAAAGAGATTTAAATTACACTAATGCTGACAGATTGACACCAACTGAGCAATTAGTTTTCATCATTTTCTTTAGCCTCGAGGGGGCAATAGTGAGTATAACATTTCTCTAGATTTCAAGGACTTCTTCCAGGAAGTGCAGAGACGGACGTACAAAGATCTTTCAAAAGCTGTTAAAACATTACCAAACAAAAATAGAGCAGACACAAGACATTAAAGAATTAATTGTCATGTATGCAGCACAGTCCGGTACGAAAGTCAACATTGTAACTCAACTGTAGTCAGTCACAAAAACAGTGATGCTAAATTAGGACCCAGCTGCTGATTATAAGAAACATCAAAGGTCTAACCCCTAAATTAGGCCAAGGTAGTCAGTGGCCGTTAGGCTACAAATCCAGTATGCCTTTTATCCCCACCCTTGGCATCAAACTAAGATTTTCAGTACCTGACAGTCTTTATGACATTTTTATTTACAAAAACAATCTTTTGCACAGAGGCAGCATCGAGGTGCTCTAGAAAGATTCCGTTTATAGCCCTTTCCCACTCGTACCTACTCGGCTCGACTTTGGTCTTTTTCCATTACAATCAAGTACGTGGGGTCGTTATAGCAACACAGCTGAAAGTCCAGTGACATCATTTGTATGCAAAATGAACGCCACAACAATGGAGGACGTTGAGATGATGGCATACCTGCTGCTCGGTGTATTTTTTTTGTCAGAGTCGGGGACCACGGTGTTTATTATTGCGTAGCCACTTCGCTCGCTGAGGCAGGTTTCAAAAAAATGTCGGTTTCGATTTTCATGAACGAGATGCTGTCATGAGTCATTAGGTGACATCACCGAGTAGTCAATCGGTGGCATGCAATCCACTGAGCTCGCATTTTTAGGTCTCCTCAGATCACTTGGAACCGCAGCCAAGTAAATACTGAAGGACCTGGTACCAGGTACTACTATCCAATGGAAAATCTAAAAACAGAGTCAAGTCAATTTGAGCCAACCTGAGTAGGTATTAGTGGAAAAGGGCTATTAGTGTCTGTCCTGGATCTGGAGCACCAGATGCCTGCTGCTATGCCTATATTTGGTGTAGTTAATTTAAAAGCTGAATTTTACATCCAGTTTAAAAATTGACTTAAAGCTGACTTCAGTTCAATAAGGAGAAATCATCTCGAAGAATTGAAGGTGATTTATTGACATTCATAATTTAATTAAGCTACTTAGCGATTAAGTCTCCAACAACCCATCACAGAAAAACAGAACCCAGCAGTGACAGAAATTAGAGTAGGACCTCCCAGAGACTACAGGCTGGTGAGGATGAAGGTGGAGGCTCGAAGCTTGAAGCAAGAAGATGATTGGACTAGAGCAATGATGTCAGCATGGACTTTGACCCTGTGGCAAAGAGGAAGTGATGTAAAGAATAGACTAGCAGCCAACCACCCAGGAACGCAGGCAGATGAGTCATTACAGATCTTCCTTATTGAACTTGTGTATAAGCTTCATTTAAGTTGCTATTGGAATAGAACATTTCTGTTTAAGATGTCATGATGGAGTCTGATAAATACACAATAGTAAAAGCAGGGTTTGTCATGACGGTATCTTCTCAAATAATCATGAACATAGCAGAAAGCAATCATTGTTTTTGAGATATGTTACCCACTGGTTTCGATTTCTATGACATTTACCAGGTTTCATGTTAAAGTCTATGTTTGTTTGGCACGGCAACAACACACAGTTGTCGCTTGGGAACAATAAACATCATGCTGAAGTTGAAAATAACACAATAAGACATCATATGATCTATGACATTACAGAAATCTGGGAGCTGAAAAGATGATTTGCAATTTCGAGAAATTTGACAGTCGATAGAGAACACTTTGCAATGCTGGGAGGGCAGCTCTAAATATAGGCTATCTCTGACTTCCCATCTGGTGTTGCGATATTTGCAAAAGACTGGATGGCTACAATTTTAACAGTCTCAGTTAGTGCAACAAGTAAACGAGTGAAACAAGCTGATAATGGAGCAGCAAAAGAATCAACTGATTTCTCATCCAACTGGCACATCCTATTAATTGCATAGCGCTGTCATTTTTTTGTCTCCCATCTCAAATACATCACATACTATGCTGTAAAAACACACCTCACAATCCATAATGTCTGTAGGCAGTTGAGAGCTTCATACATCTCTGGTAATTCGAGGCTGCAAAAGAACACATGCCCAGTCTATCTTCTGCCAAAACTCTCACTGGGCAAAGGTGCTGCTCCCAGCTAAAAGCTGTAATTTCTCTTGCACCTGGCTAGTGTGGTCGGGGCCAATAACTGTGTGCCTCTCAGGCTCATCAGTCTGGCAGACACTAAATCAGTCTGGTCCCCTGCAGGAACCCCGAAGCTGTGCTACTTGTCACATGCAGCACTTTAATATGTTCCTGCAGGCTTACCGCTCTGACAGAAATTTGCTTGCTTTGTGAACATGTGGCTGTGGATGAAAACTTTTATATATCTAGCTGCATATAAATTCCCCAGCACTTTGCAAAAAGTCCAGGACGTAATTTTGATCATTTACGATGCAAGTACAGATAACAGGGATACCTTCCATCCAGAGGGTAAGCTTCAGCTTCTTTGAAAAGGCTGTGCGATTACTTTGTGCTCGTCTTCTGTCGGAGCATCGGGGAGAAAACGGCACAGATTCCTTGTGTTTCTACTTGTGCTGGATTCTGATGTGTATTTGTTATCAGTTTGTGCCCATGCTTGTGCGTGTGTGCGCGTGTGTTAAGTGGATTTCTTACTGAGCCGGATGCTTGAGCCTGGTATGACAAAAGCTTATGGCTTCAGACAGACAGATGTTCCTCTTCAGATAACGATCTCAGCATAGAACATGGCTGTGAGAACAAAGCTGTCTCCTGTGATTATGTTCCCTCTGCAGCTCCAACCTGGGGAATACTTTGTGCCGGGTACAGTCGAGATCCAGCTGATTGGCGTCATACAGAGTTAAATGATTAATGCTTTTATGACAGTTTCTATTTTTACATCTGCCACAGTGGCTGTTTTGAAGCTGATGAAAAAGAAGATTCTGTGCAGACTCACCAACTTATTTGCCTTGTTTTCGCCGCGAGTTTCAAAGCCCACCGAGATAAGAGAGTGGGGGATCTGGCAGCTGGCGGAGTGGAGGGTGTTTTTGAAAGGGAAAAACTTCAGAGCTGCGTTTAATCTCCACCTTCATACCTAAACCGTCCCCAGCAGCTGGGAGAGGAGGACCCGAGCAGGTGATTACCAAAGTCAGGGGCAAGGATGTGACTGAACCACACATAAGATACTGAAAAAGATGCGGCCCTAATACGTAACCACTGAATTTGCTTTAAAATGACGTAATCACATTCACAGACGTAGAAAACGCACACAGCGCGTTTAGCATTCATCACTGTTTGACTGTCAGCTTCAGGGCCTCTTTGAGTGGCAGCTCCTTTTCTGATATCTCCAGGGCAAAAAAAGGTGAGAGTTTCAAAAATCTTTTCTGGCTTTACTTGACAACCCAGACACCACACGGTGATGTATGGAGGATACAGCCCTAATGTGACTAACTGCCTTAGGTTTAGGCTCTCAGAGAAGGTTGCCAGGCTAAACAAATGCAGTGAGAAGAGAAAATCTCATTTTGGAGGGAAAATCTATTTATGTGAGAATGTACTGTATACACAGAAACTAAGCATTTTTTTCTCCCCTAAGCATTTTTTTTAACATATACAATACATATAGAGCAGTCACACAGTGGTATTTTGTACAGAACAAAATAATACCTCAAATTATTTGCCTTACAGTACTGTGCAAAAGTCTTGAGCCACCCATCATTCCTTTATGTTTTGCTTGCAAGGAGCCAGATGATCCTGTATTTTTAAAAAGTGGTCTAATCTATTCTGAATGTGTGGTTTCTCACTCATTTTCAGTACAGAGGGTTGCCAGTTTTATTTGTTTGTTTGTTTACATGTAACTCTGACCTATGAATCATTCAAGCCTGAAAAAGGCAACAAACTCAAAGGACAAAGCAGTGTAGTGTCAACACATTACAGAAACTTAACAAAGGATCAGCTTTAAATACATTTTGCATCTTTTTTACTAGCAGCCTGTCACAAAAATCCATAATTTGTTCTTCAGTTGAATCTGTGAAACATACCAAAGCTAACACAGTTTAACAGGCATAAAATAGCATTTCTTCACCAACAAGGTAATTCCAAACGAATCACCAAAAGCTATTAGCTGGAAAATTGGCATATCTGAGAGTGGTGTGTAGTGTGTCCTTAAAAATTTGTAGAAACTGGAGAAGTGGTGGACAAAAGAAGAAATAACAGCCCTGAAAAGTCTGGAGCGGATGAACAGTATCTGAAAATTATGTCCTTGAGAATTAGGAAAGAAATCCAGCAAAGGCCTGACAGAGGAGCTGAGAGATTTATCTGACCTTTAAGCTGATCCATCTCGTGTTCACAGAAGCCTCATCAGAAACGGTCTCACTGGAAGAGTGGCTGTCAAGAAGCCAGTCTTAAGGAAGGTAAGCAGGGAGAAAAGGCTGCGGGATAACAAGTTACACAACACTGAAAATCAGTGGAAATGGGTCTTATGGAGCGATGACACCAAATCTTTTTGCACAAAATGATCATGTATGAATTATAAATGCAGAAAAGTTCCATCACATTTTGAACCACTATCACTATCAGTCATGCATTGGCCTCCCCGGAGCTCAGACCTCAACGTTAATGAAGCAGACAGACAGAGAACAGAACAAAAGGCAGCCAACATCCAAAGTGTTGAAGAATAAAGGTGCTCATACTAAATATTGACTTTCAAGCTCATTAGAAATGGATTTCTTTGAAGGAAGACAAAAAGACAAAAAAGACAAAAAGATGTGTTTTGGAAGTGTTCAGCAAATATTGTGCTCGAATATATTATCATAGCTCAATATGTGTGTGATACCTTTCTGTTTTGGGCAAAACTAAACGAAATACTCTGTTAAGGTACTTGAACTTGAGTAAAATCTAATTATAATTCACTTTATATAAAGTGTTCAAAATGTTTGAAAAAGAGCAAATAAACTGAAAACAGATCAATGTTGTTCTTTTCACTGATTCCAACCATCTGATGGCCTCACAGCTTTATCCCTGATACTTTTGAGAGAACCAAAACACAGTTTGGGCAGGTTAGAGTCAGCTGAACAGAATGTACTTTAAAATTTCTCCTCATGCTTATAAACAGCCACAAAAGTATTAATGATTTATCAGCCCCAGTACTTCTGTACTTTCATAGGTTCAAATAAAAAATTCTGTTGACTTCTTTCACTGCAGGTTTTATCTTAATTGTGGGGGTTTAGGCCATAAAACACAAGTTCTTCTGTTTATTTCAAATAGTCAAATAAGAACTGGTTGATCTGGTCACATGACACTAAACATAATGTCATACAAAGGTGATCAAGGAGGCTGTTGGTTGTAGTCAATTACAGATGATGACACACTAAGGAAATCATTTTTATTTGTAATACTAATATTATTTCACGTGTTGTGAAATCACAGTGTGTCTCATATCACAGGTTTTTTTCTCTGCACTAGTGAGAGGAATGGCTTCATGATCTAATGGTCTACGGCATGGTCTCGTATTTTAAAGTCAAATATTTCAACCCAGAAATCATACACCGATTTGACAGCCAGAGATTTGCAGTCACATCTGGGACTCTGCAAAGGAAAGGGCAACCTTGACATATTGATGCAGAGAGGGGGCACGACCTGAACTGCCGCCACTAATCAATGTTCACCTCAACCTTCAACATTTCCAGCAAAGCAGTCCCATGGGTGCCAGTTCGATCTGACTGCTTTTCCACTGCGTAGATGCCAAGATAGCAGAAAAATTTGTGTCTGCACTTTTTTTTGTTCAAAGCAGAAACTTCAGTGGTTCAGTGCAGGTGCTTTTAATAATCTTGGTTTTATGGCGCCTCATAAAGAATGATGTTAAAGATGCACGACAAGAATGCTGAGGAAGCAAAAGGATGTGTTGCACAGCTATACCCCAATACGATCCCATTTCCTAATCACGGACCTACTGAGCTCCTCCCAGGTCTTCATTGCAAATTTATGTTTTCTGCTGAATGCAGACTGAGGTGTTTTGCATATTACCTATCAGCCCCTGGGAACAGCACAATAGATCATTGATTGGTTCAGTGGTTTGCTTCTGGATGAGCTATGCAGGTAAAAACAAGAGACGACAGAGCTGTTGCAACCTTTATTTTAAAGTTTCTCTGAGTGACTGAGGAACCAAAACAGTCCTTAGGTGCACTCGAGGGGCCAGATGTGTACCTTGTCTGCGCAACAATGCATATGTCTTTCCACACAGGTAGACTGGCATTTATAACATATATAATATAAGAAGAATCCATCCATCCATCCATTCGCTTCCGCTTATCCTTTTCAGGGTCGCGGGGGGCGCTGGAGCCTATCCCAGCTGTCACAGGGCGAAAGGCGGGGTACACCCTGGACAGGTCGCCAGTCTGTCGCAGGGCTAACACATAGGGACAGACAACCATTCAGACTCACATTCACTCGCACATTCACACCTAGTGGCAATTTGGATTATCCAATTAACCTATCCCCACAAGAAGAATTTGCAATAAAAAGTGTTTCTTAGTGCAAATCAAGCCTGATTTGATATATAATATTTCCACTAATTTAACTAAATAATTTAGGGCAGTGGTTCTCAAAGTGTGGACTGAGGCCCCATGGTGGATCACGAAGGTACTGCAAATGGGCTACAGTAAAAACAGTTTGAAATCTGTTTGAAATTACTAACAAGTATGTACACTTACATATTTGTATAAATTTATTTATTTATATAAAAACTGAATTAAAAGCTTTAGCATTAGCAATTTATAGCATCCTGTGTTGTTGATGATTTTACATCATTTTTTCTTGTGTTTTGATTAGAGTGAAAATTTAGGATTGGATGGGCCTCATGGGATTTTCTGGTTTTTAAGTGGGCTGCAGCGTTCTTGACTTTGGGAATGGCTGATTTAAAGCATGTTCACTAAATGTGCCAAATTGGTGTGAGGCCACTTTTGCAAAAGTAGGAGTGGGAATTCCTGCAGGGCGTTTGTTAACAGGGCACACGGATGGACCTGGTCATTTCACCTCAGTCCACCTCAGCCTACATCACCAATGCAAATTACAATTCAAAAACTAGCAGCCCTGGTGATGAAGCGAGTAATCTGTGAACTACAATAACAGTGTAATAGAAGGTTTTAGGTATGTGGTTTCTCCCGAAACAGCAATTTAGATCAATGGGAGGCAGCTAAAGGTGAACCAGACAAACCGAAGGAGACTGTATAAAGACCACACAGGGGCACATGTTAGCACCTTCTGTGTGGAGTTCGCATGTTCTCTCTGTGTTTGAACATGCACTTAGTGAGGTCGCTTAGGTTAATTGGTGATTCTAAGTTGGTTTAAATGGTTGTCTGTCTCTCTGTGTTAACCCTGCGACACACTAGTCCAGGGTGCACCTTCTTGTCCTATGGCTGCTGACACTGAAACGGAAGTAAA
This sequence comes from Pundamilia nyererei, assembly GCF_000239375.1. Classification (NCBI taxonomy): domain Eukaryota; kingdom Metazoa; phylum Chordata; class Actinopteri; order Cichliformes; family Cichlidae; genus Pundamilia; species Pundamilia nyererei. Next base: position 9,297,058 of record NW_005187402.1, on the reverse strand, counting down.
TGGATGAATGGACCTGAAAACTGTGAAATTGTGACCAAAAACCTGAAACACTACTCTTTCTAAAAAGTAACTTTACCGCCTGTGCTCATATGGAACTTTTCTCTCCCTTTGACCTGGTTCATCAAAGTAGTACTACGGCTTAACAACCAGAACCATGCAGGGCTCGGCTGTAAACATGCAGCGTAAGAACACAGAAAGGAGCCACAGGACAAAGCCAACACTTTGGCATGATGCTCAGATCACTGAGCCAAACACTCGTGCTCGTTCTGATAACATCTCCCTTCAGCCTTCGCATTACATTAACACTCTTAGGCTACGTTCACACTGCAGGTCTTGATGCTCAATTCCGATTTTTTGATCAAATCCGATTTTTTTGTCTGCTTGTTCACACTACAAATAAAATGCGACAGCAAACGCGCTCTAGTGTGAACGCTCAAAGCGGCCCCGCATGCGCAAAAGAAGACGTCACACAAAACGCGCTCTGTTTAGACCCAGAGCAAGCAATATTGTTTACTGATGGACCTTAATATAAAGACTTCGGACTTTACGTTTCCCAATTTTTGCTTTAAGTTATTTTGTTATTTACATAATAATGTAGATAACCTAATAATTATCGTTATTGCTGTTTTAGAGAGGAGCGGTGCTTCAAAGGATAGTTGCAGATTTCTGTCAGAATCTGCAGATTATACAGTACAAATAAAATGTTCACGTTGTCTTCCCAACAGTTTGACTAACATCTACACTGGGTGGCCAGGAAGTGTTCGCCACGTCTTCCCCGGCGCTGATAATTGGTCTTGTGTCAGTGACGTAAAAGACGGATTTAATGTGACATGACCATTCAAACAGCAGTCGCTTTCTAAAACATCAGATATGTATCGGATTCAGTACCACATTCGAAAGTGACCTAGATCAGATTTGAAAATATTGGATTTGTGCCGTTCACACTGTCATACCATGATCGGATATGCGTCGCATAGGGTCAAAAAAATCGGATTTGATGCGCTTTCGCCTGCAGTGTGAACGTAGTGAACGTAACTTACCTTGGTAAGTTAACCCAGGGTTTCCCTTCCATGTCCTCCACGTACTTTAACATGGGAAAAATATGAAGAGGTTAAACACGCAATGCAGGCTGAAACTGCTACAGAGTGGGAGTGTATGTGAGAGGAAGACCTCTGTGCAGTGGTTTATTATTAAATGCATTGTATGGATTTGGTCAGTAAGACTGGACAAGACCTGCTGTATTGATAGTGTTTAGGCTATTTCAAGCCACTAGAGAAAGCCTGCTGAAAAATACTGTGTAAATTCATCACAACTCACTAAAACATGGGAGAATCTGACAGATTGTAATCGGGCATTTCATTAAATGAATGTTTAATAGATAGTTTTAGTTTTGATTCTTTCAGCTGTTGCCCCGATTAAGTTCGACAGTAAGAATAAAGAGAAAAACAGGATCATATATTATCACTTATAGAGCAATAAAAATGTAAAAATTGTTAGTAGCCAAAAAAAAGAAAATAAATTTGTGTCTAAGAATCTATATTTATTACTGATGCTCTTTCTCCTTTTGCCCCTGCCATTATCCACATATGTGGATGCGAGGGACCCTCTGGGAATGATGTTGATGGTTTTTTTCCCACAGAACTGACTGAGTAGGCGTTGATTTCATACCTGATGATCTCTGATCTGTAACATAACCTGCTCCAGAGTGGGTCAGGTTACCATGGCGATATAGTCCTGTAAGAAGTGATCTACCTTCATGGTAAAGAAAATCTGTATTTCCACATTTGCACAGTAGAGTGAAATTCTTTCAGTGGTGCAAACAGTGATCTTATACACAAGTGATCAGTAAAGGAGTGTCTACACGCGGGCATTATTATGGGATTGGAGTGTAAATCAGGCATGAGTATGTGCAAATATGCACAGCTTTATAAATCTGATTAAAAGAATGATTATGCAAATGTCTCCCTTTGTGAATACATACGGTTTTTGTCCCATATTTGAGCAGATATGGGACAGAGCTTTTCCTCCACGTCATTAGAACGACTTGTTTTTGTGTTCACAAACTTTATTCCAGCTTTCTGACTAAATATTTTTTCTGCCGCCATTGACACAGAGACACTGTGTATCACCAGCTAATGAGGAGAAACGTCTGCATGGTAACAGCCAGTCATTAAACACACACAAAAAAAACCCCAACAAACAACAGCAACCCGAGCCAATCTTGTAATTAAACTAGAGCTACGTGGCCTGGCTCTCTAACCTCGATGCCGTCGTCACAGAAGAAGACAGTCATAGCAAAGCGAGGATTACAAGTTGTCGTGTAGCTTTAAAGACAGACTTGTTCCTTCGCTAACGGTTATCCTCTCTCTTTAGACAGAGAGCAGCACTCTTTGAGTCATTAAGTCCTCTCACTGCGTCAGCATATGAAGATCTCTTCAGCGTTATCAAAGAGGATACATCATCTTGTTGAACTGAGAACAATTTCCTGACATGGAAAACAAAAGCTTCTCATTACACTGATGTGACAGTTCGCACGTTAAACGTCATTCACGCACATCTCTTTAAATCGACCTATTGTGCTGTTTTCTGTCTTATTTGCTTCAAATGTATATATGAGGAAATATTATTTAGTGTTATAAAGATTCAGTGGAATCTTTATCTCCACACACACACACACACAAACACACACGCACCTCTCTGTGTAATGGCTTTCTGTGGATGAGTAGTAAACTGGATGGTCTTAACTTCTCCAGTGGGCCAGACCTGTTATGATGCAATGCTTTTAACACTTTCCCTTGAGACTTGACTTTTAAAGAGTTCATGGCGGTGGCCTTTGAAGTATTAAGCTCTAGTTTATGTCACAGAGTTATAATTGGCTGCTCAAGATCACACTGTAGTGCTGGACAGTATGTCAGTGGACTCGTGTTCCCCGTGGGAAGTGGGCCAACCAAAGGTTTCTAGTTTTCAAATACATAATTTAGTTTATTTAGAGGTGCATTCAGGTGCAGTGGAGTCGAAAGGGCCGAATAACCGTAAAATGGAGCTTTGTACTTGTGCGTTTACAGCAAACACGCTTTAGCCGATCTGTGACAGACAAAAATCTAATCAGATGCAGAGAAAAACACCCGTTGTAAATAAATACACTCTGTACACACAGCGTGAAGTTTAGCCTTTGAATTCTCTCATGTTTGTCAGTGGCGTGCCATGCACTTTGTCACTGACTTCTTTCTGCAGTTAAAGCTGCGAAATACCAGCGCCAGATGACATTATTGATCTGTGACTTACATGACTTGTACAACATAACTAACAATGGCACTGCATTAAATGTTAATGTTACTACCGGTAAATATTTTATGATCAGCGGTCAACGGCAAGCGTATTGTTTTGGATGTTTTTATGAGTTTTTCAAACTAAATAAATTGCACAATACCTTTTTTTAAGCAATAAATTTAAAATAATGCCAAACTCATATATGCAAATTAATACTTATTTTCTTCTTTTCTTCTTCTTTTCTTCAATGAATAAATAAAAAAAAATGTGAATTTTCTGAAAATTATTTCATGGTGAGGGCTTTAAAAAGTGAAGTTAGTCAAATTTTCAACTTTATAATCTTATTCAGAATCCATATTGTGCAGAAGACATTGTGCAAGACTTTTTTAGGCTCATATTCATGCTTTTTAAACTCTTTAGCCCTTTGCTGTAAGATATGTAATGCATCAGCATTACAGCATCACAAAAGCTTGGAACTTGAATTATTTTTTAACGAACATGTGTGCTGATATTGGTATTGCGAACTTCATTAAAAGCCTACTTTAAGTGTGGTATCAAAATATGCTTAAATTACCTAATGTTAAAAAGGTTAAAGCACCTCTCTGCCTGAGTTATATACTATTAAAAGAAGCAGCTACAGTCAGCTCTTCCCATGTCACAAGAGGTCGCCACAGCTGGTAGCTCCACATGTTTGATTTGGCAGAGTTTTATGCCTTTCCCCGAAGGGAATTTGTGCCTCCGGCTGGAATTTAACCAGCAATCTTTCGCTTGCCAAGTGAAGGTGTTCATTTTGCAGGAGGAGATAATTTTTAATTGCGTACATACTGCTGGGTATTTTTATCTGTAAAAACAGAGCATATCTCAGTCTATTGATATTTTAAAGTGCACAAAACAGTAAGTTACTATAACTTTTAGATAAATAGTATGGAGTATGGAGTATGGAGCACAATATTTGTATCCAAAATATAGCAGAAGTAGAAAAAAAACATAATAAAGAATGTTCCTGGGTCCTTATGCATTTTCACATTTCATTGTTTGCATTTTTCTTTATTTGGATGGGTTAGCTGTATAAAGATTGCTTGTTAATAACGGGTGAAACAAATAAGCTTTTGACTGTAATGTGGACTGTGTCCATAGTGCAGCTCAGTATCAATCAAATTAAACTGAACTTCATTGTTGGAAACATTGAATGCAGAAAATGAGTGAAAAACTATTTTGAAAATGAGGCAAAAGTTAAGCTGGCTGTTTGCAATCAAAAGTGGTTTTTTTATCCTTTCAAATTATAATTGCAAATCGCCAGCAGCCGAATGTTCCTGCCTTCTGTATTGCGTTGCTTTGTTGTGTACGGTGGTAAAGTACAGCATGAATAATAGTCATTTTTCTCAGCACAGAGCATCTAAGTGGTGGTGCTGTGTGGGTGTATTTTGGGCACTGTTTAACATTAAAAGAGAAAAGGGGAGAGTGCAGTGAAAGACATGATTAGTCACAGGTGTTCTAGCTGCTGACGTAAAACTCCTTATGCTGGGCACAGGGTGCGTTCATGTGGAAAAAAGGACAGATTCCAGAGCTGTGATGAGTGGGCAGCGCAAGACACTATGATATATGTGTACACTTAGGTAACAGTGATTTTAAAAAAGACTATAGTACACAACACTTACACTATGTTTGCATTAGATTTATTACAGAGAGTGCTTATGTGTATTATTTCTGTTTAAATGATCACCATTACTGAGAAAGATAACTAAACTCTGCCAGCTGGATATAAACTCGTTTTAACCCATATATATTTAAAATAAAATCAATAAAAGCAATGTATTTAATTGGACCATGATTGATAATGATGATGCAATTTTTACCCTAAAAGTACTCATAGTGATCAAGCACAACAACAGTGCTGGGATTCCGGATATTAGCCCATTGTAATCAAAAATCCCAACTGATTTAAATTTGATGCTGATTTGACCGTAGCAGCCATCCTGAAAGTGGTTTGGAGATGCACGGGAAGTTGACCTTGAAGGGCAAATCTGGCTCTATTTGCACGACTGATTCCAGTATGAGAGCGAAGTGCCGAGGTGATACAATACTATGAGGTCTTTAAGATAGGATGGGCCTGATTATTCTGTGAGGAAGTGTGGCTTGTATTTAAAGCCACTGTGACCTCACATGAAGGGACTAGCAGCGATCAGAAACCATGGACCATCAAACTCTCCATTATGTGGCAAGGACAGATAAAATAACTACTCATGACTCAAAGTGGGTGGGTGCAGAGTTAAACTAACCTTATCTTTGAGGCCGCTGATTGAAGGGACTACCAGAGGAGCTGGATGATGCTTACTGACATACAGGGTTTAAAATATCCAAGAGGGTTATACAGACAACCAGAGCACAGATAATGTCCACTACAGTTAAACTGTCAGCTACAAAGTGATGGGCGGAAAGAGAATTGCTTTATATGTGGGTAATGTCTTCGATGAGATTCAGTCAGACATTTATCCCAAGGATGGATAAAGGCTTTGTAAAAAATACATATATGAACCTTAGTGGGCTGAATGCCCCTTTGTAAAGATTGAAATGTACTCTGTGTAATTTAATATGCCACTTTCCTTCAAGTAGAGGCCTCACAAGAGACCGATTTAAAAAGAATTGAAGAAGCAGAGGCCAGTCTATCGTGACTTTTAGACAAACTCCAAAAACCATTCAGCGTGCCTTTTATTAGCCTTATCCTGTCCTCTAAATTGGTGTCTTTCTTTATAACGCAAGCTTTGATTAAAAATTGATTTGAGCTTATCTTTTGTACCTAAATTCTCATTTTTTTTAAAGCAGCACCGAACAATAGCAGTCAAATAAATGCGCTGTGAAACGATACAATATTTCCCAGTGAACTGCGGTGGAGATAAAGCGTGAAGTATAGTGCTCCCAAATGGTAAAGCACAAACATTAAAAGTAATGCTCTCTGAATCCAGTAACACAACAAACACAACAACATAAAGCCATCTCTCAGGACGCTAAAAGTGGATATGGGATCTGATATTTGTCTTCCAGCTCCTGCAGTTTGAACATCCACAGCTTCAACCTCAAGCTTTCGTGCTGCGTTCTGTTTAGACGGAAACAAACACAGCAGAAAACGTTGAATTCAGAGGGCCTTCTGGGGGCGTCGCTAAATAAATTATTAATTCACCCGACTCCAGCTGAGGCTTATTTTCACTTCTTAAAACCCTTATTTTGTGCTTGGCTAGAAACCATCGTCTTTTCCGTTCTAGGTGAAGATCCCACTGATCACAAAGTCAAACAACATGCTGATTTTTAAAAGGTCTTATTTAATTTTCGCTGGAAAATCAGTTACTCTGATGCACATTTTTTTCTAACTGGACAGAAACGACTCGTCTTTGGTTCCGCGGTACAGTTTCACAGATTCTCTGTGTGCCAGAAAAAAAAGAGTCCAACTGAGCAAAAAGTAAAATGATGTTGACAAAGACTAATCACATAATATTATCATGAAGGCAGGTGTACCGTTGGCCCAACCTAGGGAGAAAATTATCTCAGTAATTTGGATAGTTCCAAATACAAGCAAGTATCAGGTGTCCAAAGACTGCAGCCAATTTTGCCTTATCTGTGAGGTGTGCAGGGAATTAGAAAGCAGCAATCATCCAAGAGAGCAACCCATCAGTATCAGACACACACAGACACACACACACACGCACAGACAAAGATGAAAAAAAACTGTGAAAAAACACTATTAATTAGTTGCACACCTTCCCATTCTTTGTTCTTCTCTAGGCCCTTATTTTCCTTCTGTATGTATTAGGTAATCGGGTCTAATTGTCCTGAGGTGTAAACATGAAAGTGCAAACTAAATCATTATAATAAGCCTTGTAAGGTTTATTAAGGGGAAAGCAGTAGAACAACGCATTCAAAAGGCTAATGAAGTACACAGTAAGAAGAAATAATATCCAAGTGGCTGAGATCATCAGAACTGATTATAAAAGGGGGGCTGCTCTTGGCAACGTCTGGTGGAATACGATGTATATAAAATGCTATCAAGTTAAATTGCTAGCTGAAGAAGTCTGACATTTCTTTTCTATCAGTATTTTAGATTTCGTAGGATTTCTGATGTTGCTTTGAGATTGTTGGAAGCTTGTTTAAAGCACTAGTGGGGGCCACTAGAGTAGCTTTTTGCACAACAGCTGCAAAAGTGGGAGGGGATCTGGAAAACAATGGTAATGTCTGGAATCATGCACTGGTTAATGTTAAACAGTGCAAAAGTCTTAAGTTACCCCTCATTTCTTTCTTTTTGTTAGGAAAATGGGAAATAGTTATCGTTGTTCATTAAAACATATGTAATGGACATACAGTACATACGGCAGAGTTTGTGCAGTTCTAAAGCACAATATTTGGTGTGACCACTTTTATTCTTCCACACAGTCTGAACTCTCTTAGGCAGTTTTCTTGTTATTTCTTTGAGTCATCTTCAGGAAAGGTTCTTCGGGCTTCTTGAAGGACGTTCAAAACTCTTCTTTGGATGTTTCTGCCTTTTGTTCTGCACTCTGTAAAGATGATCCTGCTTCAGTAATGCTGATGTCCGGGCTCTGGGGAGGCCAATCCATGACTGATGGTGTTCAGCTGTGTGTTTTTTCTATTCAGGCATGCTTTGAGTGTATTGGCAGTGTGTTCGGGATATTGCATGGTGGATCAAAAGCTGATGGTAACTGTTAAGTATTTATAATTCCATCAGTTTGACAAGATCTCTGACACAACTGGCTGAACTGCAACTGCAAACACTGACAGAGCCCCTGTGTGTTCTATAGATAGCTGTAGAAACTAACTGTTGCTCCATCTCGTGACCTCCTACGTACATATTTTAATGACAATTTGAACCAAAAACAGCACTGCATAAATGCTGTTGTCATAGATTTTCAGTCCAGTCCTTGTGTAATTTGGAATAGCTCAGACTTTTCTCCCCGTTTCCCTTCCTTAAAAATGGATTCTTGAAAGCCACCCTTCCACTGAGACCAGTACATTTTTTAATTGACATATATCGGAGAACACATTGCAGATAGATTTTTGTTGATGCTTGTGCCACTTCTGCACATGCTCTGTGACGCCTCTCCCCTGATCGCCCTCACCCCCTATCTTTTATGCAGCATGAGCAGGTTTGGAGAATTTCTTTGATTATGGTGTGGGTAGGAAGTAAAAAAATACTTCAAAATAATAGCATGCAATATATATATATAACCGTGTAAAAAACTATACTATAAAACCAAATGAATAAAATACAGAATATAGCATTAGGTCTACTTCTACCCCACAGCAGTACACCAGCTTGTGCCTGAATCTTAACTAAAATTACATTAGAGGAATCAGGGGGGTCAGGGGGTGAAGGAACTTCTGTTATTCTGCTAGTTTAGCCTCTGAGAGATTTCTTTTGGTGTAGCCATCAGATATCTAATATTTCTGTGCTGTTGATTGTTTACAAATGCAGATTTTTGCTCTTAAAAAAAAAAAAGAATGCATGAGGAAAATGCAGTCCTTTTTTTCTTATTTAAAAGAACTGTTTGCATGCATGCAACCAAAGCCTCCTCAAATATAATTAGAAAGGCAGGCAGTAGTGTCTTGATGCTGCTTCTCTAGCCTTACAGATCACTCCTGGCTTCATAGTGAGTGGTCAGTGAAACAAAAATCTTATCCTTTGCCTACAGGCTTTACATTTCTTTCAATTTTAAACTCAGTTCAGCAGCATTCTCCTGACAAATATCACTATAGCAACGTGATACGTCTGAAATTGCAACACGGCTTGGGTTATAAGCCAGTGTCACAGCTCAGTAACACAGTAAGAATTCAAATCCACGTCTCGGAGACACATAAAAGCTTTGCAGGCAGAAACAAGAAGAAAATAAATGTCTGAAAGGCTGGAGCTGGCAATACATAAGCAGGAGCACAAACGACCAGATTAAAAGGGGAATCTAGACATTGTTTTGCTCGTTGCGACCTAAAATTTATATATATGCTACATTGTCACATCACTTTAAGTGATACGAGCTGATTTTTATTCTATTATTTTTCGTAGGTACACTGTTTACACTGGCTGCCTTAACTGCATGCATATGCACACACACAGTTCACTCTCACAGGCTGTAATTACAATGAACACTTGTTGTGTTTGCAGACCTGCCAGCGCTTCCCACTCCCACAGTGCAAAGAAGTTGGCCAAAGAGAACAACCCCTGGACTAAGCATCTTAATTAGCAAGTATTCTTTCTTTTTTCTTTTTTTTTTTAAATAAAGCGTGCTACGGCAGAGGACACAGTGAGTAAAGGGCAACTCACAGTTTTCTATTACAAGCTTAACTTGTTAGGAGCTAGCAAGAACATCTACCAGCAGAGCAGATGTTCTTGCACAAAGACACACAAATCAGTAAGTACTGTATGTCCGTGAGCACACATACTGACCAAATGCGTGCGCTGATCTACACGGTCGCACACACACACACAGCACAAACTTGCAGCCTTGCATTAAATTGAAACCATTTATGCTTGAAAAACAGCTGAACCACTGCGATATCAGCAAGTCTTGACACTTCAGCAGGTTTATTATGGATATTCCAAAAATTCCTACCCACATGCATCCAGTGGCTACATTGGCCACAGCCATGTGTTATCTCACAAAAAAAAGGAAAAAAACCCCAAAGCACTTCCTCTTATAAGGAGAGGGCCTTTGAAGGTATTAGGATGCATATTGACATTACAGGACCTTGAGCAATTACAGGTCTTATCTTCCTGCCTGACAAACAGTCCGCTTCATTATGGGCTTTTAGCTGACACCTTACCTCAGCCTTTCCCACTGAGCCATCGCTGCTAATGCAGAAAACGAAATTCCTAAGAGGTTTGTTAAATATACAGTATCTGAATTGTTTAACTATAATTTTCTTCTTTAATGGTCCTTTTAAAGATTCCATTAGTGAGTGGATGCAGCGAATGGCAATTGAAGAAAGAGCACTGAGGGATGCAGAGGAGGAGGAATAAGTAATGCACTAACTTCTGAAGGAAAGCACGGTCCACAGAAGTTCTTTTAAGTACAGTATTTGGCAATTACTAGAAATAAAGGAGATTCTCTTTTTTTTCTCAAGGCTAATTGTGTGGAGAAATCGTCGAAGGAGATTGCATTTCTGATCATCGATCGATTTGTGTGCTCGTTCTTTTGTGTTGGCAGAAGTTTTGCGTATTTAAAGTGCATTGCAGCAAATTACACACGCGTTTGCTTCATTCAGATCGAACTGAGAAGCCGTGAATGAACAGCAGTTCTTGGCTGAGTTATTTTTAAAGTTATGGCTACAAGTGTTGAGCCACAAACCAGAATTCATAAAACTAAAATAAAAAAGCCAAATAGTTGCTGGTTTAGGATGCTCTCATGAGCATATGTGGACAGTATCACTCAGGACCAGAAAACTTTGATTGTTCGCTCATTCAGATCAGTGATGTTTGTCTTTATTTTTCCTTTTTTTCAGTGAAAAATGAACATTTAGACCCATGGACTAATCAGCTCTAATTGCTGATGATGACTAATTGTACCTGCCATGAGATAGCTCGTGATGTTACCATAGTAACACAGCAGGAACCATCCTAGTGGGTGTATTGTTTATAAAAGGATGCTGTGTACAATATGTTACCCATTAATTAAAATGTGAAAGCATCTCAAATTTTCAATGATAACTGCACAGAGTTTATTTATTTTTTCAACATCTTTACCAACTAATCAAACCTTAACGAACCTAAGCCTAAAATAGACAGCAATAGTATTTTTTTAGCCTTAGATCAGGTCAGGATGATGTGGTCAAGCTTTGAAAAGAGCACTGAGTCAAGGATGAGTTTGCCCTGGCTGCAGAAATAACCCCAGCGGGGAGTTGTGAAGGAGGAGGATAAGAAAAGAAGGTGTAGAAAGACACTGTTTGTACATGACAAATAAGAAGCGTTATAGTGTGTGCCCTGGGAGAAGAGGGGAGCAGAGAGGGTGAAGATGTGCGCTGAAAAAAGGGCTGGGCCCTGTTTATGGAATATACGAATCAGATGATGGATGTACGACGGAAGGAGAGAAGGTTAAAATGAGGAGGAGACGAGGGAGGAGAAAAGCAGTGGGAGTAATTATGGTGATGGGAGGATTAAATGAAGGAGCAGGAAGGTCTTTCTAAACATTATGGTATTGACTAATCCATGAATAGCAGGTGGTGAAAATGTCTGACCGCTCCTTCAGCATTCATCAAAGAAAAACACCAACTCACCTGGCAGTGCGTTCAACAATCAGCTGACTGAACCTGAAATAAATTACATTTCACTTGATTTAACCAAATGTCAGCTTCGAAGGCAAAATCCACACACAATCCAAGAAATCTGTCAGGCAGTGGAATAATGAAGCAGAAATATCGGTGGCTTTGGAGACAGTGGGGAGTATGAAAACAGTTACATCAAATCACTCAATTAAAGTGGACCCTCTGTAGAGGTCATTTACTTCACCATGCTGAGGCCTAACAGCAAAAAGTCTTTAAATCTTTGAGCATGTGGAGTAAGCAGACAAATACATACGGCAATGCTGATAAGACCATCTATGCAGTGTAATCTTCAATCTGCATTAAATATGAAACCAAATGAAGAAACAAATTGATTTTTGTGGTTATGGGTTTAAAACCATAATTAATGGAACAGCCAGTTCTTTCATAATGGACATTTGTGCCACTGTTTCCTCTGGCAAATTCAAATCCATGTCTTTTCACAGCTCAGCACCATCCGTGATGCCGATGCCAAGACGTGACACATTAGTGTGAGGGAGGAGGCAAACTCATAACTATGATTTCATAATGAAGAATGATGAACTAAAACAAAGACCTTTAAAAATGTGCATCCCATTTTTTTTAAACGGTGATCCTGATTCAAGGCTCGGTATGTAGTGAAAAAAATCAAACTAAATTAAAGCCGTTAAAAGGCAATAATCAAAATCTTCGACATAGCGGTGTGACTGTGTGAGAGGCGAACACTGGTGAACACTCTGGGCCATGTAGCAGCCAAAGTGCAGGAGATTTCCCCTGAGACTGGATAGACTCCAAAGCCGGAGCAAAAAAAATATTAGTATTAGAATTAAATCTATTATTGTGCCCAGAAGTACAGTATCTGCTGAATGTGAAAATAAGCTACTGTTTATCACATTCACCTAAAAGGTGATAATGGCAGCTGTAACTGGATTTGCATATCCCTAAGCCTCACTCTGTTTGCTCCGCTCCACCATAATCAGTATCTGTAGATTACTTAATCTATTATAGTGAAAACACTTAATATGATGATTTTTTTTAATCAAAAAGACCCCTCTGGTCTCCAGTATTAAGAAAATCACAACTACTTTAGCATCCGTGGAGGTTTGAAGCTCTAATATAGTGCCACGGTTGGAGCCAGCCTTGTGAAACGTTTACCCTTACTAACACACGAACCACCAGTGGGGGCTTGCTGGTGCTAATTAAAATCTTCCTACTTTTATGTCAGATCTGATTCTTATTTTTGCATTCTGCACTGGGCATGTAAGGAATCCTCCTCGGTTGGTTGTAAGAAGTATTGCGAGAGAGTTTGTAGCGGTCTCTACGGCTCCGGCGAGTCTTCATTTCTTCTTTGCATCCTGCAATCAAAGCGACATGCAGCTTGTCTTTGAAACATATAATTTATGAAGTGAATTATGAAATACATGCAGATGTTCTCGAGTCCATTAAAAACCAGAACGCTGTGCTCAACAAGAGAAAAGCGTCTCAGTCCGTGTCTTTAGAAAAGTGTGATGAAATATTGAATCAGAGCATGTTTGAGTGATTATGATGTCAGTTTAATGGCATGTTCTGAAACCTATAAACCAATCTAATCTAAAGAGGGCTTTCTGAATCATGAAATTAGTGCAGAGTGTGGGCGAGCAAATACAGGGAAATCAGTAAACTATAAACACGAGGCGAATGCTTAAAATACCTGGATGTGTTATAATGCCAGTCATCCATTAGTCTAAATCAATTTGTCAGCGGGATTTAGCACCAGTGCTAGAGCATTATGTTTCAGTCGCCATGGAGTCCAGCTATCACCTGAGGCATTAGGAAACGTAATGCTTCAACCTGTTAAGGATCAACAGCAGCCACAGCCTGAAAGGAAATAGGAAGAGGGCCCTTATACTGTTCAACATATTCCTAAATCAAAGAAGACACGCAAGAGTGCAATACTCTAAAAATGAAACTGTTCTAAAGAAACTCTGAATTCAGTTCTGGCACTATTTGGAGTGAAAGAAGTCCCCCTGGAACTAATCTGTACACATTGGTCTGTGTTATTACTAGCACAAAGACTTGTGTTGTTGATCTGGAAACAAGAGAAACCACCAACCCACCTAACCTTGCTGAAAGGTGTTAATGAAAACAGCGGAAAATGATCAATGATCACAGTGAAAAAATGTGAATTAACTAATAATATGACAACCCTTTTTTATTATTTTAACAAATCAAACTCATGAAAGACAATTTTTCAATAATATTGCCTGTGACATCTCTTTTTAAGGCTCTTCTGTGACAATTTCTGAAAGATAAAATATTGCACCAAAAAAAGAAAAAGTCTGGCTTCTTGGCCTCAAGATTTTTGATTTACTATAGACATATGTGCATAACTTCTACTCAGTGTTAAACTGGATAAAATTAGTGAGTTTGTAATTAGAACTACCACAGGTAGAAACAAATAGTGGTATTTCATTGATGTCCTGTCCTTAAACTGTGCCTATAGTGTAAAAATCATGGGGTCAAGTAGAGCACAGGCTCAGGGCTGTATGTGAAGTCCTGAATGACTGCTACACATGCTGAAGGCTGTATGCTCATAAATTTTTATCATTCATCTGTTTTTGCTTTCAGTTTGACAGATAGTCCACCAGAAGGAGATGGTCTAAAGACTAGCCTAGTCTAGCCTGTGCAGACCATAGCTTTCATTCCATATGGCACCAAGTCTATTTTCATTTTTATTTAAAATCTGAAGAACCAGAACATCACACCAGCCATTATCACTGCCTTATAAAAAATCCAGCACACTTTCCTGCTCTGAGGTATATCATTATGCTTCTGCCGTTAACCGACTTCCATAAATGTGTTCTTTCCACTGTCATTTACTGGCTGCATCAGCCTGCCGTGCATTATTGCTGCAGGGACATGCAGAAATCTGCAATTATGCCTCTTAAAAACCAGTGTAGACATTATGTAAGCAAGAAAATGTGTGGTATTTTACTCACCCACATACGTAAACATGTTTGATTGTATTACTTACCATGTAATACTTTTTGTTTTTTTTATGTTAGAGCTTGTCTCAAAACTCTGCTTATTTAAGCGTCTGCACAATATGACAAGCATTAAGGCTTTCTTTGCTTTTGTGTCTCTCAACAGGTACAGTACACACACAAAACAGCCCCAGCACTCGTGTGTGTGTGTGTGTGTGTTTGTGGCAGATCCCTGCTTAAAAAAAGAAACTCCTACCCATCAGTAAGCATTCAGAGATCGTAAGTACACCTTCTACCCTACCTTCAATTTTCTCTGACTTAATGTGCCAAAGCTGTATATGTATATACGGCTCCCAAGTTAATATCACACTGTGCGACTGTTGATATAGTACAAAAAGATAAAAGTAATTCAAACTAAAAGGCCTATTAGACAGAGCATGAATCTTGTGGAAAAAAAAGAAGATTTCTAACTCCTTCCCTTTGAGTTTGACCCAACAAAAGCGTATAAATCCTAGTCTTACAAAAATGAATCTCTAAATCCTTTATCAATGAGCCACAGGCAAAAGCTATTGAGTTAAATTTTGCTTAAATACATCTGCGTCTTCCTCACTGAATGATCGCGCTGTAACAAGCCATTTAAAACGAGTCACGCATAATCCTTCTCAGTCTCTGTGTCTTTCTTCAGAAACATAACCTATATATATTCTGTCAGGAGGTTGCGAACCCTGTCTTGGCGGGACTCCTGTGTTGCTATGATATTGCAGTAATGCTGTGCTCGCACGTACAGAGGCGTTTTGTGTGTGTGTCTGTGTGTCCTCTGCAGCTTTTGCTCACATCTGCAATTCTGCATTGATTCCATGCCAGTGAGCAGAGAGCTGATGCAGAGTGGGAAGGGGGGGTGTCTGTGTTATAGCCAGGTACATCAGCTAGCGGCTATTGCCATGGTCGAATGTGCTTGAGGGAGTTTAATAATGCTGCAGTGTGAAAAGTCTGCAGGCAATACAGTAATGAAATTTGCTGCAGTCATAAGACATTGTGTTGAAATGTACTGTATATGTTACATACACATGTCACAAAATTTATTTATTTTTCATCGTTTATCACTTTGAGACTGAAATATCTCAGACTAGGATTTTTAGGCATTACAGAATAGTGTAACAAACATGATTATTTTTCATAAAGGAAACACTCACCCCCAGTTGGACATTTTCCCTAATTAGCATATGAAATATTCAAAACATGTTGTTTATCCTCAGAGCGCTTTAGGATATAAAAAAACAACAACTCATAGGCCACTTATTGTCTTCGAAAGGTGGCCTTTTATGCTTGTCAGACCTCCTCTGTGCCGAAACCCTGCTGTGTATTTTATCACCTCTTTTTGTTAGGGGTTGGTGGTCAGAGACAACTTAAACGAAAAAAGTTTGCAGAGTGTCTCACGAATCAGCTGATAGTGGTCTGCGTGAGTCTGTGAGAGATGTTAGGGATGTAAACTGGCAACCTCCCTCCAAATCGAGCATTTTCATTCCAAATGCAACGTGACGGATTTATGTGCAAAATGTCGTTTCGACCCCGCTACAGAATTTCATTTTTGTTCCCGTGTGTCCTGCCAGTTTTCATCCAGTCTCGGTGTACAATGCAGAGCTTTGCTAAGCCAATAACAGCGAGTCTGCAGCCATGTTTGCAGCTCAGTGAGGCTGCACTTACGCACAGTGGTGCTTTCACAATGCTAATGTCACCATGCTAACTTGCTCATAATGATGATGCTGAAATGGCGGGTATAAATCATGGTGTTCAGCAGCCCGTTTAGCATGTCAGCCAGCTAACGTTGCAAGCAAAAGCACTTAACATAAGGGTCATGGCAATTTGGTTTATAAAACGTATTAGACAAATTTAAAATTTAAGCTAGTGATGCCGTTAGCTGATCATCCAATATACTGTAATGACATCTATTAAATGGGAAGCACAAAAATTAAACCTATCTCATGGTTGTGGTCAGGTATTAGTCTGCACCAAACTACTAGACTGAACAGCACACAGACTGACCAATCGACATGCTGCTAGCGTGACCAAAAAGTTTCATTTCATCAAATCTGTAAACACATTTGACACTTTTGTTCAGTTTGACAGCTGCATGTAGTTGTACCCCACAAATAAAGTGGTGCTCCTGAATGGTGTTACTCCCAGCAAAGAGAGGCCAGTGTCCTTTTCCACTTCACAGAGATTTGAACAAACTGTGATGAGTGGAGAAGGCCACAGTGGACCTGACTTGCCGGGGACAGAAAACATAAAATCATCCTCTGTGAGGGTGGATACAAACCACAACTCAACCATATGGAAGGTATAACTATCAAAGGCAGGAGGGAAAGGAGTCTGTTTTTCTGCATCCGTGCATTATATACATGGTGATGTTTTTCCCTAGGAGACTCCAGTGTAAGCTTTTAAGATAGGGCAAGGGCATTCGAATCCATATAGTGGAAAAAAAACTAGCTCAGACTGACAGATCAGATAGCGATTAAGTCTGAGATGCAGTTAAGCCACAGTCACATCACCAGAAATGCTTCAGAGACACTTAATATAGCAGTGTAGCTTAGCTGGATTTTATTGGACTCTCTCCTCACACTTTCTGCATCAAATTTCTCCTTACATGATTTTTAGGCCGATACTGATTGTGGGATAAATGAAGGATTTATCTCCAAACCCTCCTGAAATATAGTGACAGTAGAAGGTAATAGACACTAAATAGGACACCACAGAGACATCAAACCATTTGAACCATCCAGAGGCAGGTTAGAGACCTGTGCCTGTAGCCTGTATCAAATCTTTTCCAAAGGTTTTCATCAAAGACAGATGTACTTTAATACAGTGAAGCTGCCGTTTGAATCCTAGTTTCAAACACCAGTCTGCTTCGGTTAAGAGGTCTCTTTTACTCTTTTGGTACATTGCTACTGACACGGGAGCTGGCCCAATTCAATGGCTGTATTGATAAAATTGATTAAATGACAGTCTGCCATGTGAGCTTACTGCAGGGTTCTCTCTATCTGACAACCCATGCACTGCTCAAGGACCCCGCTCAAATTTCTCTCCAGCGTCTTTGTTCACATGTCATCAGGGGGCAACATTAGCAGGTGAACTCATCAAAGGCCAGACTGGATTTCCTAGGGGTGCAGCACTTACCAGTTGAAAACCAGCACACAGATCTTCAGCCTATTCTGTTTTTGATGCTGTGACCCTAAAGTCGCTCCATCTCTGCCCTCTCTCCTGCGTCTCCCACACTCGACTTCTCCATCATTTCTGGCTACAACTCTCTCTTTCTTCTTTCGTTTGTGTATGCTCTGGATTCAACTTGTTTTCGCAGTTGAATGCTCTAAGATGTTGAGCTCACAGCAGCCATCAAACACTGCAAATTTCCTTATGTCTGGTCCCTCGAGCTGGGAGGCTCTGAGAGTCCTCAGATGTCTCTTCTCCTTCTGTTTAGACAAACAGATGCCAACATCTTTGGGAAGCTAACAAGGCTAGGCTTGTGCTAACATGTTGATAGAAGAAGAAAAGAACTGCGGTAAAGCAGAGACTGCTGCTTCTAATCGAAGCTAAACTATTGTAAACGGCCAATCACAGGCCGACTGTCTTTTCTTTTTGCAAAGTTCACTATTTAAACCAAGTTTTATCTCTTCTAAATAATAGCGGGACTTTTAGAAGCAGGGTGTACTTCTTAGTCTGTGTGTGTGTGTGTGTGTGTGTGTGTGTGTGTGTGAGTCCTACACGTGTACACGGCTAGGCGTGATCATCTATATGCTCGTCTACATGGTCCTCATGTTCTGTCACAACACTATCTGACAATGAGCAGCTCTGTCACACTGTGTGACACAGCGCTCCAATTAATCACGGAGAAGGACCACTAATGAAGTCATTATGTATTCTGAGAGTTTCATCTTGACATCTACTTTTCCCAGTGAAGAAACGACTGCTGCAGAATTACACATTAAAAAGCTTAAAGGCACGGCGATAATGGATTAGGAAAAATGGAGTTTGACAAGTGAAATGTAACTCTGAACAGAACAAAACAGGGTATGATTTAGTCCGTCTCTGAAAGTGTTTATGTGGGCTATCTCCTTTTTTTCTACCGGTGCTGTTATTTTGTTTTCTTGTCTCCAGATTTTTCTAATGCCTTTATAAATATTTTAATGAGTCCAGGAACACAGACCCGATGCCCCTCTGATCTCAGAAAGGGACATCACATTCATCGTCAAAAATCTATTCATCAGTACAGTTACAATCAAAGAATACAGTCTGCCCAGGGTGTGAGTAAGACTTGTTTTAGCGCTGTATGTGTTGTAAAATAATAACATCCTTAAAAACAGAGAATAACAAGAGCATTCAGAGAGCGCAACTCCCCCTGAAGGGCGAGGACTAAATTGAAACTTTGATGTTTTATGACCTTTTTATTACAACGTGCTGACGTCAGCCTGTTTTTTTGGAACTCCCCAATAGTGACGTCTGCATTATTATCATAGATCATTTATGCTGATGTTAGCATTGTTAATAAGGAAATCTAGTGTGGTATATTGTTCTTTTTGTGTCATTGTTAAATTACATCTTGATGTATCTGTAGCTCAAACAATAAAAATGTCCCCCAATAACTAATATATTGCTATAACGTTTAGAGATGATCCAATGGAAACGAATTTTTCGAATTTGTGTGACCCTGATCTTTGACCTTTGACCTTGAAGCCTTACATTATACACTGATGTTTTTTATTATCTTAAATGTATGATTGGAGCAGTATTAGGATATTATAAGCTGTAAAGGGTAAAGGGTAAGAGAGAGCCGCTGTTGACAGCGCATCCGGTCCTGCAGCATGTCTGCGCTGGTCCAGTCGACTGCCATCTTCCCCGGTAGGGCACAAGCGTCGAAGGCGTTTGGAAAGGGAGGGGGGATCAGTGTGTGCATATCAGTGTATGTGTGTGTGTGTGTGTGTCCAGAGTTCAGCTGAGACAGTGTCCTTCGCCCTGCCAGGCTAAGTAAACAGTCTTTCAGCCAACCCAGGTGGCCTTGCATGGAATGGGGGGAACAGTCTAAAAACAGTCATTATCGGGGTGTTTTGTTCAGCTCCAGCCTTGAGGACGCAGCTGACGCCGAAGGGGTCTCCGCATGAAGTGATGATGGTTTTTACTTTAGTGCGAACAACTCATATGAATTTCAATGCTGTTCTAACAGTCCAACACTGGTCTCTCAATCTCCCGTTGGAGAGCCGTGAGCTTTCTATGATGTTATCCAAACTTACGTTCCGTGATGTTGTCGTTCTTTTTGCTCAAAGAGCAGGTTCTGAGAACTCACGACCGCAGTGCACTTCCCCAAGATGTGATCGAATTTGCGCTCAAAGATGTTATTCGAGCGAGCCCCTCCAGATGTAATCCAGTTTTTCACTCAGAGGTCTTGTTCTGAGTATTCACGGCAGCCGTGCGTTCTCCAAGATCTTCTCCGTGCTGCACTCAATGAGCCCATTTTGAGAAACTCACGCCTCGTCCCATCATTTCAATCCCAGCGGGCAGCCTTGTGGGGGTTTAAACAGCCGGTTCCGCTTCCTTAATTCTTCGATAAGCCAGGGCCAAGCCAGCTCCGATCCGCCAGAACCCTGTTATCATGGTTCCGAATAGGTAGATATCTTCAGCAGTCAGGCTCACCCGAGCCCAGACTTCTCGTTGAGAAGGGGTGTCAATTGCATTTAGAGACCAGTTGATCAAATCCATAATTCCTCTTTTAGGTTTTAGAGAACAGACTGTGAGAGAGTGTTCCAGGGGAAAGTAAGTAAAAACACAAGACAAGGACATAAGAAGCTAAGCAGGGAAGATAAGGGCAGGAGAGGAGAAAAGTGCGACCGCCTTCGCTGAGAGCCAAAACGGTTTCAAGGTCAGCTTTGACTTTGGGTGCTAACAATAAAGGTCAAGGTCAAATGCTTAGTCAACCAAGGTACTCTTGTCACTCAAGGCCTACTATATTGTTGTGAAATTGAAGAGGATCCACAAAAGATTGTGGGTGATATAAAGGTTGTACTGATTTTCCCATTTGCTGTGACTTTGACCCGATTGTCATCAAAATTAAATCAGCTCAAGCTGTTATCACCATCTACCATCACACAAAATTTGAAAATGATATCTTAACAAAATGTGGACTGCTAACAACAAACAGAGAAAAAGGTGGCAAATGTCATGTCAATGGAATCTATCCCCATTGCTCAATATTTTTTGACACTAAGCAGAATAATCTCTATCAGATGAATCGCTTTGTTTACAGTGGTGTCCCAACACACATCACAATGACACTCAAGCAGTTTTGATACAAGACCTGACCTGTGTACTAGCATGACAAAGGCTCCAGTGTCAGCAAAGTCTGGCGAACAGCTCATAGTTGCTTGTCGCTCTGTGATCGTTTTTTCTTTGTGTGCAGATGTGTGTGTGTGTTTTTTAGTGACAGTAATATATTTTCATTTGTGTAAATGTCTAAAGTCTAAAAGCAATTATCAAAAAAAAGGAGAGTTCAGTTCCTCAATGTGTCTTTTAAATTACATTAATGTACAACTAGTTTATATGATAAAAGGATGTGGAAGTGAAATGTAACTCTAAAAAAGAACAAAACAGGATGTGATTTAGTCCATCTCTGAAAGCGCTGCTGTTATTTTGTGTTTTCTTGTCTCCAGATTTTTCTAATGCCTTATAAATATTTTAATGAGTCCAGGAACAAAAACCCGATGCCCCTTAGATCTCAGAAAGAGACATCACAGTCATCGTAAAAATCTATTCATCAGTACAGTTACAATCAAAAAATTCAGACTGCCCAGGGTGTAGCTGAAACTAGTCTGCTTGCACCAGCAATGGAACGCTTCAAGAGACCTATTTGTAAAAATGCGGCTTCCTCAACAGAAGCCACATGAAAATCTTCTTTATGAGATCATCCGTAAATGGCAGCGATCAGCAAACTCATTCTCAACAGGTCCTGAATGCAGCCGTGCATTTCAAATCACCATAAAATGTGACACTTCAATGGCATGCCCCTGACTAAATTGAAATATAAATAAATATTATATGTATATGAACAGTGAGGGAGAAAAATGATTGTTAAAAAAGAATCCCAGCAAGATCTGAATCTGAAAACAAAGAAGCGAAACATGAGCAACAGAGATGCATTTACACAGACACGCGTGCACCCGGCCAATCAAAAACAGCGAGTGACAAAATGTGAAAGGTAATTCTAAAGAGATGAGTAACAGCCTTCACATTGTACCATCGGCTTGTTAATGGATGCAGTGAAAACAGTAAATAAATCGGATTTTTTTTCAGCTTTGTACAAATCCTAAATCAGTGCAATAAATGGTACTCTGCTTTTGTTGATGTCCTGCGTGCGAACAGTGTGTGTGTGTGTGTGTGTGTGTGTGTGTGTGTGTGTGTGTGTGTGTGTGTGTGTGAGAGTGAGTGAGTGAGTGAGAGAGAGAGGCGCTGTTAAAGACCAGCATTTGTAAGAGGATGATGAGGTAGTCTCAGGAGGTTGTACAGTGTATCATCTTACTTATAACATCTCTTTATACCTCATCCTTGAGGCTTACAGCTGCTGCACTGTGAGGATGATACTATGGGTCCCTGATCCTCAGCTTCCACAGTGATCCCTGTCCTATGGAGTATTTAATTACAACCTACTGAGTTACAGTCAGACTGCTGAATACACGCATTCATTTTTGCACTTCAGGGTTACTGTTTTTGGACAATTATTTGGACTAACTTTTTTGTGCTAAAACTACCGTATGTTGGCTTGTTATATACTACCATATACTGGTCAGATTTACTACTGAAATAGCAGTAGTGTGCTATCTCCGTGAGCTTTTTAGGGCCCTTGCAGGGAGGAAATTCTCACTTTCTGACACACCTTCAAAGGGCTATCTGTCAGCTAAGGCCCGGTTTCAGGTCAGTGATGGAGGCTGGGGACTGCAATATGCCACGGAGTATCCTCACACAGACAGAAGTACAAATGTGTGTCTATCTAATAACAGAAATGAGAGTAAAAGTGTGCAATATCCGCAAATACCCAACTGCATAAAGGTGTTTAAAGCTGTACACACTACTTTTCATGCAAGGCAGAGAATGTGAGTTTGTGCTTGCATATATCGTATCTCCATGCTTAAAGACTTTTTGTCGGGGACTCATTATTTGACTACCCTGCGCACCTCCTCCTTACAGACACAAAGACACACACAAATGGTGCACATGTGCACTGTGAAGGCTTTCTGAAGCATGAAATAAGCTTTCCTACGGGAACAGTGAAGAAGAGAGTGGTTTGTGTCCCTTGCTATTTCTTAATTAAGTACGCACAGCTCTTATCTTAAAATCGTAAATGTCACCTTCGGGCTCCTGGCTACCTCTCTGGTCCTCTCTTTTTCTCACGGCTTTTTAGTGAAAATGCTCAAATGTAGTCAGTGTAATGAAGCGGGTGGCCATGCTCCTAATAAAAAGGGGTACAGCGAATAAAGGGTCATTCATTATTTTGAAATCCCAAAGATAAACATTACCACTGCAAATTTTAATGAAGCATAATCCTCTCATCAGCAAATAAGTTGTAAAGTGAACGCAAAACACAACGAATGCATTTGCAAGGTTCAAAATAAGGACCTTTACCGGATATAATAATTTTGTCATTCAAACCTCATCCAGCAATCAGGCTCGGTGGCATCTGAGCGCTCATTTTGTTGATGTTCACAGAAAAATTCATCCCATGCTTCCTGAAGTGCCTCCTACAAGTTAGATTGCATTGTGTGCACTCATTATGTCCTGTACAATCAAGGTGTTCTCACAAAAGCTCACAAGGGTTGAAATCCTATTACTGTGCTGGTCACTCCATTACAGACAAAATACCTGCTGATGGTTTCTTCTCTAAAAATTTCTGCATAGTTTGGAGCTTCGTTTTGGGTCATTTATTTGTTAAGGGAGAAAATTGCCTCCAATCAAGCAGCATCCACAGGGTGCGGCATGATGTGGCAAACACAGTGAAGATCCTTTCTATTCTGTTTGAGGAAGTCATCGCATTCCCCTTCACTGTGTTTGACAGATGATGTCCAGCCCTCCTCGCGTTCACTTTTTCTTCTTCTCCAGCATCGCACAAGTTTCCTACTTTCTAACGCAAACCCCTTGAACTTGGCTCCATCTGTTCATAGCAGGTGTTTCATACCTTCTCCTGTCCTGTGTCTGTGTTCTTTTGCCCATCTTAATCTTTTCCCTTTAGTGCCAGATGTGGCTTTTTCTTTCCACTTCTGCCGTGAAGCCAGGATAGTTGAGTTTCCACTTTACTGTCGATGTTGAGACTGGGGTTTTGTAGATACTGTTTAATGAAGCTGCCAGCTTAGAACCTGTGTGGTGTCTGTTTCTCACACTATAGGCTCTGTTGGACTCATCTTCTTGGCCTCTCTCTTCTCTTTCTATTCTGGGCAGCACCACTCTGTGAACGGAGTAGTACACACTGTTGTTTCCCACATGGAATAGCTTTCATTTCTTGAAACAAGAATACCATTTTGAGACTACAAGCGAACCCACAGAGGCTCGTGCTCCAGACACTCAACTAGTCATATTTCTTGCATCTTTAATCAGCAATACAGCTTTCAGCTGCGCTAACATAATTGGAAAAAAAGACTTTTCTAATGATCAGTCTGCCTTTTAATATAATAAACTTGCACTTTGGTATGGTTATGTCGATTCCTCTGGAACCATGAAGGATTTCTGATTAATGATTCCATTAAGCAGAAATCGTCATCTGCAACATTCCTGACCAATTAAATGTTATTTCAATTAAAAACAAACGTGTTTTATTTTTCAAAAGGCAAGCGTGCTGCAAGGCAAAAAGAATCCTCTGCACTGAATCAAGCGTCAAAACACAGAAGAGTTTATTTTCCAAGATAGGTAAATAGACTCTCAAATCTCCCCTCCCTTCCCTCTCCTTCTCCTTCTCCTGCCTTCATATCACACTCAAGGATGTGTGTGTGTGTGCGTGTGTGTGTGCATGTGCGTAATGCGCTCTGGACTGTGATGAGCCAAGAGGAGGTAGTTTGACGATAAGAAACATATCGGTGCTCGGCACCTGTCTGCCTGGCTACCAACTGACTGACTGACTGACTGACTACACAAGCCAATTGCACGTGAAGTCTCTCTCTCTCTGTCACTAACAAAAGTAATGAGGGAAAAAAAATGTTGTGCAGGCTCGGTTTTGACTCTTAGAACGTTTTCTTGTGTCGTCACATAAAAATCTAACCAAACAAACCTTAAGATGAAACAGAATTTTCATTATTGTGTCAATCCGATTTCAACTTTCAGTATGATCAGAAAAGTCACAGCTTTGAAGACGAAGCAGCTTCGAGGCTCAAACACAGACTATTTTGTCTCACCCGTAAAAAAGCCTCAGTGCATTTGTCACTGTGTAACAAAAAGCTGCACTAATGCTCCTGACAGATTAGCTACTGCCAGTGCAGCTACGCACATTTCAGCTTGTTTTACTTGTTTTAATAGGTGTTCCGGCTCTGATCATATATCCCCAATACAAACAGTTTACTTTACGCACTGTAAAAGAGAAAAAAATGATACACTCTGTATATCTTTTGTCTTTCCAGCTCTGGTTTGTGCTTGGCTCGGCTTATGACTGCAACAGGGCAGCGGAAAGAGGGCTGTAAATGCCATTTAGTACGCAGCGTCATAAAGCACAACCGTTAATTATTTTAATGCCATCAGACGTTCATTTGTCGGGGGCTTATAGTAAACCTAAGCATACACACGCACAAAAATATGCCTGTCTCCAGTGCATCAACCATCGTATCTAATTAACGTCTGACTGCGTTCTATTCATTACTTCCTACGTTTCTGTCCTCCCCAACCCCTCGCGCGCTCGTAAACAAACACTGCATTGCACAAACCTCTCAGCGCCCCTGTCATAACACCACCACTTTGCAATCAACTTTGCTTTCTCAAACTTCACACACATGGCTGAGCACAGGCTATCACACTGGCGTGGAGGAGAGAGGAGGAAACGAGCTGTGACAATTAGCTGAGACAGTGCCGGGGCCTCAAGGAGAGAGGCAGCGTGCACCTCTTAGACACTTCAGGGAAAGTCCACCACTGACGGGAGGTGTGAAATTTACCATAAAATGTTGGAGGAGTCTTTAGTGCTATCTCTTCCCATTCTTGGCGCTGGATTAGAAATAAAGTTATGTTTAGTGACAAAGGCATGAAAAATTAAGGACACTTCCAAAGAACAGCTAGAATTATTACAATGTGACAAGCTTTCACAAAAAAATGACTTCTTCTGTTTATCTGTGGTATAAATCCTCTCATCTTTCTCCTATTCTTGCCTTTACCACAAAGACACAAATGTTCCCAAATGTACTGTAGGAGCAGTCATTATGCAATAGAGATTGATCCTTTCAAACGCTCCTGCAAAAGACCACCCGGAGTATTACCTGCGATCTTGTTGATTATCTCCACATTCCCATCGACTGGCATGTGTCTCCTCCCCCCAACCCAATACTCATGCTGCACTTATCACTCTGTGGTTCCTGATACAGAGCTACGGTATTGATCGCACCCCATTAACAAGGATGAAAGTGCACAGTTGCAGTCTGATTCATCACAAATCACGGTGCAGCCATCACTCAGTGGGCCACCTACACTCACAACTGAAATAAACATCCCTCCGCAGGTAGCCTTCCAACGTGCTACCTTCTATAAAACGATTCCACCAAGTCTACCTCATAAAAGACCAGAAGAGCTGAAGTGCGTGTGTGGCTATACACAATTTATACGAGTCAAAAGGCAACAATGGGAGACGCTATCCCCCCAAAACTATCTGATACACTCTCTCCATTTAATTGTTCTGGCTGAATGCCTCCAGAATCGATATCAATGTGAAACTGGACTTGCTACTTTGTCATCTTTGCAGACAATAAATGGACAAAAGTTGGCGAAATGGTCAATATATCATGAGTCTGTCAGAATAACGTCATAAAGATTGAAAGCAGCATTTGGGCAGTGAGAAAAATAGTTTGAGCACACTTATTTATTCTTGAAAGATATCAAGGAACCATTTTTTTTTCTTCAAATATTGAACACCCTGACTGATGCGAGCGAGCGAATTACACACGACAATGACAGCCGCAACAAGAACTGCATGCAGTCAGCGGTTCTGCTTCAATGCAATAGTCAAGCTCTTTTAGACGCACGCACCACAGCAGGCTGCGTATTCCTCTCTCCTCTCCTTTGCCCAGGGTGCATTAAATGGATTAAAGCACTAAGAGCAGCCAAGCATATATTCATTTCCTCCACACTGAGGATGAGAGCAGCAGACAGCATATTATAGAGTGTCACAAAGTCCCGGGATCATCTCTCCAAATCAAAAAAAGCAGAAGATTAAAATCTTTGAGAGCAGATGCAATCTTCTTCATTTAACAGTGCTGATTCCAAAGTGTTTGTTTGCTTTTTACGCAAGATGAGTGGGAGTTATCCTGCTCGGATGTGAAAGCTACACAAGTAAAAATTAATCACAACATAATTACTAAGAAACAGAGCTGAAGTCAGAAGAGCTTCTGATATTTCTCCAGACAGGTTATGATATTGGTTCTGTGTCATCAGTTTGGATGAAGAATACTTGAGAGGTAAAAGAGATTAAAAAAAAATGCTATGTAGCAAGAGTCAAGGGGTTTCATCCTCGTGGCTATTTTTTGGTAATAATACTCACCCTAAGCAGGATAAACTCTTTCAGATGAATTACCTTGTTTTCAAGGGTGCACCAACACATATTACAATGACACAAAAGCAGTTCTGATACCTGATCTGACCTGTGTATACAGAGGCTACAATGTTAGCGGAATAGCTCAAAGTCTGGCAAATAGCTCGTTGCTTGTCACTCTCTAATCTTTTTGTTGTGTGTGTGTTTTAGTGACAGTAATATATTTTCATTTGTCTAAATGTCTAAAGTCCAAATGCAAATATTAACAAAATCTAATTTAGCTTCCTAGCTGCTGACAGACTTCACTTCATCCCTGTCCTCTAAACTGCATTCATTTACAGCTAATTTACATCAGTAAAAATGATGTGGATGGAGTTTTGTCTGGATTTTTCTCTCTAATAATGTGTCAAAAATAAAGTGTGCTTTATCGTGGCTGTTTTAGTTACTTGGTCATAAAAAAGTCCAATGTTTGTGCATAAGTTAAAATAGCTCAAATATGAATGCATGAAAAACTGATGGAGTATATTTGGTAACCTTATCACCTTTAATATACTCTGCCATGCTCGCAACCTTTTACCAGAGTCCTAGCATGATCGTAAAGCAGCGTTACATAACTCAAGGGTGGATGGATTTTTCTCATCTAAAGTAAAATTGTACACTTCATAACCTCTGCCTCCCATTAATGGCAGAACTCCACTGTAACTGTCATCAGCTACATTCTCCACATAATGGTGTCACTCTGTGTGCTTTACATTGTAATGCTGTACACAGAATGAAATTCATATCAGGTCCTTTTATCAGGTTATGCTGAGGTCATAAACACTACAAGAATAAAAAAGACTGCATGCTTCAAGTCAGTGTTGACTTTCTAAAAACATGCCCTTTACTGCTTTGGCTTCCACAGACTTTTTATAGTTAACTCTAAGAGTCCATCACAGTTTAATTTGATAAAATTAACACAGAAACACTGAATCAACCAATTTGTACATTTTTCCAAATTGCACATCCTTAAATAAAACGATTAAAACGGGTACGTAAATATTTTGCTTTATGGTGAATAAATTATTGCAAAATGTTAGGGAACTATACTCACTGGTGACTTTATTAAGGTTGTTACCTTCAGGTCTAAAAGTCTTCCGTTCCATCACATCCCATAGGTGATCTATTGGACTGAGATCTGGTGACTGTGGAGGATTTTAGCATAATGAACTGTCTTTAACTGTTCAAGGAGCCGATGTGAGATGATTTCTACTTTGTGACCCGGCGTTTCACTGAATGCTGGAAGCTGCCATCAAAGGATGGGTGACTTATTAATGGATAGATATAGTCAACAATAACACTCGGTTAAGATGTCGTGTTTAAACAACACTCAGTTTGGGGTTAAAGAGGCCAAAGTGTGTCAGAACAAGAGACCATTACACCGGAATCAGGGCGGAGCCATGCTTTTGTGTTTAGGCATAATTCTGACGTTACCATCTGAATTTTGAAGCAGAAATCGAGACTCCTCACAACAGATAATGTTTTCCAATCTTCTGTTGACAGATTTTGGTGAGTCCATTTGAAATGTAGCCTCGGTTTTCTAGTCTTATTTGACAGGAGTGGTTCCCAGCATGGTCTCCTAATGCTGTAGTGCATCTGCTTTAAGGATCACTGTGTTGTGCATTCAGTGCTGCTCGTCTGCATACTCTGGTAGTAACCAGTGGTTATTTGAGTTACTTTTGTCTTTCTGTCACGTCAAAGCAGTCTAGCCATTCTTCTTTGACCTCTGGCATTACCAAGGCATTTTCTGCCAGTGAACCGCCACTCAATGGATATTTTCCTTTTCAGACCATCCTCTGCAAACACTAGAGATGGTTGTCTGAGAAAATCCCAGTAGATGAGCAGATTCTAAAATACTCAGACCATCTTATCCTCATTCTGATGCTTGGTTTGAACTTCAGCAGGTTGTCTTGCCTAAATGCATCAAATTTTTTGGGTTATTATTTATTTGTGTTAATAAGCAAACTGATGTACCTAATAAAATGGGAGGTGAGTGTAAAATATTTCGCTGAGTGTCTATATGAGTAAAAAGTAATGTTACCTTTGGCTCTGTGAAAGGACAGGAAATACAATTCATGTAATTCTCAGCTGTTTTAATGTGTACATGTCAGCATTTTGAGTAGGCATTAGATCATCATCATCATCTTTATTTATAAAGCATTTTTAAAACAACCACAGCTGACACAAAGTTCTGTACATTACAAATAAATAACACAAGATCCACAGAAACAACAAACTGTTAGCTAAAATAAAAAAAGCTTTGACATCATTTAACTGGGAGGTTTCAGGAAAAAAAGATGGCATAACTGGTGAGAAGCTAACTGGTAATACAAAAATGTTTTATATCTAACACTTAAAAATTTCAGGCTCAAGAATCAACACAGCTCATTTCACTCAGAAGAATTCAGAAATACCTCAAAATGAGAAACACTTTAAGTGTTTGACTGACTTGTTTAAGTTGCACATTTAGTTAGATACAACACCAAAAAGCTATGCTGACACATTACAAAACCTCAAACAGATTGAATGCACAGCAGTGGATGTTGGTCAGCGATGAGGCAAAAGAAGAGTCAGGCCTAGCTGGACCCAAGTGTGCACGCAGCGGGAGCACAGCAACTCAGCAGGCCTGATAATTACACACCCTGATGGTAGAGCCACTTTGAATTCTCTGCACACTGCCAAAACATACCAGCACTAGATAAGTCACTGGTGAGAGACGGACACGGAGGGAAAGAAAGGGAGGGAGAACTGTTACAGAAGCTCCCAGATCAGCCAGACCCAGACAGCAGGGAAGCTCGCTTGCAAATCAACCGCTTGCTGCGTTCTGAACCTAAGGTGTGGAGTTTTCTGACAGACAAAGCCAATGCACTATGCTAATGGAGCAAATCTTACATTTTAACAGATCTTGCATAGTCTTTGGCATACGTGGAATCATCTCATTGTGCCAATAAGCACGAGCAAAAACACTTTCCCAGTAAAAAACAGCGGTGTTAAAGAAGCAAAGAAGCCAGACACAGTAGAAGCTCAGTGAGTTATGTGCAGTATAGCACAGAGGTCAAACCAGGTATTGTGATTACTGGTGCGCTGCACTGTTACGCCCCCTTGTCATTAATACATGTAAATGCAAAACATGCACAGAACTGCTGTACACCAACCGACACAAGCTCATTAATATTCTCTGTTGGGCTTCTCGTGCTATCTCGAAATGAACAAAAAGCATTTGTAGCATCGGTTTTTGCACAGTTAAGCAAATGCATGCATTAATATAGGGTTTGCTGAAGTGTGCCTGAGTGAGAAAATGTGCTTTGACTATTAAGATGCTGCCCAAATATAGAAAGTGTTGAGAGTGTACATGAAATCAACTGCATGTTGCAGACTGCAGAAGGCCACTTTAATGGCAGTCACGGAAGGGTGGAGCTGGGAGGGGCGTGTGGGTGATATCTCATGGGTGGCAGCGATAGGAGAGGGAGGAGGAGGAGGAGGGGGAAACAGCCATGCTGTATTTCTTAGAGAATGAGTGTGACTCTGTGTCGTTCCGCTGTCAGGCGAGCTGCTGAGAACTGCGTGCTTCACTGAAGGGTGACAGCGAAGAGACAGAGCCGCTCTGCTGCTGTCACTGCCACTCTGCCTCGCAGTTTTCAACTGTGGACAACTGGATGTTGTAACTAGTTGCTGGACCTAAAGGGCTAATCATATCATTTCCCCCATGAATGTAAAAGCTGTAGCCAAAGCCAGATGTTAGCTAATGGTGTCATTTATAGCAACTTTGAAAAAATAAAAACTAAAACACGAAGGAGTCTGGAATTGATTTTGTGAAGGTTGGGAGTCTCACCTCCTACACTCGTGTCTTATTATTTACAGTATTTATACATCCTGAAAGGTTAGGTTGGGTAAATAAAAAAACTAGATCAGGAATGAAAACTGAAGCAGTCACACAGGAAAGATTCAGAGTCTTGTCAAAGCAGAGGCTGCTGAGTAAACTTTGGGGAGAGAATAATGCAATGCAGGCCTGGCTTTCTCCTTTCAGCTCCTGACTGATGAATCAAATGTTGTCAAGTGGAACCTCTGCAGCCTGAGAGCATAGATTCACAATAACCAGCCAGGGAAACTGCATCGCCTCCCTATCTTATTGGTAGGAAGCTTATTGGAATATGACGGCTGGTCTCTTTTCCTGAATTGCTTTTTCCACTTAGGAAATATTCTTCATTGCTTACATCCCTGCCTCTATATTTCATCTGATATTTTTTTCCTCTCCTCAGTTTCGCTGCCGTGTGGCTTCATTTAGTTTTTAAACTAATTCCCCATAGCTGCTCTTTTGCACCACCACACTATAATTTAAAAGAAGGCAAACACATTCAATCATATGCGTAAACAGTAGCGCTGCCATGGCGATATATAACAGACTGGAGGTTAATTTTTTACGGGTGTTCCCCCCCCCCCCATTTATTTCATTTTAATTTATGATTATTGGACTATCAAGCAAGCGTACTGTATGACTCAGGGTAATTTTTTTGAGACTGCCATCAAACAAGTGAGTGTACTTTTGCATGAATATTAAAATGAACTTAAAAAAAGAAATTCTCTGCATTCACTCAACCTCAAACGAAACTGAGAGAGGTGGCCGCTTCCATCTTCCTCGGTTTTAAAGAGCTTATCCACGCTGTTATGAATTAGAAGCAGCTTATACTGTATCACAGGTATATAAAACTTCGTATTTTAAGGCTGGGATGGTGACTCTCGCTCTCACATAGTATAACGTCAATGCAGATGAATAAAAACAACAAAAAAAGGACAGAAATATTACATTTATTTATGACCTCTACAGGTGTGCCGCAGTGTGTGGACGTTTAAACCTGCCGCTTTCCTTCTATAAACATTTGCTTTATGACCAAGAAAGTGAGGGGAAATTCTTCACAAGCTATTACATGGATGAGCTGGCTCTCTTCACCTCCTGCACCTTTTATCAGAGAGGATCAGGCTCAGGAACAGTCTGAGCTTCTGTTTTATGGCACGTTTTAATGGACTGTCGCTATGGGAGAAACCGGCTGTCAGACACGGTTTTGCCATCGTGAGACATGGCGTGTGCTGTTGAGTGTGACCCAACTGTCAAAAAAGTCCACATGCTGGGACTGAGCCTGTGAATGACAGCAGCTGATCTAAGGTGTGTGTTACCAGGGCTTCAAATAATGGTTCGGGATTGGCAGCAGACTATGTGAACTGGACGAGCAACCGGCTCAAGTCACTATGCTATTCCATAAAAAAAAATGGAAAATAAAACGCAGTTGGACTCAAACGCACTGTGCATAATTACAACCATATACCTATAAAAGAGCAGAAACATCTGTCTTCGATTACTGACAAAACAGGAGAGATATTTTCTCAAGATAAAGAAGTGGATCTATCAAATGACCAAATAAAAACCAGGGTGTCAGTCTTTAAGATGCTTCACCAGGTTTGTGTGCTGCTGTTCACGTGTTCTGCTGCTAGTGATGGGAGGGGCTGGGCCATTGTGTGTGTGTTTTTTTCTTAACAACCCTATTCTGTACATATGTTGCCTATTATATATACAATACTGTAAAAAAAAAAAAAGTCATAATTTTCATCACATTTTCAGAATCGTAATATACGTAATAAACATAAGACACACAGGATTATAAGGGGCACTGTCGATTTTCAGAAAAATTAAAGGATTGATTTTAAGTGTGCGGTATTTTCCAAAAAACACGATAATAACGACGGCCCGCTAGCACGCTCTACCAAAAATAGTGCTTTGTTGTGTATCTGACGGATGAAAGCTAAACCAGTTCCACACTGAAGTTGCAGCATTTTTACAAACCAATTCCGGTTCATCCGTTTCATTTAACGATCCACTTTCGCTCTTCTCATTCTGCGTCGCTGCCATGTGCGTATGTAAACAAAGACACTGCGCATGCGCATTTTACCCATATTACCCATATTCTATCGCGATATTTCATTTTCCTATCGTTGCCCAACATTACACCGGTATTACCGTGAACGGTAGGATATAGCCCAGCCCTATGCAGCACTGTTTGCAATTAACTGTCATATAGGAATTGCCTTTCTATTCAACTAAACTATTCCCAGTTGCGTTTAGGTGCAATTATTGCATGTGCCTTCGGAATTATTGATTTTTTTCTTTATTCTGAATAAATGAATGAAGCACCGCATTTATAGACTCCCTTTTAGTTGACTTTGGTGTACACTCAACTCTCAGGTTCAGACGTCTGCCTGCATTTAAGGAAGCAAAAGCACTCATGTTAGAAAAACTGACTTTTCCCTGAGTAGAGCTCAAACTTAACGCACAAATAAGAAAAAATTCAATGTGATATTTTCTTGAAAAGAAACAAAGTAAGAGGGAGATCATCAAACCCTCACATTAAATAAAATCAAACTGTTGCTTTTTAAATGGCAAATATTAAAGCTTTATTTGTACTTGTTTCAGGTCTATGGATTCTTTTTTGTTATCATAACACTTTATGAGAACATAAATCCACCAGTTTTGGTTAAGCTGTCTTGTAGACTGCGTCCTTTGGAAGGTGGGACATTGTGATTTCCATATTGTGGTGAAGGCTATGTGGTTATATGATCACATTAATGATGTAGGAGTGAGTCAGAGGAGCAGCTTAGCCCGAGACTTAACAGGTCAGCACACTACACTCAAGTGGAACAAAGAGAGCTTCAAACATATGGCAGATGTGGCTTTTTTTTATTATACTTGTGCATCAGGATGTATGAAATGGCGATTCAGCCCCTCGGGGATTATTACTGAGAATTACATTAAGTGAACTTAATGCGTCACTCCTGTTTTTGTCTTTTTTTAGTGTCTGCAGTTCAAACTGACACAAAAATATATTTAATATATGTGTGCCATGACTCATTTGCTTAAGATTGAAGTTATATATTAAATATTAGAGTTATAGTACATGCAAATACACCTGTTTATATCGCCCAGATAACCCTATAGGACGTAATATGATAATACCTGTCCACTATTATTTCTTTTCATTTGTCATGTTTGAGGTGCTAACAAAAACAGAGTGATTTCTTGAAGACGTCCCGAGCTGTAGCGTGAGTGCAATCTGTGCAAGAATGACAAGATGTCAGTGATTTAACAAGGCTGCAGCTTCTGCTGAAACCGAAAAATAGGTTTCAGCGTCTTCTTGCTTAATGGGATTTGGAGAAGAAAGCAAAGTTTTGTGTCATATCTTTCTCAAGGTTGTGAACTCCGTCGTGAAGAAGTCACATCCTCTCCAAACCAGACTCGAATTTTCCGATCCTTTTTAATAGTTCCCATCTCCATCTCAAAGACAACTCCTCGTTGAGACACAGCAAGCAAAAACACATTTAGGCAAAGCATGCACCACTCTATTTTCACAAACTGTTTCACACTTTTTGGATTGCTTGCACTCAGTGTGCCATTGATACGGGTTCCCTATGGACTGATCCTTTTTCCTCCTTTTTTAAACTATGAATTGCATGAAAGCAGAAATTTTCATTATTTTTGGAACAGTCATTTATAGTGGTGAAACAATTTGGAAAAGAGGACATTTGTAACACGTGCATTGCATCCAGCTGTTTCAACTTCAAGGCTTAATAACTAGTTTTCATTTATGACTACTCCAGTCAGTAGGGCGCATCACACGGATGTGTTTCCACTCAAATAATTTCACCCCAAAGAGCAAAGAAGGGACCAGCAATTCAGGAAGTAAAAGTAATACACTGGCACATCTTGTAAAATGAGTATTTGGTCTTTTACTACATTTTACATTCATATGAAAAAAGGAAGTTTTAATCACAGACTCTACAGGCCTCGGTTAGTTTGTCAAAGATTAAAGCTCATAACAGTTGGAGTGGGAAAAGGAGGACTTTTTTGGAAGGGTTTCAAGGACAAAGCCTCTTCTTTCTATAAAGAACATGGCAGCACAGCTTAGGTCTGAACAAACCTCAAGATTTCTGGAACAACATCTTTTAGACAGATGATACCAAAGTGGAGATGTTTGCCCATAAAGTCCTGACACAAACGCAGAACACCTCACATTACAAACACCTCATATAAGCTGTCAAAAATGGCAGTGGAGGGGTGATGGTTTGGACCCAGGCACCATCACAGTTAGTGAGTCAACCATCAACTTCTCTGTATACCAAAGTATTCTCCAGTCAAATGTAAGGATATCTGTCAAGCTACAGCTAAAACTTGACCAAAAATATGTAATGAAAAAGGGGAATGATCCCAATTGCAGCAGCAAATCTACAACACAAGCGCTGAAAATGAAAAGCCTCAAAGCATTGCTATGACCAGTTAATGTTCAGATCTTAACCTGACAAAAATCCCACAATGGGACCTTAAGAAAGGATAAGCCGTGCGCAAAAGAATGCCCGAAAACCCCAATAAACGTAAGCACTCTTCACATTTTAATGAAAAGTGCAATCACAATGTTGAGAGAGATGAGTAAGTAATTCAGTAAACTATTATGTTAAGGTATTCCTGCCACAACCTACTGAATCGTGGGGTGTACTTCGTTTTTCATATGACTGTGTAGAGTCCTGTGAAAACTTCCATTTCCACATGATTGCAGTGGGTAGAGGCCATGTATGTAAAGAGTGGACAGTGTTCATTGGTATTAGTCAAGTAGGCACACAGACACGAGTGTGAAAGCATAGGTAAGCAGGTCAGATATGGTAGAGCTAACTTACACTGAGGAAGGACTTACGGTAAGTCACTGTTATTTATGGTGGCCCTGAGAGGCCAAATGGTCTGCAACTTAAGAAAACATCAACAATAAGAAAAACGCTGCAAAAGCACACAAAACACAACGGAAATAGAAAAAACGACAACAGAAATAGGAAAAACAGATTTCCAAAAGCACAAGGGAAGTGTTTCTGGGGAGACAATAACCCGACGGACCAGTTGCAGGAACCCAAAACATGCTAGGTGTGTTTTATCGTGGTTCATATAATACTGATGACGGATTTTTAGGCTAATAGTTAGGCTAACACACTTACCTCTCATCTTTTCTTTCCTCACAAAACCGATAGATCCTCCACTTCTTTTAAGTGTCTCCCAGCGCAATTCTTAGCATATTTTGGTTCCTGCAACTGGTCCGACGGGTTATTGCCTCCCCAGAAACACTTCCCTTGTGCTTTTGGAAATCTTTTTTTCCCTATTTCTGTTTTCTTTTTTCCTATTTCCGTTGTCGCTTTTCCTATTTGTGTTTTGTTTCTTCCTACTTCCGTCGTTTTTTGTGTGCTTTTGCAGCGTTTTTCTTATTGCTGGTGTTTTCTTAAGTTGCAGTCCCTTTGGCCTCTCAGGGCCACTGTAG
>NW_005187402.1:9254183-9260358 GCF_000239375.1 Pundamilia nyererei | reverse complement strand
ATATGTGTGTGTGTGTGTGTGTGTGTCACAGAAGTGTTTGGATATGTTTCTTTTGACAGACTGGATGAAACTGCACAGTTTTACTGAAGGACAGGAAGGAAGGAACTTGCAAGATTAAGGAAGAAAAGCAGTGTGCAATCTACTTCCAATTTTAGCCAGGGGACTAAAAAAGGTTTTAAATGATTCAATCCTACAGATAAAATACACAATGAAAAGTTTATCGCAAAGAATGTCCAGGACAGAATTTCATATCAGCCTTCACTTTCCCTGCAGAATGGATTGGGTCGTATTCCCCAGTTGGATTTCTGCACGTCTGGCTCAGGCGGACTGCATTGACAGAAGGGATTAGACCCAGTGCCGATGGCTTCATTTGATTGGCTCTCTTGGTGCAAAGGTCTGTCTGTGTATCGCAAATGAGAAATTCTAAAATCTTTTGTAAAAACAAAAAACAAAACAACATAAATATTTAGTGAATGTTTTATCGCAGCCTGCAACTGAAAACAGATTAAAGACAATGGCTGCTGATATGTCAAAATGACTTTCCTGTTTGACATTTCCTAGAGGCCAAACATGTGACAGAAAAAGTATCTTTGTCTGGGAAGGCTCATTTCACAGTACACTGAGGAGATTGTTGTGTCGCCTCTTTCATAATCCTAACAGGATTTCTCCAGAATCAAGGATTTGCTACATATGATACAAAATGTTGGCAAGACTGTTGGCTGAACTTTGGTTGACAGAGGATGTCTGCGATTGAACTAATTGAACTAGTAGTATCACTATGCACTTTAAATCCACTGCTCAAAAATAAAAAATAAAAAATAAATGTGGGCACTTAAGTTAAAATAGAGGGATATCATCCTGTCCAGTTAGGAGACATAAACCATTTTAGCAGTTTTGGTCCACCGGAGAGGCAACAGCATAACAATCCTTCAAAAAGGAAATGGTTTTGCAGGTGGTGGCTGCAGACCATAGCTGTCTCCTCATCTCTCCTGAATGATATCTCTCTAGTTTCACTTTTTGCTAGTGCCATGTCACTATATCTGCTGCCTATTCGGGCTGCTCATCCAGAAGGGCACAGCCATACTTGGTGTCATGAGAAGGTTTGCCTTGTCTCCGAGCACATTCTCTAGAGTGTGGAGGAGATAACAGAAGAGGGGCTCTTACACAAGGAGAGCTGGACAGAAGTAGCTGCTCATTTCTGTGAGGAGGAACAGGAAGAGCACTGCCGGAGGCCTAAAGAAACGACCTCCAGAGGGCATGTTTCTGTCTAAACTGACACAGACAGACTTTATGATGGCATCAGGGACCACTGTCTTTAAGTGGGACTTGTGCTTGACTGGCATTCAACCAAGAACACCAGAAGAGGCAGGTCCACCCCTAGTGCCCCCTTCTCTTCACAGATGATGTTGCAGTCATCATAACATTCACCACACTGACTCCAGACTCTTTCACACCTGTGACAGGTGCACACTGTTAACCTCCTCTTAACTGTGAATAGAAAAGGGCTCCATCGGCAGACCTGACTTTGTCTTATACTGGAATCACATCTCAATTTCTTTGACCAAAGCAAACATATAACAAGAAGCACTCAGCGAGAGCAAACCTCCACTATGGCAGCTCACTCTCTCTGAGCATATTTACTTTTAAGAGAACAGTATTGTACATTGTGTTTTTTCTTTTTTTATTCTATTTTTATTTTTGTGGATATAGTGCATTTGTAACATTCATTTCATTGTTTACTCAATTCATTTAAATATTTAATAATAGATATATCAATTGAAAAAATGCTTTGATGGCATATTTATTTTGTTTTCTAAACCAAATTATACTTGTGAACATGCATTAAAACTGACATGTATTCAAATAGTTACATAGCAAAGTCATACTAATATAATATGATATTTACAATCCCCATAAACAATATAAAACAATGGAAGTAAGAAACATAATTTTAAATAGCTCTGTATATGATTATTATATGACCTTGAGACCAATCCAGTGGCCCTGACATGATCATTTACATTTTTATATAGTATTTTTTATATGTTGACAGTACACACGATGCTGGTAAGAGTCAGTTTCTACACCGTTTGTCCATTTTTGACCAGTATTAGATAATAATAATCTTTAAGTTGACCTTGAAGGCTTTGGTGGATGTGAGGCAAATTGTAATGGATTATTAACATGATCCCACTCTACAGCTCTACAGTGCTTTATTAACATTCTGTTAATGTACTACTGCTTGCTAGCAAGGACCCCATTAATAAACCAAACCAGTGTAACCAACTCTAATTTCTCTAAATGCCATTGCTGATGCCTTACAGTCTAATATGTATTCTTTAGCTACAAAACATAAGCTTGGCCTGTCCATCAGTCACAAATAATCACTGTGATACTACACACGTATTGTCTGACTTCTCAAGGCAGTGATCCAATAACACTCAGCTCCTTACAACAGTCCTCACTTTCCAATTAGTGCTGCACAACTCCCAAGTTTCTGATTGTGATTCCATCTCTGATTCATATTATAAGTTATATTCCAAGTGTTTAGCAGACTCAGTTAATCAGAGTGATTAACAATTAGTGTAACAGTAAAATAAGTGAAAATTCCTCAAGCATCAACGGTAAGTAGCCAGATAAATCAAAGTGCCATGGGTAAGTGTCATGCCAATTGTTGCTGAAATTGACTCTTTGATTCTGTAATTAATATAATAATTAAATTGTAATTAAGAATCAACATTTGAGATGCCGCATCCAAAAGGATAAGCCGCAACTACCGCATGTGGGAATAGCCTAAACTAATACTCAGTTTAAATAACGTTGCACAAGCAGAAAAAACGTTGCATTCATTGATTCATGCATGAAAAAAGCTCCATGGCCTGTTTTGCTATTTGACTATTGTTCTGCAATATTCACAACAAACAGTCAAATTGATAACGTTGCCATGCAAGACATTTCTTTCATTATCAAAGTTGTATAGTTTATATATGTCCTTTGTGTCTGCGTGTTCTGACATGTGATGTAAAATGATATTTCAGCTAAATTTGCTCTTTTCCACCACTTATCTTTCAGGCTCCCAGAATATGCTATTGGCCGATCTGGATATGTCCTTAGACAGACATACAGGCACAATGAATTTAGTTATTGAGTATCTGCATTATCCTTTCCTAGCCCTAGATAATGCTGAGTGCGTTTAACAAGGACAGACAACGTCCGCTGGACGGTTTGGGAGCAATCCAGACAATAAATTGAGCTGAAAGTTAAAAACCAGAAACATCTGAGCAAACTAAGCAAATGCAAGTTGGCAGCAGGGACTTTAAGTGGACAGAAAAGTGGACAGCTACAGGAGAGACAACATATTTAAACTCTCCTCGATAGTTCTCAGTGGTATGTCTGATTTCGCTGAACAGGAGCATTTCTCTTTATGATGTCTACAATGCCCTTCATATATTCTTTGATGGTAATTTGGGTTATCATAATGTAAATGTTCCCGTGGTAGCTATTGCTGCATCATTCCCATTGTAAAAATGCTATTCAAAACCCATAACATTTAAAGTGCTTTTGAACGTGCTTCATTTATGTAATTATATATGGCAAATATATAAATATATATATATATATTTATGTCATGTATCTCAGCTATAATTCCCAGTCTCAAATTTGCAATCTTCCCAGACTACTGTAATGTTCCCCTCTCTCATCTTACTAAGAAACAGCCACAGGTCAACTACAGTGCATAAAACTCTGCTGCTTTGTTTTAATGAGGACCAAAAAGAGTGTGCATGTAGAGTGTTCTATTGAAATCGATTTTAAGACCTTTTTATTGGTTCATACTAAAAGGGCAAAAGTTTGATATAAGCCAGGCAAGACCTGGTAGCTGGACAGACACATTATGGATAAAACAACAAATACAAATTGAAATATTGAATTGAAAGAAAGAGAAAGAGGAACACGGCACAACAAACTTAATTTAGATTTTATCCTAATGTAGATGGACTGCACTGAATGTTGAGAGACTGCCTGACTGGTTGGTGTAGTGTTGCCAGTTTTGACATTACTTCGGAACTACTAAGCATTATGAAATACAGCGTCTCTCTAAACTACTGATAGGTCTGTTAGGGTGCAGACCTGGAAAGATGATAAGTAAAAAGATCCTTTTTCCTACACCCTGAGGCCTAGGAGACAGCTGCAGACTGCGGCACTGAGGAGGGTCAGGTATATGATGCCTTGACCTCAAGGGGCCTGAGGAAGTGTTGGCATCTAGCCACAGTGACTGCAGGGTGATGAGAGAGCGTCTAGCTAGCCCTTTCTATATCTTGTAGTGGCCAGATCGCTATTCTTATCCACCCACTATCCCTCCATCCGGTCGAGCTTCAACAAGCTACTGAGGGCTGTAGTCATAGCAACGTACAGGCCTGGCGATGCCCTTGGGGATCATTTCTTGACAGAATTCCTCGGTGTCCTCTCTAAAAGGTTGGCCCCTCTGCTGAATAGCTGTTTATCTTTGCAGATGTGCAAGCTTCAGGGTCCGCTGGCTACCTTCATCTCTCCGCTTCTGCTCTGTCCTGTTTTTTTCCTCAATACTTTTGAATACCAAAACTAATCTCTGAATTAAGTGAGGAATCTAAAGCTGTAAAATCTGTGTGGTATTCTCAAAGCCATCGGCTGAAAACCAGATAGAAGAGAATGTATTCCTTTGTCCCTGAGTTCATAGCGGTTACCTGCAGTTGTATAATAAAGTTATCGCTGGAAATGAGCAATTTTAGCTACAGCATAGACTCTTCTACAACAAATGTACAAGTGCAGGCCATTGTTTCCCTGCTTAGTTCACAAATCTTGACACACATACCTGAGAAACAGCCTGTCAGGATTCATAAGAATGGGTATCCTTTTGGTAAGTGAAGAAAGAAGCTGTGAAATGTTAGAGGGACAGAGAAAAGAAGAATAACTGGGGGAAGAAGTGCACCATCAGAATCCACTGCCAAAGTCAAATGAGAAAATAACCGATCTCAATCAAAAATGGGTAATCTTCTGTTGGAGGCAGAACCAGCTGGTGCAGCGTCATTTGTCACCGCCGTGCACCTTTGATACAGACGGATGATCCCTCATAAGTCAGCTGAATGTCGAAGACAGAAATTTTTTTATATGAATCGAATCTTTTTAAATTATTAGCATAATTGAAATTCAAAGCACATGCAGCGTAATGGATTGTTAGTCATGGACCGAGCACAATATGAAGCCTATCTATGATACATCTACTCTCATCTGATACCATGACACAAGGTAGAGATCAGCAATGCATCAATGGAACTGCAAATGAGCCGTGCTCCCTCATAAGCCACTGTTATCAGAAACAACAAGTGACAGGAATATGAATCTGGACTATTGACTAATGTGACTACTGACAGTTTGTTCTCTGCCTGTGGCACTCAGAAAGGTATTTGCTCTCAACAGTACCCCTGCATAATAATCCTGAGCAGTGCTGTCATGCTCTTTCTGTTTTGGGCCATCTGCAGCATTAACATTACAATCAGCGTCTCTCTCTCTCTCTCTTTAGCCAGCAGTCATCAGAGTCCCAGATCTCAGATATGAGAATAAATATCTGGCTCTCTATCCCTCGCACAATAATTTCCATTTTTTCTGCTACAAACACAGAAACCCACATGCTACATTCACACTCAGTCTTTCAGTAATCTTGCTTTCGCTGCCTCCCACACAGGCATCTGCAAAAGAGCATGTGTGGTTCACAGGAGTAGTTTGGTCCACACTTGCAGAAACTGGCAGAATCAGAGACCTTAATGTGTTTCATCCTGTGTGTGCATTATGTTACTGTTCCTTGATAAGTGCAGCTTTCCTGAAGGTGTGCCTCAAAGGGCAGGTACTTTTAACAAATATATTTTACCGCCTACATTTTTACCTGCATCCCGCACACTCACTCGGTACAACAAACAACCTTAACCAAAGCCAAATGCAACTTGTCAGCTGTTGAAGATGTCTGGGATTGTAATCTTGAGTGTTACATTTTTCAGCTTCACATTTATGATTTTATTTTTCCCTGTAGCAGTGTTCCAAGATGTGCTTAGATAAACTCAGCACATTAAAACACAACAACAACAACAAAATAGTATTTTTGCTGCTGTCAAACCAGGAAACACTTTATTTCAGTTTCTCACCC
>NW_005187402.1:9213756-9254163 GCF_000239375.1 Pundamilia nyererei | reverse complement strand
CCCCCCCCCCCCCTTTTGTTCCCCTTCTTTTGAGCAGGTGAATGATTGCCAAACAGAAAGCAGCCTTTGCAGTGCAAACCTGTCCCATGCTGCCCCGTCCTCTCAGGGGATGGCCAAGGTCCAGGATGGACACACGAACGCACGCAGGTACATGGTGCTTTTTTCGCACTAGTTTTTCTCAAAACAAAATGCACATTCATCACTGTCTCTGTGTGCACTTGCCCCTTTTTATATCTGAATATCTGTGTTCTATATAGCACTGCAATGTTAGAGGAGAGCCAGGATGGTATGGACAGTGGTACCCTAAGTCCTGCCTCCGCTCGACAGGTCACCATCCAGCGCCACCCGACTCAAGGCTTCGGCTTCATTGCAGGCAGCCAGAGACCTGTCATTGTACGCTCCGTCTCTGCTGGTTAGTGTTCATGTATGTGAGAAAGCCAGCATTCAGATTTCAGGTTTCTCTATGCTGCATGCATATGGTATCCCGTTTC
This sequence comes from Pundamilia nyererei, assembly GCF_000239375.1. NCBI lineage: Eukaryota > Metazoa > Chordata > Actinopteri > Cichliformes > Cichlidae > Pundamilia > Pundamilia nyererei. The sequence goes on along the minus strand of NW_005187402.1, from coordinate 9,253,672 downwards.
ATTTGCAGACGGCCCCTCCTTTGGCAAGCTTCTTCCCGGAGACCAGATCTTGGCTATTAACGAGGAGACGGTGAGCGACGCGCCCCGAGAGAGAGTCATAGACCTTGTAAGGTAACATCCTTTACTGTCCCAGGAGGGAGGGGGGGTGGAGGGAGGAGGGAGGAGGGGGTGGCATCGGGGGCAGGTGATCAGCAGCGCAGGTGAAGGGGAGTAAAAGTGGTGAGTGTGAAAAGGAACAAAGTGTTTCTTATTGCTGGCGATGCGTTACATCAACCCAAACCTGCGGATGAGTCAGTCACTTTTGCAGCTGAAGAACGGCAAAGGAGACGGCAGCTATAAACTGGGGGCCTCCAAATACCGTGCAGTCCTTGGCATTTTCTAACCCACTCCATTCTCTGTTGTTCCATAGACGCTGCAAAGACACGATAGTTCTCACTGTGCTGCAGCCCCATCAGGTAGTAAGCTGGGAAAATCGCTTTCTTTCCTGTTCCTGTCCTTCAGGATTTCTCTTACTTCTCATCAGTCAATAATAAACACTTCCACTTTCAGCCTGAATCTATACAGTACTCCCTCATAATAGTACACACCAATGCAGTGCAGGCACACATTAGTATTCGCTGCCATGCTTCACACGCTAGAGTGATTTCTTTTTCTGGTCACCCCTCAGAAGAACTCTAAGTGAGCATATTAGCACCTACATGAGACCTTATTAAATAAAGACTCTTCTGTGTATGCACAGATAAATACAGAGAAAAAGGAAAAGCACCACTAACCATCTGACTAAACTGGACATTGTTAGAAGGTGAAACCCTGACATTATGAAAGCGCATGAAAGCTCATTATCCATGTACTGATAATACTAAGTGTTAAAAAATTTTATTTAGTTAAAAAAACAACCAGTTTTAAATACTGAAAATGGGGTAAGGCTAATGTTAAAAGTTTGCACTTATCCAGTTGTCGCATTGCAGTAGCATTAGCCTGCTCTCCAATATGTCTCTTTAGCACCAGCAGTCGGGGGGGCTTTTCTTTCATTTATGTCTCATCCTCTAAGCTGAGTTCCTCTCCCACTCTCTTCTCATCCTCAGTCACCTAAATCTGCCTTCATAAGTGCAGCCAAAAAGGCCCGCCTGCGAACAAACCCGCCCAAAGTGCGCTTCTCAGAGCAAGTGTCCATCAGCGACCCGGACTCAGTAAGTTCAACTTGTCGCGTTTCTACGTCATGCACACGCGTGCAAACACAGACCTCCTGTGCATTTCTCTTGGTTTGATCAGCAGCCACAAATGCTTTCAGAAATCCTTAAGCATCCTCTCACCATCCTTTTAGGATGTTCAATCATCCTGTTTGTGTGTGTAGTGAGAAAGAGGCTGAGGCATTGAAAAAAAAGCAACCTGTAGCCTCCCTCTTTTCAAAGCCATGTAAACAATCACAATATGACTTCATTTGTTTTTTTGACCATTATAGTCCAACCTTTCAACTCAGCTGCATATGGTAAACCTCCCAAAATCTCACTCTACTAATCAACATCCACACGCTACAGATAACACCTCCATTTCCAACAAAATGCTCCAGTAATAAAAGCATTTCTGTACAGTCCCCAGCAACATGTCAATCAAGAACACATTTAGGGAACATTAGCCCACGCAATAAATAAGGTGAAAGCAAAAACATAGTGGGAAACAGATAATCAATGAATTAAAAAAATCGGACAAAATTTTATTTTCCTTTTGTGTTAAGTTAATCAAAGAAGACAGAGAACACTATTGTTTGGTGCACGGACCACCAAATCACTGATCTTTGAATAAAGGCTTTTTTCAGTATCGATTTTACTATCTGCTATAGACTTACAGTGTCAGCAAAAAAGAGGGACAGTGACATAATAGTGCTGAGTTGTAATTTGCCTCTCTGGGCAGACTTTGCATATGTCAAACTGGTTCCAAATTACTGTAAACCAGCAAGGACAAAGGTGGTTGGCTTGTAATGGGAAGCGATAGACCTGTTTATCTGAGTCGCTTAACCAGTGCACCCTGGCTTTAGTGCTGCAGTATGTAGGAAGATCTGTTCACTCGTAACTCAGACTTCAGTTTCTTCCAATCTGCACGGAGGAACAGCTTGTTGAGTCTTTTGAACACTTAAGTTCTCCAAAAACAGACTGCTTGGGCATCTGCTGCGGACACAGCTCTCCGCTTAAACCAAATGCTTTTTGTGAGACAGATACTGTTGCAGTAAAATCCACATTTCTCTGCCGTGACTAGCAATGCCTGACTAATTTTCCTACCAACCTTGTCATATATATATGTATATATATCTATATATATATATATATATATATATATATATATATGGGAGGGAGGTTTATGGAGGATTTTATTTGGGCTGTGAGGCCGTTTCCTGCAGAATCATTATGGCTTATCACAGTAAAACCAACTCAAACTTCATCTCATTACACTACTTTCTTTTTCTTGATCACAAGTGCAGCTCTTTGAAATTACACAATGACAACTTGAACATTTTTTTCTGAGCAAGACTTTTTTTTGTGAAAAAGATGATATTGAGGGAAGAGTGGTATCACATCACATTTTAGCAAAAAAAGGGGGGAAACGGGAGAAGACGCGAACTGCATATCGTTACTTTTCTAGTAATGTGTGCTTTAAGTCCAAAGCAGTAACCTTGAATAGTGCTTGTCCTCTTATGCTTTCCCTCACCCTACTCTGCAGTGAGTGCTTCCACTCCCACCATCCAATTTTCTTTGCATGGCATACATATTGAATGGGTAGATCAGAAAAAGTGAATAGGCCTTTCTTTGATCATGATACAACGCATGGGTTCGGCATCGTAAGGCAGGCTCTGGAGGTTCCTTTTGAGGCTGTCCGGAGTTCAGTTAAGAATCACTCTATTGTTCTCGTAAGGCCCCTTTGTTTCTTAGATCCTCCCTTTGCAGTGCTTTTTATTATTGCCTTTCGCCAACGAGTAAAGCTGATTGTGTTGATTTTTTTTACAGCAAAACTAGCTCACACATGCCTTTCCTGGGCTAAACACAGGACTTTTTTCTCTTTCAGACAATGCTCAAGGACGAGTCTTTGCTACTCATACCAAATGTGTTGAAGGTGTTCTTGGAGAATGGACAGATCAAGTCATTTACGTTCGATAGCCGTACCACTGTTCGGGTACGTACAGCCTACAGCTGAGCACAGGGGAAAGGGCAACAGGAATTACCACATGATTACAGCAATGACTTAGTGCCCCTATAATCATTAATTTTATTTGACTATGGTTGAAATGGCTCCTCGTGAAGTAGATGAAGATGTGAAGTGATAATTCGTGGTGATAAACTGCAGTTCCCTCATCCCTCTTTATTGTTTTGCTATAAAAAAGCTGGAGAATATAGTTGAAGTCAGACTAAAAGGGAAATGTATGATGGATGTACATTCATCATACATACCCATCTTGTGTTTTGGTTTTTGCGTCTTTTCTTTTTTTTTTGGTGTCGACATAAATCCATTTTGTAGCAAATAAATCGTTAAAGTACATTTTGGATCAGAATACAGAAAGACTATCAACACAATCAAATTGCCATAAGTAAATAAACAGTTTAACCACAAATCTGTCAAGCTAAGAGCCCTCAAAGTTGATCTAATTAATCACAGGTTTCAGAAAACACAGAGAAAAAAAAATAGCTTTAATTCTATGAAACTTTTTTCCTGGCAGTTTCTGGAATGTAAAATCTCATTAAAGTGATTAAGGTCATAAAGCAACAAATGAATTCAGTCAGACAGAGGTCATTTCTGTCTCTATGTCAGCCTCTAAGATGAGTGTGACATCTCCGAGCAGACTCATTAAATGGACTCTATTAGATTTTACAAATCTCTCTTCTGCTCATGGAGGGTGAGGGAGAAAAGAAAAAAGAAAACTCAGAAGCACTTTAAAGGAGAGATAGCGGAAGCTCTCTCCTGTCAGCCTAATTAAATGGAATTTCAGCATAATAAGAAAGCTCAGATCAATAATACAATACCGCAGATTTAATCAATGGTACAAGAGGATGCCTACTTGTATGGCTATTAGAGTATCTGTCAACTAAAGAAGCTTCCCTGCGGTGTTTTCGGCTGCATTCTGTGGCTCCTTCACTTGATAGTGTGGCTTCCCCCAAGCGTCATTTAATGCAAAGCACACAGATCAATAGCATTAAAACTGCTTATCTTTTAGGGACAGCTATTGGAATACATCAGCACAAGTCAACTAACTTCTTGATGGGCAGCAAAGCATTTAGTGTACTTGCTTTCTTTTGCAGTTGTTAATAAGAGTCCATATAAAAATTCATTACCAAAATGCAGTAACATCACTACATTAGACTCCTTTTTTCATGTCCGTGCAACTTAGAGTCCGAAGAAATTATGAAACCTTATCCTGAGGCATTGCCAGCAGTGAGGAATGATAAGTCATAAATGTCCCCTTAGATGGTACTCTCTGCATTTTAGAAAGATGATACAAGAAGCTCTACATCATTCATAGATACTGATCTGCACTGAGGTAAAATGTTTTCCCTGCACACTCCAACGTGCTGGAATTATTTTCCTAAATCGGTTGCAATCACTGTGCAGAATATAGAATATCTATAAAAGCTCTCTACTGCACAAAATGGCAAAACATAATATCAAAGCACAGAGATTTGAGTGAAAATACTCACTACAATTATATCAATGATAAAATGCACCACATAAACATGGAGGGAGGGGGGTTCAAGGGTTCAAGGTGAAAAGTAGCTTCAGTACAATGAATGTTCATATTTCTTGTAGCTTAATGTATTCTTACTGAGGCAGTGTATCCCAGTCACTCATCTGCTTCCATCTCATTTCCTCCAGGATGTGATCTCTTCCCTGCAGGACCGCCTTTCACTGCGCTACATCGAGCACTTTGCGTTGGTGTTGGAGGCAGGTGGTCTGGACCAGAATCAGAAGTTGCATCTGTTGCAGGAGAACCAGCCACTGACACATGTAAGAAACCTAGAATGAAAAAAAGAAGAAGACTTGTCTAAAAACACTTCAAATTTTATACATGCTATGTTAAAAGTGATTTTCTGTGTTAAAAAATAATAACAGAACAAAAGCCTACCCACCAAAAGTTGTTGTCACTGAAAAGTTTTTTTATAACTACATTTACATGAAACTGATAGGACATGTTCCCCTACCAATAAATCCAATATCTTCAGATAACCAGCAGATTAAAACACGGCCCTTGTTATTGAGAAGCAGTATTGCCTACTGCTATACCAGAGGTTCCCACGATTGTTTGAGCAAAAATTGAAATTCATCAGACCTGGTTGCCTTTTTCCAGTTGTCTTCTCATCAATTCTGGTTGCAGTTCCCTGTTCTTGACCACACAAGTTTGACATGTTGTTCATTCAGAGATGCTCTTCTGCACACCTTGGTTAAGTGAGATGCTGTTGCCTTCCTATTAGCTGGAAGCAGTCTGGCCATTCTCTCCTGACCACTGGCATCAACAACCAACAATCAAAAACCACTTTTTCTCACAGACCTCCTGAATATTTTCTCTTTTTTTGGATTATTCTCTGTGTTGCAAAAGGGACACATAAAAAAGTTTCAGGGAACCGGCCCTCAAGGACTGGAGTTTGAGACCCCTGCAGTAGATCATCAGTTTCTGAAATACTCAGATCACCCATCTGGCACCAACAACCATTCCACATTTAAGGTCACTTAAATAACTATTTTTCCATTTTGATCCCCGTATTGAACTTCAGCAGGTGATTTTGATCATTAAACATTTTTGCCGTACTACACCTTGACTAAAATGACACATAAACAGAACTCACCGTGAAATGCCAAGATAGTGCAGATTGATTCATGATGCATCAGTCTTCTCTCTTCACTTAAATGATACTGAAATGAATAAATGAAATATGAAATAAATGAAAATGATACTGCAATATGTGAATAAAATCAGAGTTATTTGGTATGTGGTTGATATAATTGTATTCCCACAGGTGGTGCATAGAACCTATTTCCAAGGGATGAAGTGTCTGTTCCGCATTTGCTTCTTTCCCAAGGACCCTGCAGATCTGCTAAGAAGGGACCCCGCTGCATTTGAGTACCTTTATATACAGGTAAAGCATTGGATTAAAGGAATATTAAAACAGATGTCAACAGTCATGATACTTTTGAAGTTGCCATCTCCTCAAAGTGCTGTTTGAGCCAGAGCAAACAGTTTTCTTGCAGTTGTTCTTCGGGAATATGAGGAAATCGAAACAAATCAATAATACATTTTAAAAACAATTTGGAAAGAGCACTATACAGAGCATGTGTCATCATGTCCTCACAGAGTCGCAACGATGTCATCAAGGAGCGTTTTGGCATGGACTGGAAATCAGACGTCACGTTACGATTGGCCGCACTTCATATTTACATCACTGTGTCCTCTGCAAGGCCCAATCAGAAGATCTCCCTCAAGCATGTCGAGTAAGTCCACAAAAAAGTGACGTTTTCAGAAATTATAGAGGGGGGAAAAAAACCCCTGATCTATTGCATTCTTAACCTCATTAACCATTCTGAGTCCCTTAGTGATGTTTGTTCATTCAACAATATCTAAATGATTAATAATTAATCCCAGCAGTATTAAAAACTCAAATACTTAAGGATCATTTTCTGCAGGTCATTATGAAAAAAAGAAAGCCATTGCTTTGTGAAATTACATCTCTCCCTCAACTTGCCCACTTACTCTTCGAAACCTCGACGTAGCAAGTAATTAGCTTCGACTATCACAACCACAGAAGCAGAACAGGTTCAATGTGCTTGTAATAGACTTAGGATAGCCATGTCAAACCAGGGCTGGTAGAAGATGTCAGCCAGGCTCACTACATCTTCCAATAGGATGAAAGAAAACTTCTTTGTTTCTGCAGTTATGACATCTTCCTTGTACTCTTGCACGCCACTCTGTTTGTCTTTTGTGTACACTTCTGCTATCCTTCTCTGTGTTTTCACAGAAAAGAGTGGGGTCTAGAGCCTTTCCTTCCACTTACTCTACTTCCAACAGTAAAGGAGAAAAACGTGTGCAAATCCCTGTCTCAGTTGCTGAAGACGTACCAGCATCCACCACCATCGGGGAACAAGGTTTCTTCATATAAAACATTTTATGAGTAAAAATCTGAACCATTTTAATGACTGCAATAGCTTGTATCTTGCTGGATGATTTTATATGTATATGCATGCAAATGCTCCATATTCTTGATTACTATTAATGCAAACCCAAAACCTCTGCTGGATCTTAGTTTATTGTATAGAATCTTTATGTCTGCTTGATAATCATTCCTTTTGACAAGCTCTTCATCCTTACAGATGTAACTGTTGCATAAGAGTTTATTAGAAAGAACTGTGGCTCAAGAGTGCCCCTAAGAGGCTGTATGGAGCACTAAAGGTGGACTGGTCTTTATTAAAAGATTCTTCTTTATCATTCTGTTGACAGGTCCCTCCACTGCAAGGAAAGCTGCAGTACATGCGTGTGCTCAATGACCTTCCACCTTTTGGTGGAATACTGTTCCATACTGTTGGACTGGTAATACATTTTTGGATCATTCGTCTGCAAAATGTCCATCCATCCATCATGGTAAAGTTGTTGTGTTCTTCTGTAGGAGGAGAAACAATCAGCTACAACCCTGTTGGTGGGTCCTCGACATGGCATCAGTCACGTTATTGATCTGAAAAATAACCTCACAACGGTTTTGGCCGAGTTCAGTCGGGTGTCTAAGATCCAGCTCTACCGTGAGAGCCAGGGAGTGGCTCGTGTGGAGGTGACAATCCATGAGGCCAAGGTATCATTACAAAGTGCCAAAAGTTTCATATTACAATAGTTTAAAACTTAACTTTGGAAATACTACAATTGTTTAGTATACACTGGTCAACAGTTAAATTTGATAAGGTCTATGCTTGTCCCCTTTTAAGTCTCCTAATTCTCTTTCGTGACATTCCCTTACAGCCACTGGTTCTCCTCATGGAATGGCCTGATGCCAGTAACTTTGCGTGCCTCATCTCTGGTTACTTCAAGCTTTTTGTAGATCCTAAACGTACAATCTACTTTAGAACCCCGGGTCAGTCGCAGCTGACCAAGGCAGGTATGTCACTTTTAACCTCTGTTGTTCATTTGCAAAATGCCATGTTGATGCTGAACTACATGCCCACGCCCAAGTAAAGATTTAATTTAAAACTACAGAATACAACATTGTTTCCTTAATAGTTTAAGTTGAACAACATCACACATTCAGAGTCGTATAAGTGTCTTTCTTCCGGTTTCGTATTAGACACTGCATGTCAGGAAAATGGCAGTCTTCATTATGTTCAGTCTTCATGGACATTGATGGACGCTGCTTGAAATCATTACCTGATTATCCAGGGTATCCTGGAAATCCCATCCCATGGCGCCCTCTGCTGTCTCTCTTCCCATCTCCATCTTGACTCATTTGGAAAAAAAGTAGTCCATATTTCACTTTTACACAAAATATTAACTGAAACTGATTAACTGAAATGTATTTTTGCTGTAATCATAAACATTTGCTGTCCAGACATGAACAGATCTGCTTCCATCTGCTGTATCAACCTTTAGTCTACATCAAAGAAGAACAGTACCATTCTATCATCACATCCCACTGAATCTAACCTTCTAACTTCAAACAAACTTCAACGTTCAATTTTCATTTTTGAAATAAATAATCCCCATGTGACCACCAGCTGCCGCCTGCTTTTCCATCTGGATCTTCTCTGTCCCCATTAGTTTTTAACTCCTCAAACTCTCCACTCCTCTGACAATTCTATCCTCAGATTACAGAAGTTCCTACCATGCACACCCACGCTCTGGGGCAGCCAGCTTGCCAAGTGGAGGGCGACGAGGAGACGAGAGGGAAAGCTCGCACAGGGAGTCAGGGTCTTCAAGGGCCGTGGTTCCCGCAGAACCTCAGCATCTAGGCCTGTGTCATGTCCACCTTCGGGAACAACAACAATTTCAGGATCTCCAAACGCATGCCGAAGCAGAACTCGACATCAATGAGAACTTTATTTCACAGGAGCCACCCGGACGGCCCCGCACAAAGTCAGATCCCACCCAGCAAAGTACAGAGGAAATAGCCGGAGTTTTAGAAAACCCAGCAGTGGAGAATGCTGGATTTAGAATCCGAGCACAAACAATGGGTCAATCCCAGAAAACGTCACGATACTTCTGTGACTCCTGCAAAGCCAGGCTTAGGGCAGAGGGTCTCTCACCTGCAATGAACAGCAGTGGAAGCTCTGGGAAACACTGCTCCAGTACTTGTGCCTCCCGAGATGGAGGAGCTGTTGACCTGACAGCTCTACCACCACCACCTGGGAATGAAGAAGAGGACGAGGAAGAGGCAGTTGGCGGTGGAGAGAAGCTGCAACCACCACCACCTGCCATTGCTGCCCCACCACCTGGCTTCAGGGACAACAGTTCTGATGAGGATGACCCAAAGAGAGGGAGGAAGGCTCGTACCAGTGCCAGCACCGCGGTCGCCTCTGGAAAGCTGTCCCAGGCAAAGGAAGATGTGCCTGTGACACTTATTGATAATGTGGCCACAAGAACGGTCCGAGATCATGCCCAGGAGCTTGATGACGCTCTGGTGTCCACCTTACAGGCACTTGAAGCTTTGGCTGCCTCTGAGGATTACCCCCATCACCCTCAACAGCCAACACAGACTGCAGGTCAACAACCTCAGTCATGCCACTGTTCTCAAAATACACATGTACAAAACAGGCCATGGATTATGTACTGCCAGTAAACAGTATTACCATACATTTGAAATACATCATTTTAGTTCATTAATATCCAACTAGAAAGATATTTTAATTAAGCTTAAAATAATGTTGTAGGAATCAGTAGCTGCCTATTTAAGTCGTGTGCTTAAAAAAACAAGCCAACCAAATTTTTATATCTGCCTAAAATAGAGGCACTTACACTCATAGAGCTGTGCACACGCAACCCACAGTACTCTTGTGTCTTGTGTGGAAAACCCATTGATGCATAAAATTATCTGAAGAGAGGCAATAGATTTGATCCCGACTGATTTTCAGTTTCATTATCACAATTTTATCAGTCAGCTGGAAATATCAGTTTCCACAGAACACTATGAAAATGTTCTCTTTTTTTTATTTCGTGTGTTATTCTAACATTATACTGTGTTGCTCTCCTCTTCAGGCCTGATTGTCTTAGCTGCTATTACACCTGAGTCATCACTGGACTCAGGCCATGAGACCAACTCTTCTGAATTGACAGACGTTTCTGAGATGGTGTCGGCTATGAAACAGAACCAGAACCAGGCCTACCTGCTGGCTCACCATATCAACAAGGATCGGATCCTCTGCCGCCGTGACTTTCCCCTGGCAATCCCTGGCTGCACTGCAAAGACCATAGGGACTGGGGCCTTCTCCGTGGGTCAGATCCGTGCTGGCTGTCCACCCAAGCAAGTAATCCTGAGCAAGACTGTTCCCTTTAAAGTCAGCCCAAGCCAGGACTCTGCGGTTCTCAGTGTTGTGACAGAACAGGCGGGCAATCATGAAACTACTCAGATTGAATTGAAAGGGGAATTAAAAGCACCCACCAAAGCAAACACCCCAGAGCCCCCGTCTAAACCACCTGTGGAACTTAAGGCTTCTGGTGCTTCACACACAGAGCAAGTCAGCAAAGATCAAAAGTTAGTAAATTCTTCTGGGGAGACAGTGAGAGAAAATATCTCTGATGGTATAAAGGGGAAGACAGCAGTACCTCTCAATACAGACCCTGCAAACAAAGCCTTACCTAGTCTCTTGTCTGTGGATAGAACTGCCACTGCCAAGATTTCCCCCTCTAACATGTGCCAAGATGCCGAGACTGCCTCTAGTGAGACCATGAAGCCTTCAGCCTCTACAGAACTTCTGCCAGTTGATGACCTTTTCTGTACTTGTCCAGTACAACAGGAGTCTACATCTCAACTGAGACTAAAAGACCCACAGGTTCAGAAAATAGTTGTGTTTCAATCCTCATCTCCCACAGATGATGAGCGCCTTCGAGCCAAAGGTCTCCAGCTGGCTAACAACAAAGAAAATGCGGCAAAAATAGGACCAGAACCTAATTTGGCAAAACCCAGCCCACAAATACAAACCAAGTACTCCCCTCGTTTGCCTCCAAAAGCGGAGAGAAAAGAAACAGCTGAAAGCAAAACTGAGGGTGCCCTGGACAAATCACAACCTGAGTCGCAGAAATGCCCAGTGAAATCCTTACCTATTTTAGATGATCCAACAACCCCTAGTCACTCTGTAGATAAAGTCTCCACTCTCCCTGCCAGAGATTTGAAGAAACAGAGCAGCGGTAAGGGGAAGTCCCAGCGCAGTGCTCCCTTCCTGAGCTTTAGAAATCTTCTTTCAGCCACATTTCCAGCAAGAATGCGAAGAGAAACAGATGAGCGCAGGGCTCAGCTGCAGAAAGTTCGCCAGTATGAGCTAGAGTTTTTAGAGGAGCTGCTGAAACCAAAGTCATCGCAGGGAGAATTTATGCCCCAAGGTTCCTCACCCGTACCTTCAGGAACTCCTTGTTCCTGCCAGCTCCGTTCCAGTCCAGTCCTTAAGGCACCAGGGATCTCCAGGGAGCAGCGACGCAGTTGTGACTGCAAGCGAATGTGTAGGGGGATGCGACTACCTGACACACCGGTTGGCTCTACAACGGAGACTCAAAACAGAGGTAGGGAGAGAACTGTCTCGAAGACCCCTCCTGCAGTCTCCAAAGCCCCTCAAACCCAAGGTGCTACGAGGAGACCTCAGACTTTGGAGATCAAAACCACACGAATACGATCTACAAGTCTTGAGTCAAGAGAGCCAAGAGGAGAACATGGCTCCTGCTTGCCCACCTGTACTTCTCAAACAGATTGCATGGGAGCGCCACAATATAAGAAGCTTCAGAGGCGATACAGCATTGGAGAACTGGACAACAGCACTAGCACACCTGTGTATGCTGAGGTAAAACCCAAAGCCAAAAGTCTCGAGAAGGAGATGGAGAGAGTGAGAGCCACAGGGCTGAGGCTCCCCACCCCAGTAGAGCCAGTCCACACTCAGTCCCACCAGGAGGGGAAAGGGAAAAAGGGTGTGTTTTTCATTCAGGGAGAGGAACTACTGCGTGAAAACAAAGAAGGGACTGGAGAGGTGTTGCTGACCATACCTAGCGAAGACAGTGATGACAAAGACAAATGCTGCTCATTCTGTTTTTGCTACCGGAAGTGTGAGGCTGCAGATGAAAGCAGCGAGAAAGATGAACTTTCATACTCAATACCCCTTCAGGTCCTTCCAGGCATGGAGCTGGACTCACATACCTTTCCTGTCGTAAGCAAAACCCTCCAGGTTCTTAATGCTGAGGACTGCAGCGGGGACGAAGAGGAGGTGGAAGAGGAGGAACCTCAGATGCAGGAGATTGACCTGAGAGCCTGCGGTACACTGGAGGGGAGCCTAGCTCGGGTGCAGGCTTTACAAGGGAAAACGTTTAGCTTGCCCGATGGTTTTCTAAATGCTCAATTGGATGCTAATGAGTTGTTGGTTATCCTGCGTCACTGTGCTAACACCCCACAAGCTGAGGGTGAGGCTCGCCTTCAACCTTCACGGATTACAGAGTACAAACAGGAGCTGGCTGTGCGCTTCAAAGAATTCAGAGCATCTTGTCGGAGAGTGGCGAGTGTTGAAAAAAGTCCAACACGCATGCTTGCTGTTGTCACGGCTAGCTTTCAAGTGTTGTGTGAACTAACTCAGACTTTCATCAAACTGGTCAGAGGGGTTCGTTCAGAAGCCCAAAGGCTGCAGCTGTTGAGAAAAGTTGAGGAAGTTGCCATCAATTACACTTTGCTGTTGCGTGCAGCAGAAGAGTCAATGGGGCACTCAAGCAGCTTACCGACAAAAACAGTGAGCCCCCAAGTTTCCTCCAACGCCAATAACATGAGTTCCCTCACTCGACCCATCAAAACTTTGCCTTTGCAGTAAGATGAAATCAGAACGGTCCCGAATGTGGGTGGCAACTCTATCCAAATTCATTGTTTATTTATTTATTATTTACATTTTTTACGAGATGTGCAATGAATCATCTTCAGTAAAAATTGCAATGCAACTGTTCCATCACATGTTTACAGGCCCTGAGGTAGCCTCGTGGATCTTATTATGAAGTAGAAAGATACACCAAACTAATGCACAATGGGATAAGAACCCTACACAGACTGGATGATACAGGGCTAATCACCTCATATCAATATTCACAATATACATAAATGATTATAGTATAATATTTTATATGTAATGTATATTTGAGTTGTGTCTACCTAGCAAATAATATAAAGTTTTGTGAAGAAAAAAGGTGAAGAATATATTTGAAATGTATTGAAACAAGAGAACTATTAAAATTATAACACATCAGAAATATATGTATGCTTTGGACAAAAATATTTCAGAAGTCTCGTCAAGTATAGCAACTTCTGTAAAGTACGTAGTCCAAAGGGTTGGCTGGTTGGTTAGATGGTGTTAGATGGTGTTTGTGTTTATTGAATTTTCTGTTGTAATGCAAACTGGTCTCTGCTAGCTATGTTGACAGTGTGAAATACTGATACAAGAGTCAAAATGTAAGTGACAGTGTTGGAAAATGAAAAGCACTCAAAGACAAGTATAAATATTTAACTATACTGATAAACACATGCCCTTTCTCTCACTATAAAGGTGCAGGTATGAAACAGACCTGCTCAGGGCAGAAAATGTAGCATAGATTCAAGTCACAATCTTATTCACGGTACAGTAATGAGTGTTGTTACCTCATTCTGCTGCAGAGAAGGCATACCCACAATGTACTTAGTAACACAGACTGTATTTTATGCCACCACTAATCCATAGCTCACTTGCACCTCACCAATTGTTAACAATAGTTTATACACACCCACCTGCAAGTGAGTAGGCTTATCCTTAGGACTTTGCACAACCTCTGAAACTAGTTCTGAAGTTGAACTGTATCTTTTAATGTTTGATTCGCTGTTTCCAAGAGAGTTAACGCCGCTATTTTTTTTTTCACAATTCATCTCCTAAAAGTGAATGCTGATCAATTTTAAAAGATTCCCCTGTTTTTATTTAAGTTTTCAGAAACAATATAAACAAATTTGCTTTCTATGTGCTGTTACACATTGTGCAATCTAGCAAATATTTAAGAACACATAAAGTAGTTTTCTATGTATTTTAATAAAACTAACACATCATTTCCTGTCTGAAATCTTCTTTGTGTCTCATCCTCTTGTTATTCCTGGAAATTACAGCAAGAGCCTTTAGAATTTATGCCAGCCTAACGTGTGTAGTGGATGTGCTATTAAAAGAAAGTGCTGTGAAACCGTTTACCAATTATCAGAGGCAATTGGGCTAAATAACAAAAATACACAGGAAATGCAACTTACTGTTTTGAGTAAAAATAAGATTGATCAGTCAGTTTTAAATCTAATGGTTTGCATGATTTAAGAAATCATCTGGTCCACAAAAGGTCTTAAAATAAACTGCAAACAACCTCAGATGAATAACAACACATGATCCAGTGCACCATGTCATTATTTTATTTTTTTTTAATTTCATTTTACAAAAACTAAGCCAAACTGTAGAAGCAGTGTCTGAAAAAAACCCAGTGACACCCTGTGAATCAGTAGCTTGCAGAACCACTTTTAACAGGAATAACTTGAAGTGATTTTTTTCTGTTTTGACTTATTCATCAATCCCATTGTTGTGGAGAAATTTTGTCCCACGCTTCTTTGCAAAGTTGCTTATTTAAAGTGGAGTTTACATTTGTTTATGCACAGCACTGCATTTGAATCCGATTGAGGTTTGGACTTTGACTAGGCCATTGCAACACCTTGATTCTTTTCATTTTCAGACATTCTGTAGATTTGCTGCTGTATTTGAGATCAGTGTCATGTTGCACAGCTCAATTTAGCCATCAGACAGATGGCCTTACATGTGACTCTAGAATATTTTGATAAATGAGTTCATGGTTGACTCAATGACTCCCAGTTCCTGTGGCTTCAAAACCTGTCCTGTTTATGCTGATATGTTGTTTTGGGCTTTCACCACTGTGAATTATGGAGAGACAGACTTCTGAGGTCTTGTGGTCTGTTCAAATGCTGTCATGTTTTTTTAGGGAGAAGAGTCTCCTGGTAACCTTTCAAACAAGACTTACTTGTTTAGTTTTTTTATAATTGAACTGTCATAAAGTTTAAAATTTAACATGCTAACTGAGCCCAGTAAAAACTGAGATGTAGCTCTTGGGTTTTTTTGCAGTTTCTCTGAGCATTGCACAGTGTGACCTGGGAATTTGTTGGGATGTCCAGTACTTGGCAGATTGGCAACTTTCTTGAATGATTTCCACTTTTGAATAGTTGAATGATAGCCTTCAAATTCTTTGGAAATGGCCGTTTAACCCTTCCCAGAGTGATGGGTAGCACTAATTGCTTCTGTAAAATCGATGCTGATTCCTTTGATCACAAACCTGAATCTTGCAGATGAGCACTGTCAGAACATCTGCTTTTACAGAGGTGCTCACACTTGCTTAACAGATGATCAGTTTACCAAGTACATCTAATTACCAGCCCATAGCTGCTGCTTACATTTGTGGTTTCTATAGAAGCAGGAAGGGTGTACATAATTTTTCACATGATGCTTCTGCATTTGGCTTAATTTTTTTACATTTTTTGAATAAATAAAGAAACTTTATTATTTCATGTGTCAAGTACCCTTATGAAGATACCGAGGCCAAAACATTAACATGTTTGTTGGCAAGGCAAAATACATTGCGAAATTAAGAGTTGTTAACTATTTACCTTAAGTTTTGTGCTAGTGCTAACTTATCCCCCCAGGAACTCGACACTGAACTTAAAATTTTTTGGTTTAGTACCACCGAGTTTTATTTACTTAATTTTATCACCTGGTAAGGACCCGATGATTGTTTTTATCATGTACTAATAAGTAAATCTTAGAACTGAAAGAGGGTGTGCTCTTTTTTACATAAATGTAAATTATGAAAACATCTGTGACAACACTGCTTGTAAGGATGCTGAATGTCAAGCGGTAAACATGCTGCATAAAGCTAACTTGCAAATGTTCAATATTTTAGCATTTACATTTAATTTAAGCACACCTTAAAACAACAAACTTAAATTATTTCAAAGTGTTTCTTTAAACATAATCTCTTTTATTCAATTCTTTTTTAAAATAGATTAAATCTTTGATTATGGAAATATACCTCTGAGTGGTTCTACATTATCCTCATAACATAAATAATCATCAGTAACAGCAAATGTGGCACTTATTACACCTATACTGTGATATGCATTTTGTATGAGAGTTTCACCTTCAGTATGAAGGCCATTGGCACTGGTGTCTTGGTTTTAATGAGCACTTTCTTCTAAATGTTTTTTTCCTGTTGATGTGTCATTTCCATAACCATAAGCAGTGTTTTCTTCTTCACTGTACTGCATGTTTCCCTTTACGTATTACACTTTCAGGGGCAGACACTTTGACCATTGAAGGTAAAGATACTATTTGTATAGATCATTTTCCACTTCTAAAGTAGAAAAAAGAGGCAAAACTGAAATGGTATGATGGCAACATATTAATGTTTTGAAAATGATATTCAGTATGGAGATGTATAATTTTACAGTGAAAATGTACATAATAAGATGATTCATTAAAAAAAAGAAGAAAGAAACACTTTTAAAGCATCACTTGTATTCAGATTTATCCAACACTATGCTATTTTGTAAATAGGACAAAGCAAGACATATCTGTATGGTAATTATTTATAGTAGTAATGTAACATAGTGACTAATAGCAAAACATATATTTTAAAGACTATATTATGATTATAAAGCATGGGACATGTTTATTTTTATAATCAAAAATATCAGACAATGTTCCCTCATCAGCATATTTCCACATTATAATAAACATTCTTTGTGGTTGTCATTGTTCCAGTTGCTTTGCTTAAACTGTGTGGAGTAGTCTGTGCTTCATTCATACGAAGAGCTCACCCTGATTGATCCATTGTTTCTTTATGTGCACCTATTCATTCCTGTCTTTATTTACTGTCAATGATCTTGTCGTCAGTGTGGTCTTCTGTCTGTGTACAAGTTAACCCATGTTTTAAGAGCAATAAAGCATATTATATAAACTTCTTCAGAGAATTTGACAATGACATTGCACGCACTAAAGTCGAGCTAATGCCAGGCTGTCCATTAAAATGACTTTGAACGAGTAAGTCATGTGAAAGACTACCAGGAAAGGTTCTTGCTGCTGTCTTACTGCCTTTTGTTAAAAACTGATGTTGACTTAGCAGTGCAAACGGCACTGACTTGGCACAATACCAACTACTGACATGGCTATGATATTGCATATATTTTCCTGTGCTGTGCTTAATGCTAAATATTCCAAATCACATCAGGCCACATCCAGATTAGCCAAAACAATGCAGTAAGATTGTGGAAGTTACAAAAGTGTCAATAGTTGAAGATAAAAACAACAGCAACAATAACTTTCAGTGGAAGTAACAGAGCAGAGTTCCAGGAAAGAGGTGTAGTTTGTTACCCCTGAGATGAATTGTACCAAAAAGCTAATGCAATATTAAATCAACAGACACTACTTCCACCTTTACATTGTGCTACGTTCCTGTTAAAAGATATTTGCAGCCAAATTAGGTGTTTAATCCTCTCCATTACTGAGATCGCTCCACTCTTCCCCTCCAACATTTTTTGTGCAGCACAAGTATTGCCCCTTTGGAAAAATAAATGCATGAGTAGATAACATATCATTTATCCAGAGTGTCAGCCATTTTCCTGAAGCTTCTGTTACCCAGCATGTTTAGTGGACACATACCTTTGGCCAGATGAAATGTGATTGTGTGGGTGATTGTAGTATGTTTGCGAGCTGGAACGATAAGTTCACGTGGTGTACAGTTTCACTTTCATGGACATCAGGGTAATGTTGGACAATTTTCATTAGCGACCATTGCCTTGTTGTTCTTGGTCTTCATGCATTCAGCATACTGCAGTTTGTGGTGTGTTTTGAGGCACTCTTCTTGGTTATCGTCACTTGCATTAAATCAGAGTTGATGATGATCCACTTTGAAGAACAAGCCTTTTACTTTCTGCCAGACTTGTCCAGGAAACTTCAGCACACATGCAGGCACGTGGGCGAACACTGATTTGGGGAGTGCTTGATTTGCTTTGCATGCTATTCACAGAGTACGCATTTATCCATCTGGTTCCATGAAAACACAGCTTTACGAAATCCTGAGTTTCATTTCCTTATTTATACGGTCAGTGTAAAGCACATAACAGAACATATGTACAGACTCATGTGTCTGAAAACATGAAATAGCAGTTTGTTATTGTGTCTTATTATGTTTGAGATGAGCACTTTTATAATCAGGCATTGATGAAAGGACATGGATGGTCATCAGTGGACACCGTGGGTTTATTTTCAGCTCAGAATAACATATATATTCTACATCTTTCTAATACTGTGTCTCTGTGGACAATAAGGCAGCTGTTAGACAGTTTCTCTGATAGGTTTGCCTTCTGTTACTCTGTTTAAATAAAATTACAGTATGGTATTAGACTCCAGTGATCTAATCAAGCCATGGGTAAAATTTATTTAGTGTGTTGAAAATGTGTTTTTTCTAAGTCATCTTAAGCCACATATATAGCAATTACATTTATATGGCTGTTAAATCTAAACACATAAATATACCGATCGTTGATAGAATTATTTGTTTTGTTGTAAGCGGTCACACTGATGGAGAAATGTGTGTCAAACTATCTTTAATATTATTTGAGTGAACATGAGGCTGAAATAATTTTAAGATTTTAAAACAAAAATTCATCTAGTTTAAAGTGAGTAAAGCAACAGTAAACTCAAGGCACTTTACATTGTAAGATAAACACCCCACAATGATACAGAGAAGAACCCAACAATAAGTTGACCCTAATAAAAGCACTTGGTGATAGTTTGAATGAGAAACTCCCATTTAACAGGAAGAAACCTACGACAGAACCAGGCTCACAGGCGACAGCCATCTGCCGCGACCTGCTATGAAGTCAGTAAATTTATGAAATATTTAGGCACAACGTCTGAAAAGTCTAAGTTTGAACCTCATTTCATCTGAAAATGACCTAAAAGTCTCACTGGGTTTAAATTAAATTACAGGTCTATAGTGTCTTATTTGTTTGATTAATATTATCGAATTTTATTTTCAATCTGCATTTTTCTGCGTGAGCTGAATAATTAGATTTAAAAATATCCGTGTTATGTATTTATGAAAATTTAGCCGATCCAATCATTCTTTTCTCTCCTGTCTTTTTTTTATTATTTTTTTATATAGATACATGTCATGTGATAGACAGTGATATTTCTGGTCTGCTGGACTGAAACTGAGTCTCTTCCCTTTATTTATCCATTGCCATGGTGAAACCTGTTAATCTGAGGGTAAACTTGAATTAACTCTGATCAGCTTTTCTGGAATTAAAGACTCAGAGTTACCCATGCCAGACTTAATCAACTTGGAGATTAAATTAGACTGAAACTAAGAGTTTGATGAGCCTCCTTTCTGAAACAACAATGACTTCACACACCAGTCAAGCCCGACATAAAAACACAGTTTTGTACTCACATTAGAACTGTTCACAGCAGATAAAGCGCATGACTACAGTCCCCTTTGTGTGAGGTTCTGATTTTCTCAAACGCTATTTACTTGGACGCTTAATGGACTGAGCCATTGTTAATTCCACCTGTGCAGACTTTCAATCAGTCAGCAAAAATATTACTACAGTACCGAAACTGGATTCAAAGTCACACAAAAATCTCACAAGGTTGCTTTTTTAACCAGCAAGAATCCGAATTAACATTTTTTTATTAATTTTTTTTACATATCCTGCCACATATTGTGTGATGATATTCTCTCATAAAGGATTGGTCCAGGGTAACCTAAAGTAAATAAGGTAGTAGACAAAATTAAGCAGTGAAGCCTTTGCTTGGCATTTAAAGTTTGACCATCGATTATCAAGACACTTTTGAACATTCCTAAGAAAAGAATTACTTCTGCGATCACTCTCACTGTCAAATTATTTTACTATTAATATGCTTATTCCTCTATGACAACACATCTTTGAAAATGAATATAGTGGAAAATTAATACCTTTTCCTGTTTGTATTTTTCTTCAGGTCAGCAGTTTTGTCAAACAGAAAGAAGGAACAGCCAGTCATGTGCTAAGACCTCTGCCAGCAGAACAAAAAGTTATTAGTTTTGATGACAGTGCAAAATTGTGCAATTTTGTTCCACATCCAGCTTGAGGATTAACAAACCATGTATTAGTCACAGACTACTCTGCAATACAATACAATCGATATCTTTTGACTATCTTCCACATGGAATGAGGAACATAGAAGAAATAGCCATTTTCACAGCCTGGAAGCATAATTAAAAATTCAACATCCATTAAGTCTTATCTACTCCTTTTTACATACTACGTTTTGATGCTGTTTAGTTTACAATAATGGCCTGTATTTATATAGCGCTTTTTTAATAGTCCCTAAGGACCCCAAAGCGCTTTACATATGCAGTCATCCACCCATTCACACACACATTCACACACTGGTGATGGCAAGCTACAATAAGGAGTGTGGATAAGAGTATCCATGACATCCATTTATAATAGCAATCCCTAAATGGATCCCAGTTGTTCTACTGTATGCTAACCTTATGGCACAGTAGTCAGCATGCCCAATGCTAACAATTAACTTTTTTATTTTCCTCTTCAAAAACAGGATTTACTGGTCAGTGTTTTTCTGTCGCTGTTTGATTTGTGCTACATGTAGCTGCCGTTGGTTAGCAACATGGCTAATGCTAACAGCATACACACGATTAGCTTAGAGTGAGGATTGTAGAACCGTTCATTTACAAAAAGCAAAAATACGCAATGAAAACACCTCACTACACATCAGGGTTGGGACCAGATCATATCAGTTGGACAGAGGGGCATTCGGTGAATGATTAAAATCATAAACACACATAGTACACACATAGAGAAATGTAGCCACAGTTAGAAATGTGCACAAATGTCTATCTTGGATTGCAGAGACAAACAGGAGACAGCAGAAACATTCTCACTGGATGTAGAAAGTGGATCAGTGAACTCACCATTGAGCAGTTTACCGTGAGCACCGCATTTCCATTTGTTTTGCATTTTTCCAGTAGGACCATGCTTTAAAACTAGCTGCACAAGCTGATGAATGACCTCATTTTAGCTTCAAAGACACATGAAGTACTTCCCACTAAAGCACTAAACTACAGTGAACCAAATAATTAAACTAAGCTCACACTACATTACACTTTTTGGAGATATGGGTGTTTATGTTTTTCATTACAAAATTGTATAAATTAGTGTAACTTATAGTTCAAGTGTATAAGCAGAATTCAGCTGAGTGGGCATAATTACTATATTGAGTGGGCCTGAACCCCCAAAGCCCTAACACTAGTACACAGTTTGTAACAGAACTAAAAGTAATGATTCAGCAGAAAATGTTCCCCATCAGCGCTGCTGCACATGTTCAAGCTTGAGTTCACTTTATTTTATTTTCTGTTTAATCTCCAGTAACACAACATATTCTATGAATTAACATGTTTTTTAGCAGCTGTCCTGTTTGGACTACAGCTTTTAATGTGGTAAGGAAAAATCAGGACAAAACTTGGATTTAAACAATATATTAATACAAAGAAAATGATTTTTTTGTTTCATCGCAGCTAACTTAAAGGGTTTGAGCACTCTGTGACACGGTTGACTGTCAAAATCTATAGGTGGATGAAAAATATTAAAAATTACAGTGTAGTGTCGGCAAAACAGCTCCTTAAACTACATTTGGTCAGCCAAGTTATTTCTCAGAGATGCTAATCTGAAAATGCTGCAAAATGTGCATCTCTTCTAAATAAAAAAACAAACAGCTGCAGCTTAATAAAGCTTCACCACATCTAACCCTACCTAACTCTACCTATCATACTCTACCTAATCAAAGCTTATATTAACCCTTACCAAATATATATCTAATCCAGCCAGGATAGCAAGCACAATGAAATGCAATCAATTTTTATACATATTTGATGCTTACTTTACTATTTCCAGGGCTGAATGTAAAAGAGTGATTTGATGATTAAGGGTGAGACAACCAACAGTTTAGAGTCATGGCTTTTAAAAGTATATTCAAGTATGGATGGCTGGTTTGCCGGGTAACATTCCCAGACCCTCAGGACCATGTAAGGCTGGAATGGCCTCAAATACCTGGCCTGGTTACACAATGCTCCGTGTTCTTGTATAAGATCACAAGACTTTCATGTTACAGCAGATGAAAACAGTGTGAGAGTAATGCAAATTTAAGGAGGTTGTGGTATGCTTTGAACTAGATTGGAGAATTTCTATTGACACTTAGGAATCAGAGAGACACTCTAGCATTGTCCTTTAATAGGCTTTCTTCAAGTGGTGCCTTTCTATTCTGGGGGAAGGCACCACCAATTGGTGGATGTGAAACCTGGATAAAAAGGAACATAATGAAAGAAAGAAAAATGGTGGAAACTTGCTGAAGAATAAGAAATGTTAAATCAAACCTAGGCTTTATTATAGATCTGACACAAACTTAATTACTCCTTATTTGTGCTTATTGCCCACCGCAATCATTCACTTTAAAGTTGCCTTAAAATGAAACAATCCCTGACCAGTATGAACAGGAAGAATGATTATGAGCAAACCTGCTTCAGTTTTCCTATTAGTACCAGGCTATTATTCTTTTTTTAGTATTTGCTTTGTGGTTGGGTTTAGTTTAAGGCAGAAATGAAGCAATAAAATGTACGACTGGAGAGACAAATAGGTCTACAAAATGTCTTAACATCTAAGCAATAACACTGTCATTGCCTCCCTCTATTTACTCAACCTATATGTTCTATCAGTTGTGTGCATGTGCATAGGCACTGATCTCTTTTCCACGAGTTGGCATGGCCGAGGGAGAACTTCTAACCTCTAGTTATCAACAGTTTATCAACCCTTTATTCATTGTCAGATTGTTTTTCTCCTCCATGTGGTGGTACTGCTGACAGAGAGCATGGATAGCAGTAAAACTTTCTTGTTTACCAGTACATGCATGTTTGTTGTCTTCCTCCTTGCAGATACTGGAAGCCTAACTCTATGGAAATGTAGTAGAAATACTTGCTTGAGTCAATGTTTTGGAAATACTTTCATAAAGCTTATTCTTATTCTGTTTTTGCATATTACTGAACTCACTCACAGTTGTGTCCTGACTCCTGACATTGAGTTTCTTGGGTAAAACTGTAATGCAGTAACTCTGTCTAGGAGAGACACTCTAATAATAAAGTTAGTCTCTTCCATCATGGTCTAAAGGATTACTAAGTTTAGTCACATCAGAGTAGGTAATGTTGTTATATCTCACAAGGTTAAAGTTTTGTCATGATGTGAGATTGGCTGGATCCACAAAGCAGACTTCGTGAGTAAGTAGGGAAGGGACTGTGGTGGTGGAATGAGTATAGGAAGACAGGAGGTTTACAAGGTGAGAGAGAGTGACACTGTGAATATTGCAGGTTCTAAACTGAAGCAGATCAAATCTAACTTGAGGCTGCGAAGTGGCAGAATATGGAGGAAGTACTAGATCAGCAGGTGGGTTTCCTTGGAGAGCAGGTGGAGAGCGGGCAGGCAGGTTGAGTCTGGGTCACAGACATCCAGAGGTCCAGGTAGCAGTGAGAAAGAGACGCAAAACAGCTTGAGTTGTTACCAGATTGCGGGAAAGTTGATTCTCAAGCCAGCATGCTCCAAATGGGGCTCTCAAATGAGCAGCTAAGAAGGGCAGAAGAATAAAAGGATGAGATCAAACAAGACTGATAGTGCCCTAGAGTCACCAGTTGAATGGGAACAGTCTGTTAGAGAACTATGGCCTGTCCTTCTTACACTTGAAGCCTGATGAATCAACTACCAACAGGTGAGGAGGTGTTGACCCACGCCGCGAAAACATCTTAACCTGGTTCAGGAACAGCACCCTGCAGGAACAGACGAGCTCTACAGAGGGTTGTGCGATCAGCTGAGCTCCCTGACCTGCACTCAATCTACAGCAGGCGGTGCTGGACCAAGGCCAGGAAGATCGTGAAGGACCTCAGCCATCCCAACAACAGACTGTTCTCTCTGTTGAGGTCAGGAAAGTGATTCCGCTCCCTGAAGACCAACACAGAGAGACTGAGGAGGAGCTTCTTCCCGCAGGCGATACGGTCTCTCAATCACACCACCACACAGTACTGACCCACACATATGGTTCTTACACACACTGGACATTCTGGACATTGTTTTCACTCATCACTTTAAGCATATTTGCACTGCACAAGACACTTACAAATGTGGATTGCACAACACTGGACATATTCTTCATTTCCAGTTAATACTTGTACAGCTGCTGTTATTGTGTATATATATATTTATATTTCTTCATACATTCTTATATATTTCTATACTGTGTATTGTGTATTTTGTTGTACAGTTATTTTATTTTCAACTTTAATTTATATATTTTATCTTATTCTTTCCCAGTTAAATTTACCCTTCTTTCTAATTTGTGTTGTACAGTTATTTCATTTTTAACTTTAATTTTTATATTTTATTTTATTCCTTCCTAGTTAAATTTACCCTTTTTAATTTTCATATTTATTTCCTATCTTATTCATAGCCTTTTCTTTTTTTTCTTTAGGTCACGAGCAGTTGTCTAAGCATTTCACTGCATATCGTACCGTGTATGACTGTGTATGTGACAAATAAAATTTGAATTTGATTTGAATTTGAAACTCCGCTTTAAGGTGGGAACCTGAGACAAAACTAGCATGACAACTCCATGTTGTAAAATTGAAAGAAAAAGAGAAACACAAACAAAACCTCAAGAAAAAAACCCCTCAACAAAACTGCCCAGTTCTGCAGAATCAACAAGTTTGGCCAAGGTTGAGGGGCTCTCTACTTATTTTAAAAGCTGTGTCTAATATCCAGTGATGTTTGTTCCTTTATTAGACGTGCACTTTAAAATGTCAAAGTCAGGAGTCTGATTTAGGTGAGGAGTTTTGAGTTGTTGGTAATGTAGTAAAGGGGGTTGCAAATGTTACTGCATGTTTGCATGCACCCCCCACTTCCAAAAAAACCCTGTCAATAAAAATTCCCCCTGAGTAAATCCATGTGCCTTCTTCCTTGATTTGGTTAAACATAAGTTGTTTTTTTTTCCTGCCCTTAGGGAGGAAAATCGGAAACAAAACAAAAAAAAACAGATGCACATCTGCTACGTTACAAATTGTTAATTATTTGCTTCATCTTGGAGTTGCACAGTGTATTTGTAGATCTACAGAAACTATGAAGATGCTAAGTTTTTTTTATTGGCAGTGAGTAGGATGGACAAGATTAAAAATGAGAAAGCGACGGCGGAGGTTGAGCAGTTTGTAGACAAAGTTAGAGAGGTAAAAATGAGATGGTTTGGACACATGCAGAGGAGGTATAATGGATATGGACCTGCAAGGCAGGAGGAAAAGAGAAAGACCACAGAGGAGCTTCATAGATGTAATACAGAAGGACGTGCAGAGGCGGTGGATAGTAGGGATGGGGTGCAGATGGTCTGCTGTGGTAAAATCTAAAAAGAGGAGATTTACTAATGTCAATTTCAGGCATGTTTTTAATATCATACAATAAAATGTACAACTCGCAAAAAAAGTTGAAAAAAACAAACACATCTATTTATATAGTTGCGTGTGGACTAATTATTACATTTTTACCCGTCTAAACTTCCGAGCTTTCTAGACTCTGCTCGCTCACGTGACTGTGTCAAGGCCGGAAGACGTAATTACGGTGTCGACGTCAGCAAAAGCGTGCGCGCCACCTTCAGAGGAAGCTGCACGCGGGATGTGTGGGACATAATGGTGGATAGGTAGGGAACACACTTAAGCTCGCTAAGAGTAGCTCTTCAACTGTTGATCAATTCCCAGTTGTTGTCTTGGACTCTTCCATCGCTCTGACCCGACAACCGCTCGCTGCTGCAGCCCGCTTGGACTGGACGACGCCCTGGACCACAGAAAAATGCCGAATATCAAAATATTTAGCGGTAGCTCACACCCGGACCTGTCTCAGAAAATAGCGGACCGCCTCGGTCTCGAGCTGGGAAAGGTTGTAACAAAGAAATTTAGCAACCAGGAAACATGGTGAGTTGTTTTCTTTGTTTTGTAGCTACTTTAAAAAAGGCTTAGATTTTAGAGGTGTGTCTGGTAGGCAAATATCGTAGCCTAGCGACATGTATTAATGGGTAACGTGGTGTCACGGTGAAAGTGCCGCGCACTGTTGTCAGGAACTTGTAGTCCATGCGTTCCACAGAACTAATGCTAACCAGCTAATTCTCAGCACCAAAACCGCCTCAAAATAGGTTTAAAGTGCCATCATGTACCGTCTAGAGACTGTCATTTCCGGACTGCATGCTTCTTTTTTTACCCTCAGTTTAACGCTTGTGCAGATCAGATCACAAAGGCAAACACGAGCCACTGTTTACTCTCCCTCATCCATCTCCTACCTGCCATGATGTGTTAGCTCCTTATCCCTAATTGTTTGTTTTTGTCACCTTCTCTCCTCTGGCAGCGTGGAGATAGGGGAGAGCGTGCGTGGGGAGGATGTCTACATCGTACAGAGTGGCTGTGGAGAGATCAATGACAATTTGATGGAGCTGCTGATCATGATAAACGCCTGCAAGATTGCCTCCGCCTCCAGGGTCACTGCTGTCATCCCCTGCTTTCCGTACGCCCGGCAGGACAAGAAGGACAAGGTGGGGGTGAGGGATATCTGTCTACTTACTTCTGTCATGCCATTTGCCATCCAGCACCATGACAAGAAGCCTGCAGCCATGCCCATCAGCCAACAGGGCATATTTGCTTTTCTTTGTTTTTGTTCCCTCCTCTGTATTGTTTGCTAAGTTAACTTGAATTGCACTTCCATACCTCCCCATGCAGCTGTTTGGCATTTTAATCATACAGCACAAATCAAATGTTTTTACATGTTAATCTACTAAATAAAAAATGTTAATATAATATTGCAATGTGAGTTTGCTCTGTAGCAGGGCCAAAGCCATCATTCTCAACTGTTTTGGCTATTCTAATGAATGCCTTTTGTAGCTAAATCAACCCATCTACCTCTTATATTGTCAGTACTAATGTATAGTGTCACTATGACAGGGTAACCTGCAGCATTTGGCTGCTATAATTTTACTGAACTGCTAAGCTCTCTTAAGTGTTATTTTTAGAACTGAGCACTGCTTGCCAGTTTGCTTATTCCATGTGACTAACAAGAGCTATTTTCATTACAGAGCCGTGCCCCTATCTCTGCCAAGCTGGTGGCCAACATGTTGTCAGTATCAGGCGCTGACCATATAATCACAATGGACTTGCATGCTTCACAGATCCAGGTGAGCAACACAACAGTACATGCAAACAGACTTGTTTCTCATACACCGCCCTCCAATTGGTCAGCCCTGCAAAATCACCATTTTGGTTTGCATTTTAAACTCCCATGTGGCTGACATGTGAAAATTTGCATTGTGAATCTTGTTGTTTACTTGGATACTATAAAAGAAAATGAAAGCCCATATGTTTAACCAGTGTGTGTGTGTGTATATCTCTTATTTGCAGGGATTCTTTGATATACCCGTTGATAACTTGTATGCAGAGCCAGCTGTTCTGAAATGGATTAAAGAGAACATCCCAGAGTGGAAAAACTGCATCATTGTCTCACCTGATGCAGGAGGAGCCAAGAGGTATGCTCCCACAGGAGTTCTAGCTTTAACCATAGCTTAACCTTTCCATATCTTCTCTAGAGTTTAATTTAGATTAACATTCTGTTGGCTTTACCTATCTCAACAGGAGTTTAATTTGATATGTAAAAGTAGTTTAAACACAGAGCTTTAACTGGTGCAATGCTTGCTTTTTCTTTTGCAGGGTCACATCAATAGCAGACAGGTTGAACGTGGACTTTGCTCTTATTCACAAGGAAAGGAAAAAGGCGAACGAGGTGGACCGCATGGTTCTCGTCGGAGACGTGACCGATCGGGTCGCCATTCTTGTGGATGATATGGCCGACACATGTGGCACAGTCTGCCATGCTGCTGACAAGTAAAGCACTTTCTTAATCTTTTAAATTAAGTAAATTTTGAGCTTTGCTCCAGAGCAAGACGCAGAGCTATTTGGGCTACTGTGGAAACTAAGTGATCATTACTGAATCCCATTTAGACATGTGTTTTGCAGACTGTGTCCAGTGATATGGAGGCTTGTAATGCATCTTGCTCTTTCTCTCTTTTAGACTCATTTCTGCTGGAGCAACTAAGGTGTATGCCATCTTAACTCATG
Organism: Pundamilia nyererei; assembly: GCF_000239375.1. Lineage (NCBI taxonomy): Eukaryota > Metazoa > Chordata > Actinopteri > Cichliformes > Cichlidae > Pundamilia > Pundamilia nyererei. The sequence goes on along the minus strand of NW_005187402.1, from coordinate 9,225,180 downwards.
GCATCTTTTCTGGCCCAGCGATCTCCCGCATCAACAATGCTTGTTTTGAAGCTGTGGTTGTCACCAATACGATCCCTCAAGAGGAGAAGATGAAGCATTGTTCCAAAATACAGGTCAGGAAATTGAAAACCGTTTCCAGAACAGAAATTGACATAAGAGCTGAAAAACGTCAGGTTGCTGTGTGCATTTTTGGAAAGCTGGTGTTTGAAGCTGCACAGTGTCTTACAGTTTGTGTGACATCTTGTTCTTTCTTGCCTTCAGGTTATTGACATCTCCATGATCCTTGCTGAGGCCATTCGCAGAACTCACAACGGCGAGTCCGTGTCGTACCTGTTTAGCCACGTTCCCTTGTAACAAAAGCTGTCTACCATCAACCTTGTGCTGTTAACACCAAATAAGAGAAGAGGGATTTTCCCCAACTCAAACACAACCATTAACAAAGATGTTCAGCTAATTGTTTGGAGGGAAAAGAAATGTCATGTCTGTTACTAACGCTGGCCCCACCTCACTTTAAGTCCTTTCCCTTTCAACGGTGTACCGTCACGCCTCGGGCGCCAAAGCAATCACAAGCTACCAATTCAGGCTGGCATATTTATTTTATATGGATAAATGGTGTTTTATCCACTGTGAACTTTGTTCTTCATTCATAACTTTTCGATCCAGAGTTTCTCCTGACCATCTCACCTCTGCAGGAGTAATTTCAGTCTGTTGTCAAAGAGCTAATATGAATAACCCTGGACGGCTCCAGTGGTCAGGAGAAGCTTCTGCTACATGAAGCTGTTACAGTGCTTTTTGTTACATTGAACGAGAGTAGTTTTTTTTTGTTCCTTGTTTTATCCACTGCTGTTTAAAAGATTATAATTACTGAAGTGAATGTGTTTTGAGAGAGTTTACAGTGCCACTGAAGCTCCACTCAACCAAGTGTGCCTCAACAGTCTGAAATGAAAAGATTTTTCTTGCTTTATTTTATTTCCCTCCCTCCCATGTTTCTGTTTGGATTCCCATTGGACAAAGCACTTCGGTTTGTCTTAGCAGGCTGAAAACAATCATTTTGGATATTTCTTTCGGCTCTTGAGGTGCCCTCATTGAGTGGGGTTTGCCCAGTGTCCTCGAGGGTCTGTGAGGAGCCTTCCATAGTTGGGTTGTTTGGTTTTTAGCTTGGGGTCTCTGCAGGCTGGAGCTTCCTTCAGAAATGTTCACCTGCCTTTTATTTCTTTGTCTGGAGGAAGGAGTTCTTAGTTATGTGCATAATCCAAATCTTTGTGTTTTTATTTTTTTCAGTAGACTGAATGTGCCAGTTATTTGATGAATGCATTCTTAATACAATTAAATATGCATCAGATCTTAAACATGGCTCTTCTATGTCTTTTTTCTGCTTAGACACATGAAAGTTGAACCCAGTTGAGGTTGTCCGCAGTCATCTTAGACCACATAAAAGTATATAGTCCATTTGAGTTACATTCTCAGTACTAGGAAAAAATGTCTTTTATTAAAATGCTGTTTAGATGGAGCTCTCAAAAACCAGGAGTGAAGGCTGCTTGAAATTTCACCTACAAATTAACCCAAGCTGCTACATGGGATCAATGAGATGTCACAGAAGGTTGTACTAGACAGTTGGCGGATTAAACACTGTAATGTGCAATCCCACGGTAAGACATTCACAAATCACTCCACAAGCTCAACTAAAAAAAGTTCAGCACCGCAGTGCATGTGTGGGGGGGAAAGGGCTGCAAATGTTAAATTTAAATAAAATCTTATATTTAATGTTTTGGGGTTTGTTTGTTTTTTGCAAAATGGAAAAATATTAATCAACGTACCCTATGAAAAATGTGTTGCATCTGTTTTGTATATGGCCTGTAAACAACCAAGGCTGACACATTTACATTCCAGGTGTCTTAAAAAAAAATTCAGGTTCAAAATGCAAGATGGCTGAAAGGGATATATATTTGTTATTCTGGAAAGTAAAAATCACAACCTGTTCATTAAAATGTGTTCAGCATTTGCACATTGATTATTCATCTGATCAATCATGACACGTACTGTTCTCCCCTGTATAAGCCATCGATGTAGGGTAAAAGTATCAGTATTGGTATGTTGTAAATGCCAATACTGATCCTGCATTTACTTGGTATCAGATCAAAACCCAAATCTGCAGTATGGCATAGCACTAATGCACAATACTTTAATTAGACTGGATGTAGCTCATAGCTAATTTCCACAATGTCCTTTTTCCTGTAACCTGGCTTATTTTATTCTTTTTAGTAACCAAGGATACTTTGTATTATTTTATATTACTCCTGCATTTTACCGTAATATTTTGTGATGCCATTTTTTAATGTAATCCAAATATAGAGGGCTGTCTGTTTGTTTGCCCACCAGATATTCTTGCAATCTGTAGAGTCTGCTGATAAATTTATATTTTGAAAGGGAAGATGAGGTTCTTTATACATCCGTTATCAGTTATTGGATTAGTAACTTAAATATTTTCTTAAAATTGCTGAAATATTTTAGCTTTGCATTGATAAAACTCCGTGGAACATCAGCCTGCCGGAAACAATTTCTTCATGGGACGCACCCTTCTCCCGAAGCTCGGTGTGGGGGGGAAAAGGCGGTCTTGACTGACAGATGATACAACCAATCCATTGTGTCGTGACGTAGCTCGTCTTGTCCAATGATTATTCTAAAGGGGGCGGGGTCAGTCATAGACACCAGCAGATCAACGCTCAGTGCGCCTTGCTCTCTAATCCCATTGCAGACCCAGGTTAGGGGAGAAACAAGTAATGGAAATGGTTCAAAGGAAAATAGAGGAAGATGGTGACATTCACTGCAGAGGTAATAAATGCAAAATCAGATGTGAAGTCCAAGATGGAGAGGATTCAGATTATTGTTAAGGCAGCATGCCATAGTTTAGATAAGAAGAATATCAGGTGGGTGGATGTAAGGGGGGACTAAGTAGTCACGGAAGTCAAGAGGGATAATATGGTGGTTAATTTTTTATAACCACATTAATCCTAAAGTGGAATACAAGGAGTCTTTTGTCAAATGGTCAAGATTTTTAAAAAGTTTATATACAATCATACAGAAAAATCTGACATTTGTATTCAGGAAACATGGTTGAAGCCTTTTTGGGGGTTTTAGAGTGTATGAGTATATTGCGGTTAGATATGATATGAAAGAAGATGAATTAAAGATATTTCATTTTTTGTTTAATGCTGGACTCATCAAGAGGATCTAAGGATATAGAAGTGATGTGGGAGTAAAACCCAGAAGATGGCAGTAGTGCAACATCGTTGGATGCAGGCTGCCTTAAAAATGGAGGAAGAAGAAGAAGAAGGAATTCTATTGTGGACCACTTATCGGAGGAGCATCTGTGGTAACTACGGGCACAAGCAGAAATACCCTCTCCTCATGCAGCACTGGAAAATACAATAACGACACACCTATTCTGCCTCCACATTCCTACAATGATCTGTGGAAAATAACGAATTGTTTTTCTGGTGTAGACAGCTGACAGAGTAAGTAAATGATTATGATCACACACTGTAAATTGAGTTTTTTTAACCTAAGTGTTGTAAATGGCTTTTTTCATTCATTTTTCTCTTATAACTGACTGTGCATGCCTGACTGGATCTGCTTAATTTCTCTAAGGAGAATAATGGCCGGCGGTTCTGAGAGTAAACAAGAAGAAGAGGCACTTGGCAACCTAATTGTTCATTTCCAGAGCTACTTGCATGGAGGAACCTCCAGCTTGTTGTCCACCCTTCCCACCCTTATCGTCTTTCCTGTCTATAAGACTGTTTTTCGTCAACAAATCCACAACACCTCAGTTCACAAGGCAGTGGCACAGCTCTATAGAGAGGGCCCTGTGAAGCTCTATAGGGGTGTGGCTCCACCGTTAGTGATGAGGACGCTGAACGGCACATTGCTCTTTGGCCTCCAGGATACCCTCCTCCGACAGCTCCCTCTGCAATCCCAGAATGTCATCTCTGCCAAGGCCCTTCCTGCTCTGGCGGGGTTTGGGGCAGGTGTTGTAGAAGCCGTGGTTTTTACGCCCTTTGAGCGTGTTCAGAATGTGCTGCAGAACAGCCAGAATGACAGTCGTCTACCCTCGTTCAAGAGCATCCTTCTAAGGCTAAAGGCAGAGGGGATTGCTTTAGGCTACTACAGAGCCTTCCTGCCCATTGCAGCCCGCAATGCCTTCGGCAGCTCCCTCTACTTTGGACTGAAGGGGCCTGTGTGTGTTGCTGTGGCGGAGCAGGGGGTCTCACCAATGGCCTCCTCTTTCATCTCAGGAACAGTGATATCAGTGGCAGTCAGCTTGACTCTGTATCCACTCTCTGTGCTTGTGGCAAACATGCAGTCACAAGTAGGTGGGGACGTTAAAGGGGTCATAGCATGCTGGGCTCTGCTCTGGAAATCTCGTAATAGGAGTTTGGCGTTACTGTATCGAGGAGGTTCCATGGTTATCCTGAGGTCGTGCATCACTTGGGGACTCACCACTGCCATTTATGACAGGCAGGAGAAACGATCAGGCTGAAGATACGTGCTCCAGACATTTTTATCCACAAAAGTGTATTCAATTTTGATATTGTTCACAGGAGACATTTTGACTTATAACTGCAAGAAAAAAAACGTATTGATAAGCCTTTATAGTGTGGGAGTGAACTACCACAAGCAATTCCAGTACTCTGAAACCATAACTTTAACAATTATTCAATATATTACTTCCACCTGCGCTTCTCTGATGTTTACTGCAGCGAGAGAAGAAAATGCAGTCATACTAACAAGCTAATTTTCTGTGTCAAAATGTGCTATCAAGCTGACAGCACCACTGCTAAGACTTCTGGTCTCAGAGATGGGTTTGAATAGTTCTCCTTTGATGAAGTTGTCAGTCACATATGCTTTGAATTTTTATTGTTTTGTAAGGAAAGAAATTTTGCTTAGGACTCAAAAAACAAGAAATGCTGTAAGCCAGCCAGGCTTAAAGAATGGATGCCATAATATAGTCAGAAACACAGATTAGTTTTCTACTACCTGAGAATTAGGATTATCTCAATACTCATCACGTTGGTTGCTTTGTGCACTGCCGGTAATGTCATCACACAGCCACAATGTAGTTCTGCAGGGGCAGTCCAAGATTTTTTGGGGCCTAAAGCAGAATTTGATTTGGGGCCCATCAACCACCCACTTCAGCGCAGCCACAATTATCCATGAATTGTCCATGTTTGATCATTTGTCATGTCATACATGATCATGCCTTTCTAGTGTAGTGGAAAGAAATAAACCAAGTTAACTTTTGTAAATTCAAGACATCTGACTGTTCATACTGTTTTTAATGGCAGAAAAGTATATTAATTCATAAACATACCTTTATCCCAATGCTTCCCCCTCATTTTTTTTCTTTTTAGCAAAATAAGTCTTTTTTTTCTTTCTTTCTTTCTTTCTTTTTTTTTTTTTTTACATATTTGCTGCGGTCTACTTTAAAACACTTATAGTGGACATGAACGTGGCCGCAGCTATGACAGTGAAAGTGATCAAACCAGTAGCATTAACCTGTCATTTTATTAAAATATGTATCAAAAATATTTAGCTTTCTCTTTCATGAATACAACTTATATATCACAAGGGAGCCCACAACCAGCCCACAACCAGCTGCTTAGTCTGCTTATAGCTGACACATTAACTTATGCTTGTCCTACTTAAAAAAGGTCACTCCCTCTTTCTATGCTTCTATGAGGTCATTTACAACAAGCGAGTTGTTAATATCAGCCAGGTACAGCTTGACCACGCACACCCATTGACGAGAGTGCAAACTGCAAGTCGTAAGGTACTATTATTATGTGTTATGAAACAGGTTTTCTGTGCACAGAGGGAGTTATGTTGCAGTTTAGTGTAAAACACTGGCATTATACTGAATTATATTCAGTCTTACACTTTTTAATGTAATCTGTTATTTCCTCAGGACTGTCAGTCTTTCTGTAGCCAATGATTGAAGGTAATAATCATTGTTGTTTTACTTTTTTAAAAGTTAATTTGAATGTCTTTTGTTTGTGTGAAATGTCATTTTTATTCTGGGCATTTTATGTGCTAAAGAGGACAACCTACTGTGACGCATTAACTCACCTGTTGTTTTATTATTATTATTTTTAAATGATCCTTTTATACTGATCCTTAGCATAAGACCCCATAAATCTATGTGCTGTTTACATCTGTGGATTGCCGTCTTTTTGCAAGATAAACAATTTCCTTCTGGAAAAAAAAACAAAAAACCAAGGTGACCATGAATCATCATATACATATTATGAATTAAAGACTGTAAGAAAATAAAGCTAAGTTTCGGTCATACTGCACTGTTTCCTGACAGCAAGAAGGTTTTGGGGCAGGGCTAAGTGGGGCCTTCCTTTGAGGAATTTTCCTGCTCTTGCTTGTGGAAATGTCCAAACACATCCCGACTGGATGAATCAGGAAAATAATTCTTTGCTGCCTCTTGTTTAGCTAGGTTCCCCCCACACACACACACACCCACCCCAAGAGCATGCGGCTGCTTCACCTGAAGGTATATAATTTGCTTACAGCGTAGAACAGTAAAAGAACATGTATTTGACTGTCAAAACAGCATATTTTCCCCTATTTACTGCCAAACAAAATAACAGTTACTGGAAAATATAGGTGTTTTCCCACCAAGTGCATTAACAAATTACAGTCATTCGACTTTAACTGGTTTCTTTCCCTTTCTTGTTATGATTATTTTTAAGTTGGCTTGTCATAACCCTGTAGCCCACTAGATGGTACTGTGCTAAAAGAGAAAAACGTGAAATCCATCACATCACCTACAATAGGTGTCCGTTTTAATTCATCCAAACGTGCGGATACGTGAAGGAATTCATCATGCGATTGCAACACTGCATAGGAAGAACTTTGACCCAACATATCATTTTTAAGGAGGTTTGAGAGGGCGGTGAGACATCAAGAGTGTCCAATTAAAATTCGCCTTCTGAGCTTTGAGAGCCAATGAGAGCCAGAGGACCGGTGTCCATGTTGGCGTGCACAAGGGCGTGTTGTCTCTATTTAAACCGTTGGCTTTGCACGGATTACACACACATACACACCGTTACCTGTTAAAGATTGTCTTGCAACGCGGTCCTGCACCAGGTAAAACTCTTTAAATTGTTTTGTTTTTCCAGCTGTCTTAGCCTGCTGATAAATAATTTTTTTCTTAATTGCTAAGAATAAAATGCGAACGAATTGTTTATTTTAAGTGATTATTTATGTGCTGTGTATTAAAATATGAAATACGTTATGCAACGTTTTTGGTATGTAGCTCTTTTAGTACACTCACTGGTGTGTTAGTCACTTCAGTTATGGCGCAGGGTGTGTACAGATACCTGACAGTGCCTCATTTCTCTGCCCGCAGATTAGGGCTGTCTATAAGTCTTTATCAGGCTACCTAAGGTTAATTTTCCTGGACAGCCTGGTCTTTAAGGGGACTTTTCCCTAGGGTGGTGTTAAAAATAAAAATGCACCCATTATTCTGTGCGGTCTATTGGTGTGGACAGCAAAGAAGACAGACGCTCCCCTAATGGGATAGGTCACTGAATTTCCTAATACTGCAGTATTTGTGCCCCGACTTCAGTCCTCCTGGAAATATTAAGTTCCTATGCACATGCGCTTCTAATCTTATTTGCTTAGTTGGCACAGGTGTAAAATTCTCCATATCTCTTTAATAACTGTACATAAATGCAAATCAGTGCACAGACGCACCATTTTTCTCTGTTAACAAGAGCCATTTGTGGATTTGAATGCCACCCAGTTAAACACTACATCACGTTAGTTCACCTTGGTGAGATAGAGGTACAGATACTTGTTGTTTCAGGTGACTGCATGGTTCACAACCTCTTTTTTTTCTTTTTTTTTTTTCTCTCATGTCAGGTGGAACTTGGTTTGTGTACATGTATGGGCATGCACTGCAGACAAGATCTTAGCATGTCAGTGAGATCTTGAAAGCACACAAATTCTTCTCTTAAATCTCCCCTTTTCTGTTTTATAGAACTCCTCCAAAATGAGCGACAGCAACCCAGTCAACCAGGAAGTGGAGCAGTTCAACAAGCAAAAGCTAAAGAAGACTAACACGCAAGAAAAGAACCACCTTCCAACAAAGGAGGGTAGGTCTTTAAGACAAAAGAAGTGTGCTCCAAACAAGCCTCTCATTTACTTCTTTCACCTTTCCCCTTTACTCTGGCTCACTGGTTGGCTCAACTCCTCCCTGCTTTTTTTTTTTTTTTTTTAAATAAAGGTAACTGCAAATATTGCAAAACAAGGACCACACCCAACTACCTGAGACCTTGTACTTAGCACCAACCTGTAAGGAAGAAACGCACGCATATTCCCACTCTTGAAACTCTAACCAGCCATCTACCACTAAGAGTGGAAGAATACAAATTTTAGAGCAAATAAACGGAAACCCCAATCATAAACTGCACAATGGTGTTTTTTATTTTTATTTTTTTTAAAAAAAGCAGTGTTCATCTCTGGCGTGACATGCAGCAGCAGAAAGAGGAGAATAAAAGTGTGTCAAAATGCCCATCCTTCCCCTCTGAGGCTGTGAAGCTCCCTGCTGTCTAACTCAATCTTTCTTAATCTGAACACAGCTGTGGCTACTATAAGAGAGAAGAGGCTCCGAAGCAGGTGGCACTGTCAGTGCATGCTGTCCTCTTTATGAGTTCTAAAGACTTTTTTAGATATGTGATATGCGGTGCTGCCATCCAGAGAACAACGTTTCTCATTGCTTCATTTGGACAAAAATTGGACTTTAGGCACAGACGATAATCTTCATCCAGAGAAGTGGTTTGCACTTCTGACTGTAAAGTAGAGCTACAGGGCCCCATTTTTAGCTCTGTCTTGTGGCAAATGAAAGTTTGGAGCAGCTCAGAGGTATGTGAGCACTCGTGTCATAATGTTGTGCTCATCTATCTGTTAATGTGACGCGATGCATTCACAGTTGAAAGTGGAAAATGTGGAAGTGATATGAAAATGTTATTCATTCATTTCTGTCACGCCTATTGCAACGAACGGAAAGTGGCTATGAAGATAATCTATTCAGATACCACGCCATCTATAGAAATGAGTGGATGACTCAAAGGGTGTTAACTGGACAGCAGCAGGATAACTGCCGTAATGCAGTACAGACAGAATGTCTCTTTGTGCATGAAGAATTGCAGTGAATTGATTGGTAAACAAACATTCCTTGAGTTGGGTTAATACGCTCTGTGCTTAATACAGCAAGTGGGTTATGGTTGGTAATATTTTAAATTTTTGTGTTTTCTTCCTCACAGAAATTGAAGCGGAGAAGAAAGCCATGCAGCAAGGAAACTGAAGAGAGTCATGAGTCTCCTTCAGTCGACGCCCCCCCCCCACCCGCTACCTGCTCGTCTTCCAAGCCCAACCATCCCCACCTCTGCCTCAGTTTTCTGTGCCACGCTGTCTTTGCTTTGAAATTGTGTTTGGGTTGACGCTATGGGGAAAGATCTGTCTGTGATTAAATTAAGGCAATGGGTGCATTTTATTGTTTTGCAATGCAGTGTAGAAAAGGGTTGAACAGGGCATGATAAACATTATACAGGGTGTCGACTTGAGCAAAAAAGGGAGGGGGGGGGGGGAAATCATAATTTCAACATTGGAAATTCATCAATCATGTTATATTACTATACCATATGTATGCCTGTAAATGGTGCCATTCAGGATGTTTTATGAAAAAAGGACATAAAAGATGATATTGTTTTTAATAAAAAAAATGTTCAAAAAGTTTGAGTTACTTTGTTAAAAATGAAACTTATTTGAGCAACTTGGCATCTTCATTTAAAAAAAACAAACAAAAAAACCCCCCAAAACTTTATAGACTGATTTTCACATTCACCAGTTAAAGTATTTGAGGAAAGAAAATGCATATAATGGGCTCGTGTAAATAAAAACTTTGGAAAGAAACTGGAATTTAAAAGCATCAGAGAAAAGATACAAACAAGCATGAAACATTAGTTGAAAATTAAAAATTTATAATGCATAAAAGCAAACCTACATATCATTTAAATGGCTGTGTAAACAGATATCGACACCTGATGCTTAAAAGCTCACTCGGACACGAGTGCTCAGTTATTATCTACTCTTTCCTTTCTCGTCAGCACTTACAGTTACATGCAATGTTGCTGTTAATTTTTCAATATGCAATAAAGTCTGAGGTTCATTTTAGGATATTTTTTTTTTCAGCATGCATAATAAAGAAAATGAGGGTTTAAGGCAGTGAAAGACAGATAAATTTCACTGCCAATACCAAAATATTCTTGGACAACCTCTTGCTATTGGAGTGACTAGGACTAAGAAAATTAATTATTAACATTCATATTCAGCTTTCATATTCTTTGGGGTTGCAAACATTTCATTCCAGATACCTCATCTAGATATACAACAGGTTTAAGCCTGCAGGAAAAAAAGGGAGTGAACGAGCTGTAGGCGTGGGCACACTGCAGATTGCCAACAAGGATTTTTAGTTGACTTTAGAGTTTAGTTTACTTTCGATACTGGAATTTAGCATACATGTGCAGGGCAGCATTTACACTGTCTCTATGCATGTAAAGTCAGGATACTAAAATTAGATTATTTGCATTCTGCCTTTAAAATGTTTTGGAAAGCACAAATTTATCTCGCAGCTCATCGACTGGGCATGTTTTCCATCAGGCTCCTGTGTGTGTGGATTGCTTAAGATAGTGCAGTCTGTGTTTTTCCGCAGCAAGCCTGCTGGGACATGTTCATATAGTGGTGCACAAATGCTTGAGAGCAAAGACACACTTTACACTGTCTAACTTTGTTCAAAATGCTTTTACCATACTTGTTAAAGGTCGTGCAGAATTATCATAGGACTTGTATAAGCAGATAAGGAAAAGTCAGTCTAAGATATATAAATGTAAAAAATTCTCATCAGCAGATGAGATCCAGAACACAGGATTTCTGATATCTTTTAAAAGACATTTGATCATTCTGGTGCTATAAGAGTGTACTTTTTAACAGCTAAAAAGGCTCATACCAAAATCTGAATCTTTATGGTCCAAATATGTGCACACATACAAGAAATTGACCTCTGATTTTTCATTGCTCTGAATTTAACAGACTTCTATGTGTAATAGTGACGAAATGGCTCTTAGAGCCGGATCTTTGATGTGAACGACGCGAGCCGGCTCCTTATTGCGAGCCATGGGGTTTTTTTTTCCTTCTCTCACCCTCTCTCTCTCGCACTTTTTTTCCGGGAGGAGGGGCGGTAGTTACACTCGCAGTAGCACAGGAACAGAGCAGGAGGGAAAGACAGAGAAAGAGAGCCAGGGACAACAACGTCACATTAGAAAGGTATAGTAAGCATCCACAACTATTTTCAGTTGC
>NW_005187402.1:9184171-9211108 GCF_000239375.1 Pundamilia nyererei | reverse complement strand
CTCCATTTTCTGTTTCTATCCTTAAACTGTATTTTTGTCTACGTAGATAAAATATTCGATAACAACAGCAGTGGGAGTCGACAGTTATTCACTTTATGCTTTTTTTCTTGGTATAACGTGCTGTAAGGCACCGATAGACTGCATAACAGACGTTTAAGTACGGTTATTGAATGCAGCATTGTGTAAACAGGGACACCCAGTGGTTACAATATATAATAATATGAGGTTGTTGCAGTACCATGTCCTCCCTCGGGGAGGCGCTTAAAACAACAGGAAAACCAGTAGAGGGAGGAGCGACCGCTGCTGCAGGTCTCCTCACTGAGCTAACTAAAGTCCACAATCAAGCTAGTTAGCGGGAGCGATGTGGTAAACGCTAGCGGTGATGCACTAGCAGTAAGAGACCATGGACTAGCTCGCCGCTCAGTAAGATAACTCCAGAGGGTTATTGCACCGTCTCGACAATCACTATAATCACGCAGTAGAGCGTTTCACCTGGATGTAATTAGCTTCTTCATTCATGCGCTCGTGCTGGTCCACGGGGGATTTTGAGCTGTGAGTGGCGGGCAAGCTCAGTCATCTGCTCGCAGGGGACAACACGGCTCAGTCACCGGTACGTTTGTTTTGTTGATAGCGTGCTAGCTGGCTAACAGTAACCAAGGGAGTTCAAATGTTAACGTTTGAAGAGATGTAAGAGGTGCGACGGAGTCGCAGTTGCAAGGATGCACTCATAGTGTATACATACATGTACACATAAATAAAGTGAGAAGCGTCAGGGAACTAGCGTGCTTCCGTGTACTGAAAGCTTTGTGAAGTAGTCAGAGAACGCTAACATATGTGTTTGGGTCACTTTTACGCTATTGAACTGCTGTTGTGTTGCTCAGGAGCCACCAGGTCCTAGTTTAATGGCTGTAGTCATTTAGAGTTTTTATTGGCACAATGTTAACTGAATGTTTCTCCTATCAGAGCAGCAGTATGGTGGTCCCGGACAGTGCCAGCGTGGTGCCTCAGCCTGACAATGGTAGTCCGACTGGCCTCACGGAAAACTCCGAGCCGGGGTGCGAGGTGGCAGGAGAGGGAGGTCAAGACCTGGCAGGGGTGGAGCTGGAGGAGGTCCGAAAGCTGCAGGAGCTTGTGCGCAGGTTGGAGGTTCAGAATGAGACCCTGCGCAACAGGGGAAGCAAGACCGTCATCCACAGAGGAGCAAACAGTAACCTCACAGCTGCTGTCAACATCAACAAGAGGCTGGCTTGTGAAGAGGTGACAAACCTCAGATTGGAGCACAGCAGCAGCCAGCTGGACAGCAGGGACTTGATGCTGTCACCTCCTCAGGACAGCAGCAGTGGAGAGGAGATGTCCCCCTTGCCTGTGGCTAGCAGGCTGGAGGAAGAGGATGATGAGGAAGAGGAGGATCGGGGTCTGTGTGGCGGCTTCCTAAAGTTGACCAGCAGCAACGGAGCAGCACAGTCTCAGGGCCAGAGCCAGACGCCGGAGAGTCCGTCTCAGGAAAGTTATGAGTCAGAGACACTTGCAGAGAGCGACTCAGGGGTGGACCAAACTGCACTGGATGAAGTGGATGTCCTAGATTTGGATGATGAGTGTGCAGACATAGAGGACGAGGAGAGCTGGTACGTCTCATTATCGGCAATGCTTTCTCTGGGTGTGCTTTGATCCCACTTGTTTGGGTACAGCCAGCATCTATTTGTGGCTTTAACTGTGTGGCTAAACATGTGCAGCAGAGATGGGGATAAAAAGTGATGTTCGTACAGCAGCAGCTGCGAAGAGTTACCTCCAGGGGAAGCTGAGCTCTGAAGTCACATTTAAAGTTTCAGTCTATAGGTAGAGGAGCCCCTTTAGCCACATGAGTCATTTGTGCCTTTTCATTTTAACCTCTGAATTCTTCAGTGTGTTACTCCCCCACAGGGCAGTGACTGTGTAGCATGAGGCTGTTTGGGTTTAAAATTAGACTCGATTCTGAGTTGATGCAGAAACTGCGGTTATTTCTTATCCCACACAAACAAAGTGTATTTAAAAGCTCAAGTCGACACCTACTCCGATTATTTTTTTGTAAGCAGGAGAGAAAGTATACAGATTCTTAGCATTTCGACAAGGCATAAAATATTCAAGAGCAATTAGGAGAAAGTAAAAGAAAGCAGAGTCAGTGGGGAGTTGTTTCTTCTGTCTCAGATTTAACCTTGAGTCCTCAGACTCGAGTGACATGTCTGCTACCTGTTTGACAGCTTAGTCAAACACAAAGGATGTTCTTTTTTTTAGTTCTAGCTGTCTGACTCAAGCATAAATAAAAAAAGGTCTTGTATCAGGTGAAAGACTATCCTGTTTATTAAAAAAAGAGACCACTAATTTGACTTAACCCAGTCAGAATAAAAAGGATATATCTGGATGTAATTAATATTCAGCCTTTTTAAAGCCTGATCTGTTTTGAACGAGTGTGACCTTTACTTGTTTTGTTTAATTGGCTGATAGCAATTACCTAAAAATAACATTAATATGGGGCTATGCAGGAGATCAGTCTAGACATGAGTGTTCATTCTGTCTCACAGTATTGTCCTAAACAGGTAGCATATTGTGTTCACTTTAGCAACTGAGGATCTGGGGATTTAACAGCCAGACCACTCATGACTTATTTTCAGTTTTACATAATTAGCCATACCATATGTGCTTTGTGGGGTTATCATAGCCAAAACATTAAGTAATCCTAAACAGCAGCATAATCTGATCTGCTCCGGGCTGAGTGGGGCTGAGTGGGTCCGCGTGGCTGAACTACTTTGGTTGGGATTGCACAGCATGTGATTTGAGCCCCCCCCCCTTCCACCCTGTGTAATCACACCAGAACAGGGGGCCAAAACAGAAGGCAGCTACTGCAGTACTTTTATATTTATTGTTTTGAACCATTACTTTGTGAAAAGATTAGTAAAAGAAACCCATATTCTTGGGACAACATTTGAACTCACCAAGTTGGGTAATTTCTTTCTGGCATGTTTGTTTACTTGTTTTAAAAAAAACTAGTTCAGACTCATAAAACTCAGGGGCCTTGGCTTCAGTGCTCCTAACTTGCACTTGTCACGCTGACACAGTGGAGCAGTGACAATGGCTGTTGCTGCTCTCGACTGTGAAAGCATAAATATGACACAGCTGAATATGTTTTGTTATAATATCACTTTGGGGTTTATTTACAGTTATTACAGGATTGGTTTAAAAGTGTAAGAGACTCCTCAGTGCCAACATTGTGTTACGGCAGCTGTTGGCAGTGTCCTGCATAAATGGCAATAGCAACACTGTGAGCAAAACCGCACTGTGAATGGATCAAAAGCAAACAACATTGTTCTGCATCAAACAGCGGGTTTGTGCTTCTACTAAGAACCACCCTCCCCTCCTCTCCCTGCGCAGAGAAGCCGTGCTCTCTGTGCAGGACGTGTGACCTGAATATTGCTTCCTGCATTGTCGCTCATTCCAGTGGGAAATGGGGTCCTTTTGTGTTTGCCCAAATGGGAAGATGATTTGTAGCTGATTGGTCCAGAACCAGTCAGTTTGGGCCCTTTTGTGTATCCGACTCAAAGCATCAGCCCATGTGATCAGCCACTTCAAAGCTTGTGGTGACTAAATGGCTGTTTGCTCTCACTAAGGCAACGTTGGACACATTGCGGAGGAAGCGTCTGACACTGCAGCTGCATAAAACTCATTTTTGGCTGACACTTTTGTCCTTAGTGGATATTTCTCATGTGTTTTTCATGCTGTAGAATGTAGCTCAAAATGATAGCGGGACTAAAAGCCACAAAACCGTTCCATCCACATCTGTGCTCAGCTGCTAATCTGAGTTTGACTCCGTGTTTTAGGCGTCTTTGGATGTGAATTTTGCATTTAACCAAAAGGAAATGAGGCAAATGTAAATTCAAGGTTGGTTCCGGCTTAAGCTGTGATAAAGATGTTCACAAGTACCTGCTTAAGATAATTTCCCACTCACTGTTTGCTTTGATTACATCATTGAAGTCAAACACAGTAACAGCCTGGTTGTTTGATGTGGGATCTTTGCTGCAGGATACTGTCCTTCTGTTGGGGAAAACACTGGGTGGCTGGGCGTTAGCATATCATGTGCAATCTGAGGAGAAAAAAAAATTCTGTTTTACATGGCTTTCACATCCACTCTTACCTTGCATAGCTCACACAGCAGCAGTTCACACTAATCTCCAGCTTGCTCCTATTTAAATGTTCTGCTTCTCAAATCCTGGCAAACACTGCAGCATGAAAGCATGATCAATATGAGAAGGATTAGACTGACTTCTTTATTCTCACTACTCTTCATTTCCCACATTTAGTGATATGCTTTTCTCTTGTGTGCTGCTTCTCTACAGGTTATATGTGTCTCCTAAAAAGCAGGTAGCAGATCCAGGGCCAGACTCTCCACTGAAGTGGTGTCGGCAGGTCCTTGACCATCGCAGCCCCGAGACCGAGATGGCTTGCCGGACTCTGATCAGTCGCTTGGACCAGAGTATGCAATTAGGATAGTTTACTATAACTGAAGAAAGTCTACTTTGTTTTTTGTTTTGTTTTTTCTTAAGAGTGCTGCATGGATGATGCATTTTTGTAGGGCCGATCCGGAAGTTAGCTTCTCTCTTTTTCCATGGCTTAAAGTGTTGTGCAGAAAATAGAGCCTGTGGGAACGCAGTCACCAAAAGTAAAACACTAATGTTAGGCTATAAAAAAACAACAACAACCACTTTACCATTACCAGTGCTGAACTGTGTTCAGTGGGATTACTTTTAATGTCTTCCACAATTTCTGTAGTCTTAGTTAGCCATTTGTGAGCAGGCATCTTGTTCTGGACAAATTAAGGCTTGAAAATTTAGGAGTGGGATATTTATTCACATATTTATGTTTAGAACAAAATGTGAAAATGTCTAAAGCCTCTGCTAACCACAGAAGGTCTTTCCTTATTCTGCAGCGCTCTATTCACCCTCAGGTGCCAATGCTTAGATTACCAATCTTTCACGCTGTTGAACACTTTAAGCAAAAGAGCTTTGCCTATTCAATAAAATTAGTATCTGATGGTCTTTGATTTGTATCCCTGCCGTATGGTTAGATTATGGTTCAGCAGCACGTAGGCAGCTTCGGCCTGCCAATCTACCTGCAGTTTGGTAGATGGGTGCTGTGTCAATAATATGTGGTACAACCGGTCCGTGGGCAAT
The DNA here is from genome assembly GCF_000239375.1 of Pundamilia nyererei. Lineage (NCBI taxonomy): Eukaryota > Metazoa > Chordata > Actinopteri > Cichliformes > Cichlidae > Pundamilia > Pundamilia nyererei. Next base: position 9,205,907 of record NW_005187402.1, on the reverse strand, counting down.
ACTTGCTTATGCTGTTGTTAGTTCACCAGCCATCTACGGAGAAGAGCAAAGTTTTAACATGCAGACAGCTGAAGTGAAAGAGTTTCACTGCAGTCACTGTCTGTACTTTTCTTACTCTTTTCTCCACACTTCTCCCATTCCTGGTGAACTTCACTATCATGTTCTGGCTCACTTGTTAACCAATTGACGTTTGACCGTCATCCACGTCGAGCAATGTGCATTTGGGGTTTTGGTAGACTACACGAGAACAGTGTGTAGGCAAATACCAAAGCAGACGGACACAACTGTGAACGGTGGTAGAATAAATTAAGCATTAGAAATTCTAGGCCTAAACCAAGGTTCAGGCACGTCATTCAGCACATTTAGCACCCCAACTTTACTTACTGCTTACCCCTGCTGTGCACAGGGCTGTATAACAAAGCCTAAACACTTGCCGTGAATCTTACTACGCCTTTCAGTGTGGATAGAAGTTTGCATCTGATCCGAAACACCCCATTCATTATTAAACCTGCGAGCAGCTCCCTCATCTTACATGCTGCAAAACCTGAACAGCAAAGCTATTCACACCAAGGCTGAATGACTACATGAAGTCATGGGTGGGATTGGATTACCTTCCTCCCAGAACAGCTCGTGTTTTTAAATGCCAGCACCAGGCCACGTATCCACCTGGATCATTCAAGCTTCAGAACAAGTCATTTAGCATGCGAGGTGCATGAATCAAGTTTTTAAGAAAGAACGAACAAACAAACAAAACAAGAATTTATTTAATTGAGAAATTTTAACTATTGTGAGAGCTTTTTCTGAGGACATTTTACAAGTAACTTGATAGTGTCACATTGTGTATACAATAAGTACTGGTGTATTTTCCTTCCTGAGAACATGTGATATCTTCTGTCCTGTCGCCCGCAGCATCTCGATGGAGGAACATGTACAGCAGTCCATCAGAGGCGGGCTCGGCGGGCTCAGGCCTGATCTCTCCTGGGTACCACAAATCAACTAACAAATCCCTACTAACCTGTGGCAGTTCAGGTATGGCATGACATTAACACACAGTGCTTCTCATTTTCCCTACAACACAACAGTGAGAATAACATCAGTTACTGTAAGGATGTGGGTCTCACAGCGGTCTGACTGGTTAATTTTAAGGACTGCTTTAGCATTTTTGCATGTTTGAGCTATTTTACATATACTTTACATCGCTGCAAACCATTCTTCAAAGGTTTCTGTAAATGTTTATTTCATTTAATAACTGTTATGGATAAAATTTGCAAATACGGTCAGAAACAGTCGATGGGCATTTGTCCACACTACATTTGTGTACAGCAGTCACTTTGGTTATTTAATGGTATTAATTCCTTATCTTAAGTATATTAACTTCTCTTATTAAATTAAATCAAGTTGATCTGAGCCTCAAATAAGCTAAAACTAAGGTGTGCCCTGCAGATAACACTGGTGTCCTTTGGAATATGGTTAGTAATTATGTAAAGTGTATGTTGTTTGTGCTCCCGGATGGGGCACAGACACACAATGACAGTGTTAACATATGTAATATGTATGGTATGCATAATTTTGTTCCTTGAACATGTGATTGCAGTTGTAATAGTTGCTTTGCACATCATTTCTCACAGTTTTTTCAGCCCAGCAATGTCAGTGTTGCTGTGGAAACTCCTTTAATAACAAATCTTTGCGTGAACTTGAAAGTGCTTGGAGTATGTGTGGTGATTCTATCTAATGCCAGACTTTTTACATAACCAAATGCTGCTGGGTGATGTCGTCTCGCATTCATCAGGCATGTGTCAGGCTGAACTTTGGCTACAGCTTCCCAGGGCATCATCAGCAGACTGGGCTTTATAGACCAGTGCTGTAGAACAGGCTGTGGGGAGACAAATTAATGTCATACTGTTAATTCTAAAATTGTGGGCCCACTTAGATAAATTGCATATTTACTTTGTGATCTTGATGAAAGGTAGTACTGCATGCATTAGCCTGGGTCTGTTGCGTTATACCTCACAAAGCTCCATTTTTATCAGCCTGATTTTATGCTGATCAGCTAATGTCATGTTTAAAGTTGCCACTATCAGTATGCATAAGAATTTAAATATCTTGCTGTATTAGTGAGTCATAAGGAAGTAGTAGGTTTTGGCTGTGGTCAGTATTCTGTCTATATTCTGTCTATATCGGTGTAATTCAGCTTACTCTAACAGGTATTCTGCTTTGTTTAAAGGCGCCACAAGCATGCCCTCAGCTCTGAGTTCCCAGTCCTCCATAGACAGCGAGCTCAGCACATCAGATGACTCCATCTCAATGGGATACAAGCTGCAGGATCTCACAGACGTCCAGATCATGGCTCGTTTACAGGAAGAGAGTGAGTGTAGAAAGGTTATAGCATTTTGAGTGGCATCAGCTGATTATTTGCATTTATAGACGTGAGTTTTGCTTGACTTTTAAGTTGTTTCATTTTGACCTGGTATTTCCGGCTCCAGGTCTGAGGCAGGATTGTGCTTCTAGCTCAGCATCTGCATCGCGCCGCAGCTCCACAGCGTCTCTGCAGTCCTTGCGCCGGGGCGGTACGTACAGCGACCAGGAGTTTGACACTTACAGCCTGGAAGATGAAGAGGATGACTTCTCCATGCCCCAGCGACGGCATCGTTTCACCCCTTCGCCATTAGGCTCACCACGGTGCCTCTCTCCCTCGACTTCTAACCACGGTCAGGAATACAGCAGCCATCTCAGGGCCCCACGCACAAAAGGACCCAGGCGGTCTCTCCAGGGCCCCAGTGCAGAGCTGCTTAAATTTGCAAAGAGTGAGGGTAGGCTATAACCAGTGATACTTAAGCAGTTTTACTCTAGATAAGGGACAGCCATGGAGATTCTTCTGTTGTGACAATATACATTTGATTGTAGTTGTGTGTGTGTGTGTGTGTGTGTGTGTGTGTGGTTCCAGAGGAGTTGAGGCACAGCATGCCTAATCTGGCTCCCCGCACCAGCCTACGTTCCCTGGAGGCAGTCAGAAACAGCCGCAGCATGGAGGCTAACCTCCAGAGCTCTGGCAACCGCATGTCTCCCCTGACTCACTCCCCCTCCACAGGTAACCCCTCCTCACCTGGTCCCCACCACTCCTTAACATACTTTGTCCTACATTTCCTTAGAGATAACTCTTTGTGGTGTCACTTTAATCCTACAATTTAACCTGATCTTCACCTCTGCATGATCACAGGAAGAGTTTGACCAATATATATATATATATGTCTTTGAAGATCATGAGCAATGTTGCAGCACAGGGCCTGTTTTTATTTAGGAATTCATATATTCTATTATTTATCAGTCTAACTCTGACAGTACCATGCAAGCCATCATCTATAGGTTTTCACTGGATACTTGGTACTTTTTTAGTACCTACTTGGCTGGGGTTCCAAGCGATCTACGAGGTCACATTCAAATGTGACCTCAGCAGATTGCACGTCACCGATTGGCTAATCAGCGGCATCACTTGATGAGTCATGTGAGGGTCTACATCATAAAAAGGAAACTTTTCATGAAGTTTCCTTTTCAAAACCCGTCAACGAGGAAAACCGCTACAAAGAAACGACACTGCGGTCCATGAGTCTGACGAAAAGCCACAGACTAAGCAGCAGGTATAGCATCGCCTCGAGGTGCTACTTTGTTGTAGAGCTCGTGTCGCATACAAGTGATGTCACGGGATGTTTGCCCGCGTTGCTATAACGACCCCATGCACATTAGGTTTTACTCAATTGTAGTGGAATACGGTTTGCGTCAAGCCGATCCGAGCAGGTACTAATGGAAAAAGGGTATACACTATTGGTCACAGCTACTTGCAGTTCCACAATTCTTTCCTCACCCTCTTCCCTGACATCCCCAGGTAACTTCCTTTCCACTCACCTGCTACATGACTGCACCACTACTCTGATAATTCAGTACTGTTTCCCTAAGCTTGTCTACAACTCCCGTGTACAACAAATGGCCTTACAGTAGCTTTTATTTACTGAAATTGTCTTAACGAAGTCATCTGGATTGAGATTTTGTTCTGTCACTCAAGGTATGGTTTGCAGTCGGCTGCGAAGCAGTGGCCAGTCTCCTCTCTCCCTGCGGACTCCAGTTAAAGCCGTCACTCCCGTGGGCTCTTTGGCAGGTGGTCGTCAGACTTCCAGAGGCCTACCTGTTGTCCAAGGACAACAGGCAGGAGGGAGCCGCAGGGTCCAGTCGCCAGGTTCTGCTAATGGAGGAAGCTACGTACCCGGCAGGGCTTCAGTTGGAACCGGGAGGCCCGGGGTAGGACGAGGTCAGGCTGCGTCTTCAGCCTCCACTAGAAGTAAACTTTCACAGCCTCAGAGGAGGTGAGTGCTCCAAAAAACACTCTTAAAGGAGCTCTGTGTAATTTCAGGAAATCCTTCAGCTGCAAAGTGAACTGCAGTTAGTGTTCTACTACTCGTGGTTGCACACAGCTCATGCTTTCAGTCTGTGTGCAAACTAAGCACTAAAAACCGTGCAGTGTAGTAGTGCACATTTAAGGAATGGTGAGATGATGATGATGAGTATTTCCCATTATGCTATAGATACTTGGTTTCTTCTGTGAATTGAGACTAAGCTCCTCTTTTATTGACAGGTCTTTGGGCATGGCCAAAATCTCAGATGAGTCCTGGAAAGATGGCTGCTACTGAGGTCTCCTGGCAATGAAGGATGTTCACTGCTGCAAACATCACCCCGACTTCTCCCCGTTACCTCTAAATACAAAGAAAAACAGTCACTGTGTTCACAAATGTGTCATACAACCCCCCCACCTTATTTCAGACTGGAGCGCTGGGCTGCACTGGATTTGTAGTTAATCTCTTTCCCTCGCATGAAACACTGTCAACCCACACAAAGAGAGGATGTGTAGGCAGACAAGAAGACACGTGCACACTCGACTTGTTAATACGGACCAAATCTGAGCTTCCAGAAGATATGCTTGTGTCAACTTTACTTATTTTTCTATGGTATTTGTGAGAAACTGCTGGAATATTAAGGGGTGTATTACTGTTCTGTTGATGTAATTGATATGAAGACAGTTTAAATGAAGATTTTTGCCAGTCTGTTCATTATCTGTGACTTACTCTAGATGAAGGTGCTGAGTATCGCATGCTTGGTTTTGTTTTTTTTCCCTGAGCCCAAATGCCTTCTCTTCATTCTATACCTGCAATATGAGAAAACTTTCATGTCTCCCTACAATTATCTTTGGATTTCTGAATGTTTGAGTGGTTCATAGTGAAAATTATCTTTAGATTTGTGTTGTATTTGTGTTTTGCTGTTTGCTTACACGGCAACACAACTCCTGCAAACCACACTGCCCTTACGAATTATCATAAAGAAGGAAAAAAAACATGGGTTGTGCCAAGGTGCATTAGAGCTGTAATTCCTTAATTCCAAAAGTAATTTTAAGTTGGTAAAGGTACTGTTAAAGAGTTTTCAAAGCATTTTTACTGCATATCTACATTTCAATTTTAGTGTCTGTTGTTGGGAAACCCACTAATAACAAATGTTTATGCACAAAAGGCCTCCTGCCTTAGTCAGCTATGCACCCTCATGAAGAGTGCCTCTGAATAATTAGGAGCTGTTATGAAAACGATTAATAAAGTCTACCCTGAAACTCTAAATGCACTTCTGGTCATATTTAATCCATGTATGTTAAATCGTGGTCTGTTCTGTATGAAAGGCTAATTAGTCACACTATGCAGCACAAGCAATAGCAGCGGCAGTACCGTTACCATGTCCCGGATATTTCCTGGGTGCGTGACCAACCACTTCTCAAATGAGTGCTCAACTACTACCCACCCCTTGTGACAAAATGGCCTACAGGCCTCATCTTCGCAGGGAAAGTCTGAGCGCACACAGTACAAGCACATAAATGTTTATTTTATTTGTTACTGTAGTAATGTTTGAATTTCGCTCCTCTGAGCCCGCTTTAAACATGTCCCGATTAAGAGAATGACTGCGTTAATGTAACTCTGCTCTCTTATGCATGACGCAAATAGTAAGGGATCAGCGGTAAACGAGGCCACGCATTGTCTGCCCCCCGCCCTCCCTCTGCTTGTCAGGAAGCAAGCTGATTGGCCGAGGCCTAGCAAAGAGTGCCCGGGGATCCAAAACTGCAGGCCGCACTTAGCTTACCGTCAAAAATAAACCAAAAAAATAACAGACAAATCCGAGAAGGGGGAGAAACGCCGATAGAGTCAGAAGATAACGTTATCAGGTAAAATTATTCTGAGTCGATCAAAAACGAGTGTGGAATAAGACGCATGGGCCCAGTTGGACGTAGCGGGCCTCTTTCAGCCTTTTCGAAAAACAACATGGAAGATAATGCGGCACAAGCTGCACCACCTAGCTTAGCAGGCTAGCTAGCTGACCGGACGGCAGTCGCCGCACAAAACAGAGCGAATTGCAAAACTAGTGATCTCATTGGTCATCGTGGTTTGTTGTATGCGTTTGGGACTACATATGCATTATAACATTATGTGTAACCGTTGCTTACATCGACGTATTGGACTGGTTATCGCGCTCCTTGAATTAGCCTTTATGCTAAAACAAAATGGCGCTTTGAGACTCAGCCCTAGCTTCCTTGCTAGTTAGCTCCGGTGGGTGGAGGGCGGTAGCCATTGCATAACTGTGGTAGTTTCAGTGGCGGCCATAAACTCGGGAGCATTTGTGATTTTTGTGTAGATACTTAACACTACAGTACTTGAAAAACGATTAGTGCAACGGAACTGCATTTGTTTTTGTTTTTTTTACCCCAAAAGGATAAATATGTGAAAACTAACAGCCACAACACCGCTACAGACCGCTGTAAATACATTTGCTTCATTTTAAATCGTCATGTGACGACAGTGCATTTCCTCCCACGAAATTAAGCAGGAGTCCTTATCCAAAAGCTATCAGAACCGCTGCATGCGAGCTCGCCCGCCCTGCACACTGAGTCTTTTGTCTCTGCTGCGCTCCGGCCATCAGGCTCAACCAGCTCCAGGTGTATATAGCGATCTGTCCTCAGGTTGAAGCTGCATGTAGTACCCCTAATTGGCAGCAGAGGGAGGCAGTGGTCAACAACAACAACGACTGTCCACGGTTTAAAAATAAGTTTGTGTTCTTTATATATGGCTTACGGAGGTAGATTTTGCAATAGAGACTAGTGCTTTTCTTATGAACCCAACGCCAAATATTTGTGCATTTCTGCAAAAAATGAACAGCTGGTGTTCAGTTATAATCCCAAGATCATGTGATAATTGTATTTTCTTTTACTTTGTCAGAATAATTCAGTATCTTGATGGAAGGAAGCACATCAGATATCCTGTTGGTTTTATTGTAAAGATTTTCTGTCGTCAAATGTGAAGGTATGTAATACTAACTGCATTTTTTTCCCTTTCGGTTTTATTTTTAGCAGTGTATATGAAGTAAAGGTTAATGTAATCTGTGCTGCAATTTTCAGTCTGTTTTTACGGAGTGAAGACATGGATCAAGGAGGAGGGGTGTTAGAGCTGCACACTCAAGAGCTGAAGATGCCCCATGCTATGATCATGCAAGATTTTGGTAGGCAAATTAGCAAGAGAAATTAATACACGTGTTGTATTTGGCATTTAGCTGGAGCAGGGCGATATGACCAAAAATATTTTATCACAATATACATTTGGAAATTTGCGATAACGATATAATTGACACGAGACAAAATACTTTACAACTCCACAACTTTATTAGTGCAAAAAAAAAATCCCCATCAATGTATTTTCACTTAAACAAGCAGCTGTTTTTTATGTGCAAGTTATATAAAATTTTAACAGTGCAAATGCTAATTCCTCGCTGACAGTTTAACCAAAAGGCATTTCCAGTGGAAATTGGCCGACATATCCTCAGCATAACCATGTATAATATCCACAAAACCTAAAAAGAGGTTATACGCACACAATATGGTAATATTATGTTGAAGCACTACATATCACTCCGCGAGGCTCCTGCCTACGATAGCCGTAATGCTCCAACAATCCATCAAGCGGTGCGGCTTCGTAGCTTAGCAAAGTCGTACTGAAACATTTGACAGATTTTCGAGCGCCGTGTACATAAAATCGTTTCGAGGTCGGTAAACACAACCAGAATTCATACATAAGGCACACGGGATTATAAGGGGCACTGTCGATTTTCAGAAAAATCAAAGGATTGATTTTAAGTGTGCCGTATTTTCCAAAAAACACGGTAATAACGACGGCCCGCTAGGATGCTCTACCAAAAATAGTGCTTTGTTGTGTATCTGACAGACGAAAGCTAAACCAGTTCCAGACCACTGAAATTGCAGCATTTTTGCAAACCAATTCTGGTTCATCCGTTTCATTCAACGCTCCGGTTTCGCTCTTCTTATTCTCCGTCGCCGCCATGCTTTTTCCGCCACGTGCTTATGAAAACAAAGGCACTGCGCATTAGGGCTGGGCCATATCATACCGTTCACGGTAATACCGGTATAATTTTGGGCAACGATAGAAAAATGAAATATCGCGATAGAATATGAGTAAAACGCGCATGTGCAGTGCCTTTGTTTTTATACGCACACGTCGGAAAAAGCATGGCGGCAAAAGCAAATCGTTGAATGAAACGGATAAACCAGAATTTAGCTTTCATCCGTCAGGTACACAACAAAGCACTATTTTTGGTAGAGCATGCTAGCGGGCCGTCGTTATTACCGTGTTGTTTGGAAAATACGGCACACTTAAAATCAATCCTTTGATTTTTCTGAAAATTGACAGTGCCCCTTATAATCCCGTGTGTCTTATGTATGAATTCTGGTTGTGTTTACTGACCTCGAAATGATTTTATGTGGTACACGGCGCTTGAAAATCTGTCAGATGTTTCAGTGCGACTTTTCTAAGCTACGAAGCCGCACCGCTTGATGGATTGTCGGAGCATTACAGCTACCGTAGTCAGAAGCCTGGCGGAGTGATATGTACTGTGCTTCAACATAATATTACCGTATTGTGTGTGTGTGTGTAGAACCTCTTTTTAAGTTTTGTGGATATTATACGTGGTTATGCTGAGGATATGTCGGCCAATTTCCACTGGAAATGCCTTTTGGTTAAACTGTCAGCAAGGAATTTGCATTTGCACTGTTAAAATTTTACATAACTTTAATGCACATAAAACAGCTGCTTGTTTAAATGAAAATATATTGATGGGTTTTTTGGGTTTTTTTGCACTAATAAAGTTGTGGAGTTGTAAAGTATTTTGTCTAGTGTCAATTGTATCGTCAGTTATATCGTTATCGCAAATTTTCAAATGTATATCGTGATAAATATTTTTGGTCATATCGCCCTGCTCGACTGCGCATGCATGTTTTACCCATATTGTAGCGCGATATTTCATTTTCTTATCGTTGCCCAACATTATACCGGTATTACCGTGAACATATGATGGCCCAGCCCTACATTTCGCTAATATTTAGAGACCAATTTCCCAAAAGGCGCAAGAAACCTGAGTGTCAAGCTAAATAAGGAAGTCAAAGTGACATCACATTGTCATTAGCAAATTTTAATCGTATACTAACAAAAAATGACACTCTTTCACAATTATTTGACTAATATCAAGCTTTAATTGTGATTTTTAAAAACTCTTTATATCATCAGTTGCAGGCATGGGGGGTCTGGCTCACATTGATGGGGAGCACATTGTGGTGTCGGTGCCAGAGGGTATGCTGCTTTCTGATGTCATGACAGACGAGGGCATCCTCCTGGAGCACGGACTTGAGGTGGAAGGTCTGGAGACTCAAGTTGTTCAAGGCCTGGAGACGGAGGTAGTGGAGAGCTTACATGCAGATGTAGAAGGCTTGGAGGCAGAAGTTGTTGAAGGGCTACAGACACAGGTGGTAGAGTTGGAGGCTCAGGTTGTTGAGGGCCTAGAGGGAGAAGTGGAAGTGGAGGGCCTAGAGGGAGAAGTGGAAGTGGAGGGCCTTGAGGCGCAAGTGGTGGAGAGCCTGGAAACTGAGGTTGATGTGGAGGGTCTGGAAGCTCATGTTGTTGAGGGCCTTGAAGAGGAAGTGGAGGTGGAGGGCCTAGAAGCTGAGGTTGTCGAAGGGCTGGAGGTGGATGTGGAAAGTCTGCAGTCTCAAGGTGTGGAGGCCCATGAAATGAGCACTGAAGACATGGTGCCTTCAGAACACAGTGTAATCATGCCTGAAAATATCCTGGGGACTGAAGTTGCAATAGAGGAAGCCCTGGACGCCCATCACCACCATGTTCTGACCTCAGACCTCATACAGGACGCAAACCACCATCATGACGACATGCCAGACCAGGTGTTTGTGGCAGAGCTGCTGTCTGAACACCAGGACAACACACTGGACCACCAGCTTGTGTCTGAAGGGTTGATGGTGACCGAGGCCAATGCCGAGACCATAATCCACGAACAGCTGCCAACTGAGGCTGTTCCCCTACAGACAGATGAGGATGATGATGCAAGGAGTAGCTCCGAGGATTACCTGATGATCTCCTGTAAGATATCTTGGCACATAACACGGCAAACATTTTTTTATAAAGTTACATTTTTTGCATAACCATTGGTATTTGTTTTTTTTTTTTTAAAGTGGATGAAGTGGGAGAAAAGTTGGACATAGGGGACACTCCCCTTGAGATCAGCACTGAAGTAATGGAAGACAAGGACTCCAAAGAGGAGGATGGCTCTGAGGTCATAAAAGTCTACATCTTTAAAGCTGAAGCAGATGATGATTTGGGTAAATGATCTTCAGTACGGTACATCCAGCCATGTTTGTGTTAAAAGTCATATGGCTCATTGAGTTTTTGGTGTTTTTGTTTGTTTTGTTTTTTTCAAGGTGGGACAGAGGTAATAACAGAGGATGATTACCAGAACGGCCATCCTGATTTGGAAGCAGCTTCATCGGGCAGACTGGGAGTTGGCCGTGACAAAATGGTCTACATGGCAGTCAAGAACCATCCAAAGGAAGAAGAAGATGATGAGGATGACAGCGATGATGATGAAGATGAAGACATTGGTATGCCCTTTATATGAAAGGGTTAGATGGGTAATTTTTCCTAAATTAGTAGTTTGAGATAAAACCATGTTCTATGACTGCTGAAATAGATTATTAAGAGGAAGATGCTATGCTGCAGCATTACTGTTTAAATGAGATGCTCAGCAAGATGATTTGGGGTCAGTATGTGTGGCAAATTTGTTTAAAAGACGACTTAGCAGTCAGAGTTTGTTTTGAAAAGTATCAAAGTAGAAATAAGGCAAGGTCATCCATTCTGTTGTTATTGGGGTGTTATGTGTTGCAATGTCTGTGCAGGTAATACAATTGATCAAGTGAAGAATGGAGCAGCTACACCATTTTTGCAAATCCGTGAGGGACTGGGTGCAAACCGTGCTCTCAAAACCAAATCGAAGAAGAAGAAGAAAGGCGAAACACGGCAGTGTCAGACTGGTAGGATCAGCATGTCATATTGATACTGATACATACCTTAAATTGATAATTTTTATCTGTGTTGTCACCAAGTCTGAATGTATATAATTTTATCATTCACATTCGAGGAAAACTTAGAATAATAATGGTTGATTGCAATGTTGCATACTCTCTCTTTTTTTCAAACTTCTCTGTCCAGCTGTTATCATTGGACCAGATGGGATGCCTTTGACCGTCTACCCTTGCCACATCTGTGGAAAGAAGTTTCGCTCGCGGGGCTTCCTCAAATGCCATATGAAGAACCACCCGGACCATCTGCTCAAGAAGAAGTATCAGTGTACAGACTGCGACTTTACCACCAACAAGAAAATCAGCTTTCACAACCACTTAGAGAGTCATAAGCTCCTGAGCCACAACAATGAGCGATCTCCAGAGTATACAGAGTACGCGCGGCGCTACCATGAGTCTAGCCCACTGGGCTCAGACAAGCTCATTGTCAAGGATCGGGAGCCCAAACTGCATCACTGCAAGTACTGCGATTATGAAACAGCTGAACAGGGCCTGCTCAACCGTCACCTGCTGGCTGTGCACAGTAAGAACTTTGCACATGTGTGTGTTGAGTGCGCCAAAGGCTTCCGTCACCCATCGGAGCTGAAGAAACACATGCGCACCCACACAGGCGAGAAGCCCTACCACTGCCCGCACTGCGAGTTCCGCTGTGCAGACCAGTCCAACTTAAAGACTCATATCAAGAGCAAGCATGGCGCAGATCTGCCTTTCAAGTGCAGCCACTGTCCCCAGGCTTACGCTGATGCACGGGAACTGCAGCGCCACATAGAGATGGTGCAGGGCCACAAGACCCACCAGTGCCCGCACTGTGAGCACAAGAGCACCAACTCCAGTGACCTGAAGAGGCACATTATTTCAGTTCACACCAAGGACTTCCCCCATCAGTGTGACGTGTGCGAGAAAGGCTTTCACAGGCCCTCAGAGTTGAAGAAACACGCGGAAACACACAAAGGCAACAAAGTGCACCAGTGCCGGCATTGTAACTTCAATGCACCCGACACTTTCACCCTGAGTCGCCATATCCTATCCCTGCATACGAAGGACCTACCTTTTAAGTGCAAGCGCTGCCGGCGAGGCTTCCGGCAGCCCGCCGAGCTGAAGAAGCACATGAAAACGCACAGTGGTAGAAAGGTATATCAGTGCCAGTATTGTGAGTATAACAGTACGGACGCTTCTGGCTTCAAACGCCACGTCATCTCTATCCACACCAAGGACTACCCCCACCGCTGCGACTACTGCACCAAGGGCTTTAGGAGGCCTTCAGAGAAGAGCCAGCACATAGCCAGGCATCACAAAGACATGTTGATGTAATGTCATTGCACACAAACACACTCCTCTTTACCGAGTAAATCTGTGTCACACACACCCAGAGGTAATTTTAGTGTATTAACAAAGAAATAATGGATGCAGGCAGTTGATGAAGAAAACAACATTATAATTGCTGTTCTGTGTTCTGTGTCGTTTTGGGTCTAAACCTCCTGCCCCCAGGAGTAAATGCAAGAACACGTTTTAGGATGGGGGTTAAATCTGGAAAAAAAACACAAAAAAAAGACAGTGTGTACACTGAGCGGGACAGTTGTAAATTGTCTTCGGTGGCAGAAAAAAATCACATATGAACATATATTCAGGGTTTCAAATGTCTATATTTTTATACCCACTCAGCTGAAATGCTGCAAGATGATGACTGTGTCTAGTAAAACAGAAAAGCGGTGTTTTGGGGACGTCATGCTAGTTCTCCAGACGATGTGGAACGACTACATGAGAAGTTTGCCTCCATAGTACCAACTAGTATCTTGACCTCATGAACCAGCTTTTACCCTGACATTTTTTTGTTTTTTCTTTTCTAATGCTATCTGGTCTTTAATGAACAGAGCCATTCACAAGTTCAAAATGGGTTCGTCACTGATGTTGAGACATAATGCATCTTGAAAAATATGTTTCATTAAATTTAACCGTTAAACTCACATCATTTCGGATTTTCCTCTCAACCCTGAACTCTTGGAGCCCCATTAAACGAATCGTGTATAAAACAGTATAGACTATTTTCAGTTAAATACGTCTTACAAGTTGAATCAGAAATGCTACTCTCTGGTCAGCAGAGTCTAGCATGGAGCAGAAGGGTGGAGTTGGTATGTTAGAATATCCCTTTAGTGTACACATCTCTGACTGGTGTATTATTATTATAATTATATATGACATTGACAGATGGTTGGCTTCACATATAATGACCAGTGACGTGGTTGCGTGTGAATGCCACTGTAAGTATGTGTGATGTTACCTATGACACAGATAACCATTTGATAGCAATCATGCCTTACATCCGTTAGTCTTTATCCTTTAAGCACTGATGCACACCGCTAATCAGAAAATAAGTGATTTTTAACTCTCAAACATGCTGTATCAATGCCATTCTCTCAGAGATTATGTGTTTGAGTCAGTAGAAAGCACTTTAATAATTTTGTTTTTGTATTTTAATGACATGTATGAGAGTTTATTATCTGGGGATATGTATAGATAAATAGATAGAAATATCCCAAGATATTAAACACGTACAGAGCTTTGTGAGTGGGTAAAGGTAAAGATTGTTTTTGAGTGTTATCTCTAATGAGCAGCGATCATTACTGCATCACAACTGAATTGTCATTGAAAGTGGTGGGTGAAATCGCTTATTGTTTTGTTCTATGGATAAGTGATTGGGTTTTGTGTTTTTGTTTGTGCTCACTAACAAGTTTCCCAGACACTAGCCCTACAATCCCAAATAGCCCGACCCAGTCCCAAGCACGGGATTATTTCCTTCAAGTCATTGCTCATCATATTGGCATTAGTCTTTAAAGTATGCACATATGCTGTCTCCATGAAATTAATTGTGGTATATATTAAAAAAATCCCTGCATTTCGTGTACCTTAGTCTATATTTTCTTTCAGTCTGATTGTGGATAAACTACTGGTGGGGAAGAACCAAAATAAACAATTATCTTTTTACCCTTTTTGTCCTTTCTGTCTAAAAAGTAGGAAATGTTAAAAGCTAACAGGGAAATTTACACATAGCTACTGTATTACCAGTAAATCAGTTTGGCTTTTCCTTATTTTCCACGTCAGTGCTTCACCTAGTCTGCGTCTTGCATCCTCGTTTCTCATTAAGATTTTAATACTCAACTTACTGCCAGGAGTACATGAAGGATTGGCGTTATAACTCGCTATTTATCCAGTTTGCATCAGTCTATGTCTTTATAGGACCTAATGATTATCTGAGTTGTAGCTGTCTCTTTATCAGTTTCATGTACATAGTGCATTTTCAGTGATTGTACAACCATCAGGCATTAATAGATGATGAAATATGGAGTAAGCTTCAGCAGCTCAGGTCTAGAGATTGATTGCTAAAGAGAATTCAAACTTTCTCTGCTTCACGAGCTCGTCATCCCACATAATTGTGCTTAAATGTAGGATTTACTGTGAGAAGGCAGAGCAGCACCGCACTCTCCCAGAATGTATATTTTTCCACTTGTGTCAGCACAGAGAAGCTGAAGAGAAACCTGAGCTCCCTTTGGCCAGGCTGCTTTATTTAGTTGTTTTTTTTTTTAACTACTACGTCGGGATCCTGCAACTTCAAGAGCCTCTTTAACTTGGCAAGTAGATCTGATACATACTGTACAAGCTGAGATGCTTCAAAGAGCGATCATAGCCTTGTTGGCTTTGTGCAAGGCTGAGACAACAGTGTGGGGAAAACTACCCGGCGCAGTTGCACAATCCTCAAACATGAGGTGAATCTGAAATAGTCTTCCCCAGCAGGATAGAACCACAGAAGCGAATTTTAGCTTGTTTTATGAACTCGTCGCCTAACAGTCTGCTTATATCTACATCATGTGTGGGTCACAAAACAGGTTTTGTGCGCTGAAATAAAAAAACAAAACTAATGGTCCTAGTGCAGTTTTATTATTACAGCAATTTACTGTTATTATACGTGCCTGAAAGTTAGACAGACTGTAATAGTCTAATTTTTCAAAGAAGCTTTCTTGTCATAATAGAAATAAAAGGTTTAAGAGTGAGCCTATGTGCACAACAGCGAGGCCTTGAACCTAAAACAGCTACATTGAATTCACCCACCATTAATGTCATTACATTGTTGCTTTTCCCATTGTGGTGCTCCCAAAAGGGTATATTGTTTGCAAGTTGCTTGCAGATCTACCTGAAAGCAGGACTGACGAAAAGAAAAACCCCTTCACTTTGGATCAAACACCACATGCAGTCACTGGCCACTTTATTAGGTACACATTCCTTGCACTGGGTTAAATCCCCATTTACATTTAGAGTTGCCTTAATTCTTTTTGGCATGGATTCCCTAATATTTTGGTCCATACTGACACGTGTCAATGTGAATCTCCTGTTCCACCACATGCCATATGAGCTCTGTTGGATTGATTTAGTGACTGTGGAGGCCGTTCGACTACATTGAACTCGTTGTGTTCAAGAAACCAGTTTGAGATGATTTGAGTTTTGTGACATGGTTAACCTGCTAAAAGCAGCCATCAGATGATGGGTGCACTGTGGTCACAAAGGGATAGACCTGGTCAGCAACAGTACTCAGGCAGGCTGTGGGATATAAATGATGTTCAGCTAGGACTGAGAGCCCAAAGTGTGCGAAAAATATCCATCACACCATTACACCACAACCTTTGATGGCAGTATGGATTCATGCTTTCATGTTGTGATGCTGCCAAATTCTGACCCTACTATCAGACCAGGGAGCGTTTTTCAAATCTTCTGTTGTCCAGTTTTGGGGAGCACATTTGATCTGTAGGTTCAGTTTCCTGTTTTTAGCTGTCAGGAGTGACACAAGCTGTGGTCTTCTACTGCTGCAACTCATCTGGTTTTATGTGTTATAGATTCATAGATGCTCTTTTGCATAACTTAGTTATTAAGAGTGGTTATTGGAGTTACTCTTGCTCGAAGCAAGCAGCAGGATAGATGCACCTATTCTTCTGCAGGTACCCCTTATTCTCCTGGTTGCTGAATGTAGTTCTTTATACATCCAACTATAACAAAGGATTATGTCTCTTTTTCTTTTTTTTCTTTTCTTTTTTTTTACATTTTTGAGGTCAGAATTAGGAGGATTTGGGAAGGGAAAGATCTGTAATGAATAGTGGTGAATGTTGAACCCCATTCATCAAAGACATTAATATTTAAGTGAGAAGATTTCATTTGTTTTGGGAGAGAAAGGGGAAACCGCCTCATTTGAAATTTTTTTTTACTAAACTATCCACTAAAAGAGGGAAAAGGAGCGACTCAGGAACAAACTGATTCAATAAAAAAGTTTGGGAAGGTTGTGCGAGGGTGGCTGAAGGGAGTTGACTTTCCTGATTAAATATCCACTTTGATTTAATTATAGTGTTGTGTAGCTATCAGAGTGATTGCTGTCAGCCCTGAGTCATTATTCAATGGTCTCATTATTAAGCAAACAAAAGCATCTTCAGGCTTTATGGAGTACCACAGACGATTTACTTGCTTAGCTGAACGATAACGTTTATTAATACATAAAAAATCTCTGTGACGTGTGTTGAACACATATCCCCTGTCGTGAAGGATCGATGATGCTTCTTAGTGAGGGAAATGAGGGTACGCCGCCACAACAAACACATAAGCGAAATGGAGGCAACAGCTTGACCACTTTGGTGAAATCCACAAAATATCTCATAAATCACTCACAGGTGCGGCTGTCAGCAGAAACTGCTGAGGATGCAGAGATCAATATGCAGACAAATCCTCCCTGAGTTAACTGTTCTTTTGTCACGGCATCACATCGTCTGCCAATTCAGCATGAGGAGCCTGTCGAGTTGGGTTTTTTTTTTTTTTTTAAATTCTGAATTCGTACTTTTTGAGCAACAGTAAGCACATTTTTCCCTTTCCCGCCTAAGTACGCTTATCCTCTGCCTCACTCTCCCATGGGTGTGTGAGCCACTGCTCTGCCCATTTTAAATCAGCGGAGCATCAAACACACGCAGAGTACACCTAACAGCCTCAGACGGCCATCAGTGTTATGAGAATTGACAGACGTACACAGATAATCCAACCGTCGCAGAAGGTCAAACTAATTTATTTGATGTAGTCATTTTTGTTCCTAGTTTTCAGGATCAGTGTAGATGTCTGTTGCATAGATGTGATTGGAATGATGAAATGGGCAGTACAAGGAAGGGGGGGAAAGGTTCTGATTCATGCACAAATACTGTATTTATATTAACAGAGTCATTTTCAGTCACTGGCATGGTTCAGTAGGAGTTAATAACTCCAAATATTTAGATGTGGTTCTGCACTGGAGCGTTTTATGTTGGATATAATTTAGTCTGGACTCCACAGGACTCTGGTGTTAGGCAGCATATTGCTGTTGCATATTTCAGTGAAGATGAACAGCAAATGGAGCCGGGACCGCTCCATCAACTCATTTCATTGGCAGACAGCACTGCCACATTACCTCCATATCCTGTGGTGGCCCACATAACAAGAGTTGTCCAATCCAGACTGTTGCGTGAGGCTGCTGCGCAGAAAGCCAGCTGGAGACCAAAGGCCCTCGGGGAAATTACTGCCAGATTGCTTGGAAAGAGGCAAAATTGGACTGCTTATTTGTCAGTGAAGGGTCTGTGTGGTGGACACAGCCGAAATTGAAAAGACAGGGAGAGAGATTAGGTAGCCTGTTGACTACACGAGTCTGTGCTACCTACTGGCGTCTTTAAACTTTGGTGATTACTCAGTAAGAAATATGTTTAAAAGCTGGGAAGTGCAATTATAATTTCAGATGACATTTTTTTTCTACGTGACTTTAATGACGATGAAGCCCCATAACAGTCTAGTCTGTGCAGTGGGATAATTTCAACATACCAGAAAGCTAAGGGTCAATTCTTTGAATGCAACATTTTCTCACTGGTTCAATAAAAGGAAAGGTTGATCTGGGCTTTTTAATATGGTGTGTTATTCTGCTAGAAGCAGCCATCAGAAGAGCGGTACACTCTGGCCACAAAGAGATGGATATCAGCAGCAATGCTCAGGCAGATTTTGGTTTTTAATTCAATTCAATTCAATTTTATTTATATAGCGCCAAATCACAACAAAAGTTGACTCAAGGCGCTTCAAAATGATGATAAATGATGCTCAGCTGGAACCAAGTGCACACAGTGGACCAGTGTGCAGGGAAACATCCCTCACACCATTACCCCACCACCACCACCAGCAGCAGCCTTAAACATTGATGCATGTCAGTATGGATTTGTATTTTCATGTTGTTTAAACCTAATTCTGACCCTTCCATCTGAGTTTGCAAAATTTGAGATTCATCAGAGCAAGCAAGTCTTCTGTTGTCCAATTCTGGTGAGCAACCTATAGCTTCAAGTTTCCTGTTCTTAACTGACAGAAGTGGCACTCGGTGTGGTGCACATGTTCTGTGTTCAGAGATGCTCTTCTGCATACGTTGGTTGCAACACTGTATGCGGAGGAGCTACTTATGGCTTTCTATCAGCTCAAAACAGTCTAGATATTCTCTCTGACATCTGGCCTCAACAAGGCATTCTCACCCAGGGAACAGCTGGATACTATCTCAGAGTTTTAAAACCTGCAAAATGCACTTGTGATATTGTATAGATGCATGCCTTTACACTATAAAATAGATGATTCAGTAAATACCACATCTATTTGTGACCATGCACTCTGTGTCTTACTTTAGTAAAACCCTGTGTGATATGGGCTGCTGGTGGGTTCTAGTTTCAGTTTCATAGCCGTGCAAGCCGCATGGTCACATCACAGTAACTCAGATCTCAGCTGAGCACAGAGAAGCTTTCCACCTTGCAGAAGAGCAACAGTGAGCCAAACTGTGCTTGTAAATCATTGTGCACAGCGAGGTTCAAATGTGCAGATTTCTGAGTGAAAAGGTATTTAGACTACAGCGCACTATCTCCAATAACAACCCTTTATATCTTTATAATCAGAATTTAAGTTGTTATCAGTGTTTAGGGAAACTGTTTCTTTTAGAGTGCTCACTAGATGTCGCTGTTATCCCACCCCTCTCGCGCAAAGTGACCACACTGATCACTGCGAGCGGTGCCAAAAATTATGGCATCAAACAATATAAGAATTTTCTAAGAAAGCGCGAGGGTTTGAATGTGACCCTGGCAAATATAAGGTTCGGGCAGTGGTGCAGTTTGGCGTTTAGATGGCTGTTTAGTCAGGTCTAGCTCACTGATAAAAACCGACCCATTAATAGACCATTATGGGACAACTTGGAGTCAAATCGCACAATCATAACCGCGACTCCACTGGGAGAATCACGGAAAGGTGCTGTCGGCTTGTTCTTGGAAGACTGGGTGTTTTTGAGCTGAATCACGGCAGAGGCGCGTCACCGTGGGGCGTGGTTAAGCGTAAGAGATAAACGCCGTGTCCACCGTTACGATGCAGTTAAGTTACAGTTTGGCACGAGACGACACCGGAGCGGAGAGTCTGAGCAGCTAACCAGTGCGCGTAAAGGGATGGAGACGAATGAGATCTTTTTAATAACTGTCATAGCCTCTCACTACATTTGGAACTTCGTCTTCTTCGCGTGGATTTTAACAACAATAGAACCTTTAGAGCCGGACTGCTATAAAACGCATTGTTGAAGTTCTGATCCTGTTTGCGCCAGGACACCCAAACGAGATTAGACGAAGAGAAGTCGTAATGAGTAGTTGTGCAAATGGTGCATTTTCTGGCCAGAGAGCTGGTACGGAAAGCAGAATTTCATGCTCAAGCTACACGTCTACCTGCGCGTAAAGGACATGGACACAACGGCTCCAGTCACCGCTTCCTGAATCCCTGCGCTATGTTTTAGTAAGTAAATGAAAAAGCTGTAGTTAGATTAGAAGCAGTGTGGCAGCTTAAAGCATTTATGCGAGCTTTTTTTCTTATTTTTACGCGCTGACAAATAGTGCAGCGCTCCAATAGCACAGGACCTGAAATTTGGCAGTCAAGCAGCCCACACCATTGGCCGTGAAAGGCTTGGAAACAGTTCCAGTGCTGATCCCGATTTGAACTATAACTAAAACAAGTTAAAACAAGTAAAACAAAGTTGCATCTAAGTGGACGAGCGTGGCAGGAGGCGAACATGGCTTTGCCAGATAGTGGCATATCTGCAGAGGAGATACCCTTTCCAGAGATCATAGAGCTCAATGTCGGTGGGCAGGTGTACATAACCCGCTACTCTACACTCACAAGCGTGCCAGACTCTCTGCTGTGGGAGATGTTTACTCAAAAGTCAGCCAAAGGACTGGCCAGGGACACAAAGGGGCGCTTCTTTGTAGACCGTGATGGTTTCCTGTTTCGTTACATCCTGGACTACATGCGTGACCAGCAGCTGGTCCTTCCAGACCACTTCCCAGAGCGCGGTCGTTTGCAGAGAGAGGCTGAGTTCTTCAACCTGCCAGAGCTCGTCAGGCTTCTGGCACCCAAAATCAGCAAACAGAACTCCCTTGGTGATGAGGGATGTCCTAGTGACACAGAGGACTCCTCACCTGGGACTGACACCTCCCGTAACCTCGGCTCTCTGGGTGCTGCTGCTGCTGCCTGTGCCAGCCTGGTGCCCGGCGCCATGGATGGCAAACGTTCTGGGTTCATCACTATTGGCTACCGAGGCTCCTACACCTTGGGGCGCGACAGCCACACGGATGCCAAATTTCGCCGAGTGGCACGGATCATGGTGTGTGGGAAGACCTCCCTGGCTAAAGAGGTGTTTGGGGAAACGCTGAACGAGAGCCGGGACCCGGATCGCCCCCCTGAGCGCTATACATCCCGCTACTATCTCAAGTTCACCTTCCTGGAGCAGGCTTTTGACAAGCTGGCAGATGCAGGCTTTCACATGGTGGCCTGCAATTCCACAGGAACCTGCGCCTTTGCCCACGAGCAGACGGACGACAAGATCTGGACCAGCTACACTGAATATGTGTTCTACCGTGAGTGAGACTATCGGCTTTGTTTCCCCGGTCCCCTCACCCTGTATCCAAGAACCCCCCTCCCCCTCCAGCCTCCAGCCATCCTGTCTTTCTCTCTCTGATGGCTTCTGAACCAGTAGATGTACTGTAGATGTTGTGCCCTTCCATCTCTCTTTACAGCCTCCAGCTTTTATCCTGTGAACAGTACCTGGCCGCTGCTCTGACTCTTCATACCTTCTCTGCAGATCGAACCTGCAGCCTTCCCCTTCAACCCCGAATTCACCCC
>NW_005187402.1:9147924-9183508 GCF_000239375.1 Pundamilia nyererei | reverse complement strand
GTTGAAAAACTATTAAAGCTCAAATATCAAGAGATCTTAGAGACAGACAACGAGAGAGGGGGAAAAAGGTGTGTGTATTGACTGTGCAGTGGAGCTTTCAGTATTTTAATCACCCACACTGATAGGGCAGAGAAGATGGAAGGTGTTGCATCAATTACATCTTAAAGATAATTATTTTCCACAGCCGGTCACATGTCAGAATGGGCTTACACATTGCTTCCTGTTATTTGCGTAAGAAGAAATCAGCAGTCATCACAGCAGATCTTTGGATGTCCCGTAATCAACAATGTTATTCTTAATACTCAGTATTAGCTGAAGCGGCTGCGTATTTGACTATAGCTCACTCCTTCTGTAAGTGAATACCAGTGAGAAAGGGTAGGATTTGCTGTAGCCAGCCAAAGCCCAGTGTTTTCTCACCACTGTAGCAATGGCAGCTTATAGCGAGCGCGTGTAACTTTCAGTAACTCACAGTCGGCTCAAAAAGGAGCACAAGATGCAGATACAGCCTCAGGACGGGTCTGCACATCATATACCTCAGACTAACATAAACACGGGACACTTAAATCCAACAAAGGATTCATCAGATTACAGGAAAATGCAGAAATGGCTCAAAATGAGGACAAATAAGAGGTTTCGTTTAAAACTGTTCGGGGAACAGGCAGCGCAAGGCAAAGTTCACCCGTGCGGCAAGGTGTCGACTTTTTAGTGTGTCTGACAGTTGTAATAAATGTATTCTGAAATGTCTAGAAATTGCAATATTGTGTTTCAGTGTGATGAAGTGTTGTTGACATCCGAGTCAGTCTGTTAGACCCTGCTGCAGTGTGTCGCTGCAGGCATAGACAACACTGATATTAAAAGTGTTCCACCAAACGCAAATTGATTTGTGAAATAAAATATGCTTTCTTTCTATCCTGCTTGTATTTCCATTCCTAACCCCCAAAAAGGGGGGTTATTTCTTTTTTTCTTTTTTTCTTTTTGAATACCAGGGAGCACAAAGTATGATGAAAATAGCACATTCCCATTACCGCAGTTTCACATTTTAATTTTGGGTGACAATGCAAGTCAATCACAAGTAAAGCCGTTCAAATTTTCATCTCAGCGTTTCCCATCAGAGGAAATGTCCTTGGACACAAACTCTCCTCCGTATGAAATTTTCAGCCCTCAGGCACCATGTCCTCCATCCTTCCATCTGCTTTTCCACTTCTTTTTTTTTTACCCTCTTTTTTTCTCTTCAGCCTGGACTTGCGTGAAGCATTCGACCAAAAAATCTGAGCCAGGATAGAAACGAGGACATGCACAGATAACAGGCCTTGTCCAAGCAGATTAGAAAACCCTTATTTTGTTGCCAATAATTGACCTAATTTCTGTGTGCAGTCAAAATCTTAAAGATTGAATCTAAATTTCAGGACTCCGTAGTATTTACAACCTCCCGCAGAGCAACAGTTTATCCATTTCTGAGAGACTAGAAATCATTTTTGTGTGTCATCAATAAAAAACAACAGCAAAATACAATATAAGTACAAAGTATTTTCATTGAGGGCAAAGGTGTTGACTAGTTGTTGACTAGTGTCAACAACCAGACTTAAGGGTTATGTATGTGAGGCAGTCACGTGTCTTTTTATAAACTCTGTCTCAGAAGTTCTCTACCGAGCGATTATCCTATGCTAATTATCTTAGTATAAGACCTCTAAACCTGATCTCACTCTGGCCTTGATAAAAGCATAGCTAATGAGCTTCACAAAACTTTGTGAAAAATTTATGTTGCTCTCTAATTCAGGGAGAAAAAAAATGATCCCCCCCCCGCCCGCTCTGGAATGCATGACAAATCCTCAGAGACCAGGACAATACTGTGCCTGCAGTGTCTCTCCAGCCCAAATAAACACAGTCACAGGCAGCATTCCTCTGTCGCTGTCCTCCGGCGGACTACAGCAACACGGGAGTGCCAAGGTCAGTCATGAGCGCAAACATGGAGAAACATGCCTTCGTGTGAAATTTCAGGCACTGGCCTCCTTAACCTCTCCTCCTCTCGTCAGCGCAAATTCCTTGAGATTCAACAGCAGCAGCGAGATGCGTGGAAATGTTGACATTCAGACGCTGACATTCAGAGCATCCACAGGCCAGACGAAATGTGCGCGCTGAAATTCAGTGGTGTTTTTTTTCTTTTTTTTTTAAATGTGTCTTGTGAAACACGTGGTTGAAAAGTGTAGCATTGTCTGCTCGTGTGCTTGCAAAGGCAGCAGGTTCTCACTGTGTCGCCACGGTATGCCTATTCATATTCAGAGTGTCACAATAAAGATATTTTACCATGACCTTTTGCTTCTTCATGTTTTGGGGGGGGGGGGGGGGACGCAGCAGATTGCCAAATTTCAGCTTGTCACACAACAAATTATCAAATGAAATCAATCATTTGTTGTTTCAAGCGCAGATTTTCACATTTATGAGGACTCATTTGTCACTAAAGTCAAAGGATTCGAGAATGAGTGCGAGACTGGCTTCTCTGCGTGCCTTCAGGCAGTGATTTGACCCAAGCTTTTGCTACTGTAGGCTGCTCTACATGACAACATGCTTTGGCCCTGTCTCTTTTCCCTCTCTGAGGATGATCCTTGTCTCGGAGCCAGCTGGGTCATTGCATTCTCTATTTGGAAAAAGAGGGGAAGAAGGCAGAAGAGAACAGGAACAGATGCACGTCAAAGGAAATGGGGATTGGAAAATGGGGCACAGAGAGATAGATATTTGGGAGACTGCGGGGGTATTTATTTGACAAGGATTCGGTGTTCCCATCTGATCTCTCTTCCTGTTATTTGAAGAAGGGGAGGACTGTGCTGTAAGATGCTCCTCTGCGGCCTGTCAGCTCCATCAGCACCCCCAAAGAGATTCAGTCACACTGCACCCAAGGGATACACTGCAGAATCAAGAGCGCACTCAGAATAGTTGCTATCACTATCAATCTGTAGCATGAAACCAGCACAAATGGGGGGTTGTTGATCTTTACCATAAGGAAGAAACAGTATTTTTTATCATCTGTTTGTGATTCATGAACTTCACCATTAAGCTGACTAAACTTAGCCAAGATTCCTAGACTACATCTTTCTTTTTCTTTTTCGGGGAGAGACATATTGCATGTGTGAGAGTGACAAGACAAGGGTGAGTCAATTTCTCAGCACCTCAGATGTCTGAAAGCTGCTGTTCCTGTTCATTCTGAGCCTTCAGCTGCAGCCATGTGGCTGTACTTGTTTATGTCTCACTGCCTCGTCTGCTTTTGGATCTGTCTGCCAGGATAATTTGGCTCTTGTTGTTTTGTTTTGTTGCCTTTATGCTTGTGTGGAGTTTTTTTTTTTTTTTTTTTTTTTGGATGACAGGTTGGACAGGCCTCTGTTTCGGGTGCGTCAGTGCGACTGAGGTCCACTCCCTCTCACACAAACATGCTGAGCGTGCAGTTGGCATCTCTAAACGCACGCTCACACGGACGCGCGCGCGCTCGCGGGGAGAGGGAAGTTGCTACGAGAAGATGTGCAACACAACTCCCGTGCTGGGATTTTGATTCTGGGCCGTGAGGTTTTAGATCTAATCGACTGCCTTGTTTTCACTCTTCTTTGAGAACAGTTTAAAATGCATTAGCAGGCAAATAAGGCATTTACCTCCCTCCTCCTCTCTTGATGGCAATTAAAACAAAGAGAAGAACATGCTCATATAGAACAACATCATTGCTGATAATTACCTTGGAGTAGCACTGACCAACCTGGGCGGGGGGTAGCAGCGGCCTGAGGTGCACCGCTGTGTTCTCCATCAAAATGTCTGTGTGTGTGTGTTCACTCCTTGTTTGCTATTGCTGCCATGCAAGCCAACATTTAGGGAGTACAGTAACACTGGCTTGGGACTTCTTGGTCTCATTGTGTGTGTGTTGGGCTATTTATAGTGAGTCAGGCACCGAGCCAGATGTGTACCTTATTCACTTGTATCGCTCTGTCCTCCAGCTTCTCCACATGCCTGGCTTCCCCTCATTCTCAGCTCCTACAGAGAGCAGCTGTCACAAAACATTTTCACCCCGAATGACAAGGGAAGAGGGGGGACAGGAGGGACTTCATTGTGCTAGGACAGGAGATGGTCACGTCAGGGGGGAAGCCAGAGGGGGGAGTGACAACCTGGAATCACTACTGATTTATAGTGCTGTTATCTCATTACTCTCCCTGCATTGCCAGTTTGTTTTTCCCTTTGTCGGTGCAATTCTCCAACACGGAAATGATGGCTCTGTGCAGGCACTGAGCAAGAGCATGAGTGGAATGAAGAAGCACGATATAAGTTGTATAGTAAGTGAAAGTGTCAACGGGGAAATTGTAGGATAAGTGCAAGCAACAAGAAGGAAGAACTGAAGTGGCAAAGCTTGGCATATACAGTCCCACGGAGACTATAAATATGTGACGAGGCAGGAGCAATTTTAAAAGAAAAGAGGCACAATTAGGCCAAAATGGAGATGTAATAGATTGGATTGGGAAAGGCAGGGTGGAAGCTGCCTCAATCGGCATGTTAAAAGAAATGCAATGATTCTATTTTACGTAAAACTTGACAAATTAAAGGGAAGTACTTCTTGGCATTCATTCCCCAAGGGTCTGTAACTTCCCTGGAAAAAAATCAACACAGTTAAATCAAAAGATATTCCCTCATTTTGTGTTTTGATGGCGCTGGTGGACAGTGCTAACACTTGGTACAAAATCTCCCGTAGGTGTTTAATTATTTTGAGCTCTGCTGACTGTGAAGCATATAATTCATATCATTTTCATTCTCATCAAAACAGTGAACCCGCGTGCCCTATAGACGGGGGGAGTTGTCATTCTGGGAAAGAAGACTGCCATCGTGATAGAAACTTTTAATGATAGGATAATAATGATCGCGCAGAAAAACTTTGTACAGATTTGTAATGACACGTTCCTCTCGGGGGGCAAACCACACCAGTAAAATGTCTAGTTCAGCACAATAGAGCCACCAAATGCTTTCACTCCAGAGGCCATTGCGTCAGCTGTTTCTTTGATGTGTCACCAAGAGCCATGTTGGGTAACAACTGCCATTATCGTGTCTTGTGGTTTTTTAATCAGGTACTAACAAAATGCTTATTTAACTCTAATTATTAGAGTTATTAATAATACTTATTAATGGCCCATTAATACTTATTAATGGGCCATTTTAACTCTAGTAGCCACTGCAGGTACTCCTGTACAGTTACACCTTGCTAGAAACCACTTTAAGCTGATGTGAGCTTTGGGAACCAGCCTGAACCATTGATATACAAGGCAGGACAGATCCATGCTTTCATGCCAATTACACCAAATTCCGAGACTCATCAAACCAGGCAATGTTTTTCCATGGTCCAATTTTGTTGAGCCTGTGCTTTAAGGCTGTGTTGTGCATTCAGCCATGCTCTTCTGCATACCTTAGTTATGACAAGTGGTTATGCTGTTGCTGTGCTTAACCTCAAAGCAGTCTGGCCAATCTTCTCGGGCATTTTCGTCCAGTGAAGTGCTGCTCGCTGGATATATCTCTTTAAAAGTCAACAGAGAGTAAAGAGCAATATAGAGCTGTATTATGTTTCTCTACTGATATCTCTAGAATCCCTGTTTGTTCTTATTCTGTAATAAATTCAGGTGTATTAACCCCACCCTTTATAAATACATTTATTATAAAGGCTATACGACAGTGTTTTTAAAGTTTTATATTGCATGTTGGTAATCGGGCTTAGTTTATCCATTTTGAGGAATAAAATAATCTATTCCAATGTTCCTATGCAAACAAATATCTCTCAACAATGAATTATTCAAATTTGTTGAATTTGATTTTCATGCCATCCATTAATGACAGAACTGGAAAAAACATGCGACTGAGCGTTTCTGTGTCTGTGCTGGTCTAAAGGAGCTCACAGTGTCTGTGAGTGCTGTCATTAGAATAGGGTTCACCTTGGCCATCTGGAGACTTGGGCTCTAATCTGTCTCTCTAATTATCAGTAATCTGAACAGTCAGGATTGGTCTTAGTGCTGCAGCCCAGGATAGGGTTGGACTTTGCTGAAAGCAGGCAGGAGGAAAGAGGAAGCAGGTGGCACAGTAGCTGCAGGAGCCGAGGGGTGCCAGGATGGACTTTAGGGTGCTTAGGCAGGCTGGTTATGCCCTGTGGGAGCCAGGTAGCAGCTCAGGGTTTTGAAAGGAAAGCGAAGATAAAGAGGAGGTACTTGAGGCAGGTGAATCAGCAGACACTCAGACTGAATACGTGCAAGCATGCAGAAATAAGAAAAATGTTCTGGTCTTTTCTAAATGCAGTGAAACACCGTATCTGTTAGAAATTTAGCGCTTGTAAATTTGTTCCAAACTTTTCCCACTATTTCACCCTCTCTTTCCTCTGACCTTTACTCCCCTTTTTAAGTTTTCTTACATAGCAGCAACTCTCTGGTCTCCAGCTGTTTACATCAGGCATTTCCTCCACATTATGCAGATTGACAGATTTGTAATTGCTCTGAGACTTGTGAGCGCACTCCAGTGATTTTGACATAGGCAGCTCTGTTTATGCCCCAGCATGTAAAGTTGATGTGAAGAATAGAATATTACTATGTCTGATTACACCCCCGTATGTATTTGCTTGTCGTCAATCAGAGATAAAAAGGACAATGAAAGAGGCGACTGTAGGAGGCGACGCTCGCACTGTCATTAGGCACCATGCAGATCGTTTGACAAAACAGAGATGGAAATCTGAGCTGAATATGAGGTAATTAGATATGGAACATGCTGCAATTGGCAAAACTATGTAGCGTGCAGTTTCCTTTGAAACAGCAGGATACAGCCATATGTACATCTCCACAAAGGATAAAATGCTCCTCTCAGTCTGAGAGACATTACTATGCATTTGTGCAGCTCTGGCTCCTGCACATCATTGTGGCGTTTCCATGGAGATGATGATGTCCTCTTGTTTGCCAGTCTCTCCATCCTCAGGCCACGACACCTGTCAGCGGTCGCAGTGAATTTTAAAAAGTACCGGCAAGCTGATTGACCCGGTTGTGGCTGCTGATACGCAGCTTTGTTCTACACTCATCTACTGTTTTTAGGATTTCAATTAAATTTTTATTAATTGACCTTGTGTGAGTAGCAGATATATTTTGACGAAACATCCAAGCACAACAAAGCATTTAGGGACTTTAAAGCCAGTGCAATATGAAAATTTTTCCTCTTTTTTTCAACAAACCAACATATCGTAAACATTTGTAGGCTACTAACAGACGGTGTAAAAGATGGCTGCAGCCACTATGATGTCACCTGCTATTAAAAAGCCTTATATTGAACATTGTCTCCATCACCATTTTGTTGTTATGAAACTAAACTTGATGAGGGTAAAACACTTCTCACTGTGAAACCAACGGAAGTGCACATGTTCCATGTTCAATATTGCAACTTGCTAATGACGTTGTTTGAGCATTCAGTTAGTGTTAGCCAAGAAGTTAGCTAATGCTTTTATAAATTATCACTAGCAAACCAACATTAGTAACCTAAATTTGGCCTGACTTGATAAAATATTTATTATATTGTATAAATTAATAAAGAAAACACTTGAAATGTTTACTATATCTTCTAGAAGATAGTTTCATATAAACATCGCAACGCTATGACATCACAACTATATTGACATGGACAGACATTATGATGATGCAGGAACAACATCAGCACAGGGATATCAGCTCTTATATAGAGTGTATATACATCTTTTTTAATTTGTAAAACAGACATAACGCTTTATTCAGCATGATCTCAATTTTTTTTCTATAAAAAGAGTAGTAGCCCCCTCCTGGCCATTAAAAAGAAAACACATTTGAGGCACACCAGCATTGGCTTAGTTTTTAGAAATGGAAACAAAGTCCACCTATCATGCTGTCTATGTACAGCATTAGCAGTCCCTTGAATATTTAACTTATAAAATAATTCAGTTCAGTGAACTTTTAGTAGCATGGAAATTTGAGGTTTAGCTTGCTAATGATTCCCTCTAGCCATTACTTCCCAGCTTTGTTATGGCAACATCTGTGCGCTTCAGCTTCAGGGCACAATTCTAGCAAAGACCTGACACGGGACCTGAGAGATCATCAGTTGATCCATCAACTGTTCATCAAAGCCTCATCAGAAATGGTCTCAGTGGCAGGGTGGCTGTCAAGAAGCCATTCTTAAAGAAGGAAAGCAGGGAGAAAAGGCTGAGCTATGCACACGAGAACTATTGGCCTCCCCAGATCCCAGATCTCAGCCGCAAACATGAAGTCACACAGCAGTCTGTGAACATACTAAAGCCTTGACTTTAGTTTGATGGCGACCTTGGTGTGTTTGGAGTAAAAAGTGAACATTTCAACAAGGAAAGAATTAGCAATCATCAGCTATCGGAGAGCGTTATCAGCTAACATTAGCATGTTTGGTTAGCAAAATGTCAACAGAGCCTATATGGCACAGATACCAGTTAATCAGTTCTTACTAACATACTGATAAAAATCCCAGTATTTACCTCACCAAAGATGGAACATGGACTTCTTAGAACTGTTAACCACACAGTGAGCCATGCTATTTGTCTGATATTATTGCATTAAAATAGGCCAAAAGGCATTAACATAAACAGTAGCGGTGAAGCTAGCTAGCAACACAGCCACCTGTATCATCAGCTACCTGTCGCTCAAAGTGGCCACTAATATTAAAAATTACTACTAATTAAAAAGAATCACGTCTTCTCCTGTTGTTATAAAGTGGGTAAATTAGCCATACAGACTAAAAGCATTTTTTGCACCACGATGTAAACATATTTATTTCTGCTCAAAAGCTGGGCATTTTATTATGAGAATGATTTGTTCAAGTGGCCATTTGACATTTATCATTGCCTTTTTTAACCTCTTTATAATTACACAAGTCAAAGAAAATCCTTTATTTTTATTTCAATTGACTGTTAATATCAACCCAGCTTTATTTAAGGCCCTACAAGCTGTTTCATGGCTTTATTTAGTCTCCGTGTGGGAATAAGTGGTGCGCTTTGATTTGACCAAAATGAAAGATCCAGGTGACAGCATTACAAACAGCAGAGGAGACGTTTTATAAGAGAGAGGTGATAAACCCCGGCAACAGTGACACATTAGAGTTGCTAATAGCAGTAATGATGGCAACGCAGGGATGTGACACACTGAACAGATGGGAAAGGCAAAAAAGGAGGTGGGGCGGGTGGTGTGTGCGAAAAAGCTCTAGCTTTTGCATATATCCCTGGAGAAGTGGCCCGGGGAAAGGGTTGAGTGCACTCTCTTGCTGTTCTTCTCCATAAGGCTTAGTGGTGGAGGAGGAAAGCACGGAGCCCTTCCCCCAGTGGATTACTCCTCTGACACTACTAAGCCCCCATACTCCCACGTTCAGGAAGCCCACAAACACATGTATTCATCATGAAGACACTGAATGCACCAAATGCACAGACACACACAGCGGAGAACATCTTTCTACCCCGTTCCCTCCTCCCCCTACATCCTTTCTTTCCCTCCGTCTTTAGCCGTCCTCCTTTTCATGCCCAGAATAACAACACACACAAACAAACGCATCTGCCCATACGCAAGCACACCTACACATGCACACACACATACGCTTATATATGCATGCCCAGGCACACACAGCTGACACTGACTTGCTCTTGCACACTAGCTTGAGCACTTTCTGTCACACACTCGCATTCAGGTATTCAGAAAGCCAAGGAGCTGGGAGAATATGCCGTGCCGCCTCCGTTTGACACAAGCAGCTTTTGCCGTTATGTAAGGCTGGTTAGCGTAATGATAAGCTCTGCTGAAGGAAACAGTGCAGGCCGTTGTGTGTCATGGTATGTCTGTGAGCATGTCTGTGTGTGTATATGTGTGTGTGTGTGAGCATGTGTGTGCTTGCTGCACTGAACATGTTTGAGAGTGCTTAACTGTTCATTTGCATTTTCATGCACTGTACCTGCATGCTTCATAGCCAGTGGAAACGTTAGTGATCACAGGAGTAGGTTTCATTGGTAAATGGAAGGAGACACATTAGTTGTGGGATCTCAGGGTCTTCCCCCAGGAAATTTTGAGCTCCACACACTTCGTTTCTTGCATTCTGATGGATTTTTTCACCCCTTTGCATTTTTTCTGCATCAGTTACTGGTAGACTTTTCTTGAATGGGAAATAGCAAAAGTCAGACCCCCAAGGTAACAGTCCAAGTATGCTTTTTTTTCTTATTTAATATGATCCATGTTGCATCAACACACACACTGAGATCTTGAAGTCATGTGATGGCTAACCATGTGACGTTAACTTGTATGTCATTTTGGACATGTGACAATTATGGTATGCACTGGAGCGAGGTACACACAAGAGAGAAGAGGAATGAAAGTCGATGAAAGCAAGAGAAAATACACGTGTGTGAATGAGAGGGAGACACATGGAAATATGAGTATGCAAGGAGCAGAGCTAGTGAAGGTGGAAGAATTTAAATGCCTTGGGTCAATGACCCAAAGCCACAGACAGTGTGCTAGAGAGGTGAAGAAGAAGAAAAAGAAGAAGAAGGGCATCTTTGAGACTAGTGTTGGGGTGATTTGTGACACAAGGATAGCAGCAAGAGTGAAAGGGAAGGTTTACAAGGTGGTAGTGAGACCTGCTGTGATGTATGATTTGGAGATGGTGGGACAGACAAAAAAAACAGGAGGTGGAGCTGGAGGTGGCAGAATTGAAGATGCTAAGATGTTCATTGGGAGTGATCAGGATGAACTAAATTAGCAATGAGTACATCAGAGGGACTGCTTGAAGCAGTTTGGAGACAAAGTTTGAGAGGCAAGGCTGAGATGGTTTGGACATGTGCAGAGAAGTGATAGAGAATGTATTGGACAAAGTTGTTGAGTGTTGATGGTGGCGCTTCTAGGGAGGAGGAAAAGAAAAAGACCTCAGTGGAAGTTCATGGATGTTGTGAAGGTGGACATGCAGAGGATTGGTATGACAGAGGAGGATGATAAACATAGGGTCAGATGGAGGCAGATAATTGGCTTTGACAGATTATCTCATCCATCTAAAGAGAGCATCAAATAGATGAAGAAGGCAGTCAAGGTGACAAGTGGGTTTAGTGACTAATGTCCTAATCACAAAGCCCTAGAGACCATCTGTCCATGACCACCCAGCACTGTTTATGAGAAGAAAATGTGTATTCCTCGACAGGTTGGCAAGTGGTTGCTGGAGGTTCATGGGAGTCACTAAAACCCCAGTCAAACAGACATGGAGGCTGGTAGTTGACCTCCTGGCAACCACCATCAAAACAGAAAGATGTGCATTTCTAAGCAGTTGGTAAAAACTACTTTGTAGATGCTTTAATCACTAATGATTGCTATGGTTGACCATAGTTTCCATGCAAACTTTCCTACAAACACTCACCAGCTACTCTGCGAGTGGTAATTAAACTGTGCAAAGTGAGGCAGAAACCAGAAAAGGACACGTTTGCCTTTTTTCCTTCAAAATAAAATGGTTGCAGTGCTGAGGCAACCAATTTGAGACTTGCAAATGAATGGTCTCCATTTCCAAGCAACCAAAAGGAAGGTTTTGGTGCAACATCCTCCTTGGGACCATTTTCACCCTGTGAGAGCCAGCAACCTCCAGCTACCCTTCATGGAAAAGACATTTTTCCTCTCGTGACTGGTGGTTGTATCAAATCCAATCTGGTTGAAAACTCTTGAGCTGTGTGCACATTACGGCATGTCAGAACCCTATATCGACATTTGTGTTTGTGTTTGCCTGGATCATCGTGTTCTGAACTCCTAATACCTGTTCAAAAATTTTAAAGACCTCTTGCTGCAGAAGAAAAACATTTCCTGCTGAGTAGTATTGTAGCACAGTGTTTAGCTTGCTCCCATGTAATGTGAATGATGGGATAAATGTTTTGCTCATTCAAATGCTTCATACTGTTTAACGTCCAGCCTAAGAAAGAACATAATATTCAACAAAGTGGATCACATGACAAAACAGTTTGAGAATACATAACAAATATATAATATAGTGAGATTTAACATTACCTGTGGTCAAAATGTGAGATTAGTATAAAAGTGAAGACACATTTTTAAGCGCATTCACTTTAAGGTAGACGCAGGTGCTTTCTGTAATTTCACAAGCAAATCAGAGCGTGTGTGCCATCATGCATGCAGCAGAAATAAAAGGACAGGAAGAGGCTGATTGCTTGCTCAGTGGTTTCATTAAAAATAAATAAATAAAGAGAGGGAGAGAAATAGAAGCTGCATGTACCATTTTCAAAATGGTACATTGGTTGTCAAAGACCGTGAGGTACACAATGTACACACACTCTAGTTTTTCCAAGAAGTGCCACAGCAGCAGCATCCTCAGTTCTCACACAGAGATGAGATGAAAAATCATCACGCTGTGAAAAAAAAAAGCTTCTTAAGCTTTTGGTCAGGAGGTTTCACGCCATCCGTTCAGCGCCAGTATTTATCTTCACAGATAAACAGTCATGCAACCAAAGGTAATTTAAAACTGAAAAAAGCAGTGAAACTGCCCTCCACTCTCCTCATCTCTCACGCTGAGCTCCAGTCTCTGCTAATTACTGCCTCCATAATGCTCCTACATGCTCTTGTGCCAGCGTGTGTTTACTTTTGTACTCTTGGAGACAAAAAACTGTAACGCTGAAGACTCAGGTGTTTGTTTCTGTGCCAGCCGCACACTACTGACACACTCTGATAATGAAGAGAGAGTAAAAAAAAAGAAAGAAAGACAGGTGAAATGTAATCAAATTTTTGTGGAAAGCTTCCCAGGTGGCTGAGACCTGTATTCAAACAGAGCAGACATCTGAATGTAAATGCTTGTTATTCGTATACGTTTCATTTTTATGGGAACACTTGTCGGTGAATGGTAAATGAGAAAAGCAGTACAACTCTGAAGCCTGTAAATCGAATGCATTGCTGGATGCAGAGAGTGATTAGCTTAGCTTATTTTAGCATACAGACTAGAAAGAGGAAAACAGAAAAGCCTGACTGAGTCCAAAGATTGTTACGCCTACAGGCACCTTTAAAGCTCCCTAGTTAATCTGTGTTCAAGTCAAATCCAGTACTTATATATAGTGTACATTACTTTCCTGGCAAACTCACCATGACTACAGGACTGTGGGCGGTCGTTATGCCCTCCTGTCTTTCAGGCAAGAACTAGTATTCTGGAATGCCCTCCCTATTGATTTTAAGCTAAGCTAATCAGCTGGATTTGTCTGTGTATTTACTGAACATATGTAGCCTATTGTATAGACACAGTAGCAATATTTTTATTTCACTATAAGCACGAAAAGATTTGAAATCAGCATAAATTTAGCTCATAAATATATTTTTTTTTATTTTTTTTGCAGGGAGTTCATCAGATATTTCCAAGGCAATGACCTCTGACCCCCCAGCAGTGACTACCACTGAAGCAGTGACCTCTAAACCCACTGCTGCACCTACACTGTCAGCCACAGCAGAAACCAGCAGCAGTGGCCGAACCCAAAGCCTTCCTGAAACCAGCACCATCCCAACACTGGACCTCCGAAACCCGCTTCCTCCTCCCCTAACACCTCCCCCACCTCCTCCTCCTGCGCCAGACATCCCTGACCTTCCACTGCCATCACCCCCGGTCTTCCCCCTTCCTCTGCCTTCATCCAAACCTTCTTCATCATCCAGTCCTCCTTCTCCTCCATCGCCGCCTCCCGCTGACAGCCCCCAGCGTCCTACCACGCTCAAACTAAAGACGCTTCCACGTCCCAGCGTCAGGGAGAACGGCTGCCCCCCGCCTGGGCTGGATGAGGATGAGGATGAGAGGAAAATGCTGGAGGACGATCTGAAGAAATGCATCGAGGACTTTAAAAAGATCCGCATGCCCAAAGTTTTTCCAGATCGCAAGAGGCACTGGCAAAGGGACTTGCTAAAGAAGTACAATGCATAGAGAGCTTTGCTGTGGCATCATAAGGAGCAAACCTGACAAGGACTTTAAAACAATGGCGAGGACATGCTGCTAGCGCCATACTCGGGCTTTATATTTACATCGCTTTGATTCTGACTTTGTGAAGAGTGTCAGCAAAAAACCTCTAATGTAGCTTTTGCATGTCAACAGAAGTGAACTGCTAAAGTATAGTTCTCCAGCTGAGCTTGTCTAGCAGACATGCACTACATTTGATGTGTTTACCCAGCATAGAAAACATTCACGTCCAGATTGTGAGTCATACTTATGTTTTTCCCACACAAGGTTTTTTTTTTCTTTTGGAATAGAAAAAATATTTGGACTCATTTTCTTTTCACTCAGTCAAACAATATTAATTGGAGCTTTCTGCCCTTCTCCCTGTACCATGTCTGCTGATCAAGCAACTGGAAAATGTAAGCAAAGTTTGAAATTTTAGGCGTTTGACCTTAATGATGCAAAAATAAAAGACAGAAGTGAAATCTCTGGTGCTAATCATCTAAAACGCCTCACCTCATCAATATTAACTGTCTGACTTCAAAGCCCTTCTACAGTACTCCTTTCTGCCTCTGATTCAGAAGCGTTGCAATTTCGTTCTTTTTGTGATTACATTATCTTCCAGCCCGCACTTTTGGAACGAGGGGGGGATCAGAAAGAGAAAGCGGTGTACCAGGAAGGAAAGTGGGTAATTACAGGCAGCCAGAATGTGGAATAATAATGACAATAATGACTACATGAAGCAATGCACAGTACCATTTGTTCCTCTATCTGCTCCACATAAAATGCTCATCCAGCTGCACTAATGAATTACCAGGTGTGTGTGTGAGTGTAGTCCCATTATGGGCTAAATGATTTCCATAAAAATAAGGGGAAAGAATTTATTTTACATTTACTTTGTGAATTAATTCTGAACATCGTAGTATTCAACCATTTAACAAGCAGTAATATCATTCTGGAAAATGTGCGTACTTGCTTTCACTCTGACATGAGAAGGAGACTCCCGCAGCTTGGTGGTTAGCTTAGCTTAGCCTAGCAATTGGGAAACGACTTGCTTTGAAAACCAGCCTGCCACCACCTCTGCAGCTCTTTTGTAACATGCTGCATTTAACATTTATACAAAAAACAATTTAAATCTTAAACTTGGCTTTAAAGTGTACATTTGAACTCTAAAGAGTGCCTGCTTCTACTTTGTATGCCATAGTATGCTACTTTGTCAGTTTCTAGCTCCTGATTATTCACAGGCACTAAAAAAACGCAAGTACACACTGTGCAATTCTAGGGTTTAATGTATGAGGATATGATCAAATATAATCTGGTCCTTGGGAGGTCTTAAAGTGATGTACATGCAGCTCAGATGAACAATAAAACATATCACAGTGCGTCATTATGTATTTAATAAAAATTAGGCCAAACTACAGAAGCAGTGTGTAAAAGAATAAGTACACCCTTAAAGCACCAGTATACCCTCGAATTGGTGGCTTTTGAACGGCACTGCATTATCTAGCTATAGATAGCTACTTCTATTTATGCATTAAGGCGCAGGAATCATAGGTGCTGATATTGGAGGACATGAAGTCAAAAAATATGTGTACATTTCTCAGCTTCTGTACTGGAATATCATTAAGATGGTGGCAAAAACTGGCACGATGGTACACCCGTGTCTTCAATTCAGCTGTGGCAGCGGCGGGGTTACGAAAAAGTGAACAGTTGGCCAAAGCGTTACAAATACATTGGTATGCGCCACAGGATGTGGCGTCAAACTAGGCGTGCGTCACACATTACAGGGGGGGAGCACAGAGAGCATGAAAACACCATTAGTGCTTCTACTGGAGTGTGAGTAGATCAGACTGTGCAACACTCAGAGAAACTGCAATAAAACATTTCACACTCTGAAATCCATCGCTTCTGCTGATCTAAAGTTGTGTGACAGTGGCAGCAGGATAAGTAGGGTATTCCTGATCACCTTCTCCCCAGTCAACTACCCGAGGAACTGTTCCCAGTTGGGCATACTTTGAAAACCTCCAAAAGCGAAACACCCAGGAGGAATCCAAACCTGTTTCCTGACCCCCAACGGAATAAATCTGATGTTAAATTAAATTAAGAACATTAAATACACCGACCCTTAAAACTGCTGGTGTGAAAGAGGCTTTCTGGAACTCATAATTATATGATGTCTGAGTTTCAAATTGTCGACACTTACACTATTTGTTACCGAAATACACACTAATAAGTTAATAAGTAATGTGTCTCGTGCCCAGCACAGTTTTACAGCTGTGGGGTGTTGAGCCACATAAAAAACCAAAAAACAAACCCTCCTTCTTCTTCTTAAAAGTTACTCACCATAATGACTCTTGCCTAATTACTTTTCTCCAACTGCAACTTAACACACAAAATGCTTTTGAATTTTTAAAACCTTTTTGATAAACTTTCCTCCATGTCTACGCCAGCATCCTGTTTCCAGTGATGCAAGAGAACATCAGACCTCTGTTTTGTTTTGCTTTGACAAAAACACCCATGTTTCATTTGCTTTCATATTAAGCTTCTACCGAGCAATAAATATTACACAGAGCCTCGAGTATATATATATGTACACACAGTAGAGTTCTGACTTAATGAATGCAGCTTTGAGGATGTTTTTATGAGTAATTCTTTCCTTTTTGATCATTTTATTTCTCTGCCTGCCTCATTTGACCTGATGTAACCTGTTGCTTTTCCATTAGGCCCATAATGAGACCCGGTGGCTGTCTCTGGTTAGAAGTCCTAATGATGTTGCCTTATCCTAGCACTTTCCATCAGCACTTTGCCTCCAGCCTGATGCATTTTAGCTTGGGTTAATATTGCGGTTAAGGCTTTAATCCTTGAGTGTTGGTTGAGAGTGAAGTTAAACATGGTTAAGCAAACAGAATAGTTTTATCAGGCACTGGTACCTGCTAAGCAGCACTAGAGATATCCTCTGGCTCTTAGCAGAGGATTAGCAACAGATTAAGGTTTTCACAGTCCAAAAGAGTCGCCAAAGAGATAGCTCCTTTTAACAGCTACATGATGACAACAATTTATGCCATCCAGTCAGTCCTACCATATTTCACACCGGCATCAACACTCAGGACAGCTCCGACTGGCTGCTGATTGCTGAGAAATCCATAGTAAAGATTCCGCATTGAAGCTCATTAGAGAGTATTGCCTCATCAGCTCCTTTTCTCCACTTTTCTAATCTTTCAACATAGGCTTGGATGGCGACAGTGTGTTGGCCAGTCTCCCGGGCTCAGTGGAGTGTCACCATGAGCTTCGTGAGTCAGATCACATGCAGAGGACTGAAAAGATGAGCCTCTCTAATTTAAAATTCCATATTTACTGTCGCAGAAGTTGCACAGGCTGCTGTGTTTGAGTCATGTTAGACAAAATAGGCATCTTGCATCCAAAAACAAAGCTCTTGATTTGGATTTGGGTCTCTCCATAAGAAACTGATCACTTCCCAATTCTCTTTCACCCTTTGTCTTTTTCTTTTTTTTGGTATAACCTCCTGAAGCTGGCCCCTTGATTTATTACAGATGCACCAAGAGGATTTGATCTCTGAAGTCGAGAGGCTTAGCCCTCCAACAAAGGGAATACTTATCCTTTGAAATAAAGAGGTAAAGCAGTCTAGTGGGACCGGGACTGACAGAAAACATTCTTAGACAGAATATTTAACCATGTGAGATCAATCTCAGCAATTGTAGCTATACGGTGATGATTAGCGGACCGGGAAATACCATCAAGTCTTTCTTTAAAGTCACTTCCTAAAGTTTTTACTGGATTGCAACTAGTGCGCACTGGATTCAGGATTTCTCTGGATTTCTCTAAGTGATATGCCATAATGAGTAATCAGAAAAAATGAGAGATCCATGAGGCGTTCTCAAAGGATCCAGTCATCTGTTTTCAGGTAATGTCCTGTAGACCACAGCAGCCTCGAGCAACAACAGTGAGTGTCAGAGTGGGGAAAGCTGCCACTAACTTATCTGTTTCTCCCCTTTTTTTGCTGACACGCGGGGCGCCTTGCATTTGCATAAAAAGAGCACCTTGCAGATTTATTTCAAATGGCCAGCAATACATTAGCATCTCATTTCTTCTGGGCATGAGTTATCTTCAGTACAGTCAGCTCTCCTGACAATTAAAGCACAGCTGAAAGTGATCCTCGTGAAATACAATGTTGCAGTGAGAGCGGAGATACTTCAGCATCTCAGCAGTCAAGAAGAGCTTCACATTTTAAGATAGAAATATTTTGTGCAAGTAGTATGTGCTAATAAAATTAGGCTTTAGAGGAGATAAGAGAAGTGAGGCCTAATTATTATGCCTAAAACGGAAGCTGGCAGTCAAGCTGTCTAACACACTTGAAGGATAATTTCTGAAACATTCTGCAGTTTTTTTTCTTTATCGGGGTTTTGGAGTGACCCGAATCAGACTGCTTTGATGCAGTTATTCTAAGAGGCAATCGCTACTTTGGCATGAGTTGAAATCATTGAGTGCAAAGATCCTGAATGATTAAAAAAAAAGTCTTATCATTATACGATACTCCGAGTGCAAAACTTGATGTACTGCAGCTTAGTAAGGCACTTAATCAGGGTTGAATCAGAGTAGCTGACTCACGCCCTTGAATAACAGATCGGACTTTTTAGTCCGTCTGTTGATGCATGTGTGCTTGGGCAAGTTTGGGTGGGGGGGTTAATTTTATGGTTGCAAGTGGCTATAGCAGCTTTTACTTTACACCAAGGAAAGCTGCAAAGATAACATTAATCACACGAATGTGCCCTACAAGACCAGATAAATATAAACAATGACCTCAATTTTCTTCCCTTTATTTTGTGGCATTAAGTGATTATGCAACGTCCAGACCTGATTATACAGGTTCAGGTTATTTTGGAAGTCTGATTACTGTGAATCATGCATTGTAAAGTGTTTCAACCAGACTATTACCTTAATCTTGTTATTTACAGTCCACAAGTTAGCATGTGAGTGCAAACGTGAATGTGTGTGTTTGTGTGGACAAAAATGGAAGTGCAGTCCTGTCCATATAGTAATTGTTAACCAGCTCGGCTGGGAAAACATGTGCTTGCACATAAGTGTCCTTTAAACAAATATATGTTCTTTAATGGAAAGAAGCTGGCCATCCCTGGAGGTGTTCTACACAATCAGCAGGAGACACATGGAGAGAGGCAGTGGAGAGGAGAAGAGGGCCAGAGAGAATGTGTCAGACGCTGTTCACAGATTTTCCATTTCCATCATTAAAACCTGGAGCCTAATCCTGCAGCTACTTTAATCTCTTAATTCTGTACCCTTTTTTTCTCCTCTGCATACAGTGCACTCCTATTCCATTCTCTGTCTCCTCCTCGCTGATATAAAATATTTTCATAGATTCAGTGAGAAAGCTTTTCCCTCCTCCACCACACACACACATACATACAGAGAAATACTTGTAGTCTTTAAGTAGGGTCACTTTGCTTGCTTTCAAATCCTTTGCGTGAACATGCCTCCACACGTTGAGTGCACACGGAGGGGTTTTGATGCTGTCTCAGTGATTGCCGTCAACCTCTGGATAACCCAACATCATATGGGCAGTGGCGTGAAGTAAATGGGGACACTAGATGACTTGAATATCAAGCATCACATAAAATAGTGAATATGTGGGATGGCGTGGCAGATGGCCTGATAGTCCTATGTGTGGGCCAAGTGCCTGGCCCGCTACTTTTCTCAGTGGAAAATATGACATGGACCGTCTGAATGCGAGACAGGATTGGAAAGGCCTCCCTTGCTCTGCATGCAAATTATAGCTCACCAAATATAGAAGCAAATATCAAACAGGCTAAGCCTCCTGCAGGAGTGTTATATATTTACAAGAACTTCTAATAATGGCAAAAGCCGGCATTAGCAATGTAAGTCTGCATCTACATCACATCATTTGAATTGATTAAGATTCACCAACGTCACTCCGACAGTCGTCCCAAGATGCTCTGCTGCTCATTAATGCTTTCCTTGGCACAAACCACTGCACCGTGTTCCGTATCATTTCCTCCCTTTTTCATACGGTTGACAGTAGTTTTTCCGCATAACAATAAGTGCCCTGCTGACATGTTACCCTGCAGGCCATCTGCTGTCGTCGTGTAGAGGAGCAAGCCGGAAAATGCAGCCTGACATGAGTTTAATCTACAGCAGCGGTGCCGTCTGCTTTGTCCTGTCCTGTGACTGGTCCCATTTCTCTACTTTGTGAACTCCATGGTGGGAATTCAGTGCAAATCTGAAAAGCAGGCACACGAGAACTGCTTGTATCTGCACAAATCTGGAGAGGCATCCTGCTGCTACAGCTTGTTTTGATGGGTTTTTGTGTGTGTGTGTGTTTTTAAGATAACTCTGAAACAGCATTAAAAATATACAGTACATCTGACAGTAGGAGACGGAAGCACGTCTCATTGATGTTGCTGTGAACAGCAAGCATTCTGCTGATGCTCATGATGCAGAAAGAAATATGCCTGCAAAAACAATACACTTAATACAGTATTGAGATATCGGTCCCTGTCTGTCTATAAAAAAATTTTGCTATAAAAATAGAATCTGACACTTAACTGTTCTTATAACCCTCCTATAGCGCATGGTATCGGCGGGGGAATAAAAAGCTCTTGAACGCTGGCTTTTAAACACCAATTAGCCCTTAATCCTATTTGACACGAGTTCACCTTAAATGATATTTTTAAGAGCGTTAAACCTCACCTGTATGTAACCTGTAAGCTGCGGTCTTATCTGTTATTCAGCACAACACAAATAATTTAGCTTCATGAGCGCATAATGACTACATCCTCCATCGCACGGTTTATCCTTCCTGTATAATACGATTGGAGGGAAAAAAAGGAATACTTATGCAAAATACATAAGGTTGACTTGGAAGAAGAAATTCTAGTGAGTTTGTTAAAGACTAAAATCGCACACATCAAATCACTTTCAGATGACAAGTGTTTCCTTGTGATCTTCACCACTAAGCTCCATACCGAGCTTCAAACGCTGTGCTGTCACCTAGTAAGTGCAACAAAACTGAGTGCACTTATTCCCAATGCTTTGCTTTCTGTTTTGTTTATAATTTACACAGCAGGCAAACTATTTTTGATTTTTTTTGGAACGCTGGACATGCCCCATGAATTCATAACAATGTTTTCCTTCATTAAATAGGCATTTTTGATACAAACAAAAAAGAAACTATGGAAATATTCTGCAGTTCTGGTGTTATTGTTAAACAGGGAATATGAAGTCTACCCGATAGCAGAAATCATACATTTTTCATGTGGACAGTCTGGCCCGAATATTGTCGAGCTGCACTAAGACACTAAAAGAGAAAGTATGGCTGCAGTAGTAGGATCTTGATTTTTATTGTCAAAAGGAAATCTCCAGTGTGCGACTGTGACATTGTTAAAATTTATATTAATTCCCATCAAAATGCTGGAGACTTTCAAGCTCTGTGAGTTGCACTGCAGGGACTGTTGTTGCTGTATTCTTGTTATTTGTCACCCCCACACCCCGAGGTGATGATTTCAAATGCTGCGTCTCTTTTGTTTTTAACATTAATTGAATCATTATTTTTACCAAGAAGGTCTGCGGGAACCAAATATGCTTTCTGAGTTATTTGGCAGCGCATAAAAGAAGGGATTATTAGGCTGATGGGGGGGATGAGGAAAAGATGAATAAAAACTCAGATTTGCAGTTGTTTAACATTCGGGGACACGTGCAGCAGCAGATAGGCCGCATTAAACGACAATGCCATTAATAACAAAGTAAGGGAGTCTTTGCGAACTTGCTTCTGGAGCTGCAATGCTGCACTGTTTCTGGCACGGGAGGACTTGCGGTGCTTTGGGAACAGATAGTAGGTTCCTTGGCCCTGCACCCCCGCTGTGTGTCAGCCTGAGTCACTGCACTCTCCTGGCATTGTGTACTGCTGAGGAGGCTCCTCAACAGATCGAGGCTGTACATCATCATCAGTCCCGATGTGCTGCGTGTGTGTGTGTATGTGTGTGTATGCCTTCTCCGCAAGTCTCCCACGAG
The DNA here is from genome assembly GCF_000239375.1 of Pundamilia nyererei. NCBI lineage: Eukaryota > Metazoa > Chordata > Actinopteri > Cichliformes > Cichlidae > Pundamilia > Pundamilia nyererei. The sequence goes on along the minus strand of NW_005187402.1, from coordinate 9,161,482 downwards.
ACACACACAACTCTTGAGCAGCAAACAAACACTGCGGCAACAACAAAGCCTGCTCGAGTTCCCCGCTGGTTTCAAATATACCGGGAACATTGTTGGCTTCCTTTCTTTTTGCATTCAAATGCATTAATGTTGCTACATCACAAATTCACACTCTCAAACGTCCCACTCACAGAAACTGACTTTAGCTTTGTGGAAATTTTTATGGTGGCTACTGATAACATTGTTATACCAGCAAGCGTAAATTGCTAATTGTATGTTAATAGAGATCGTCCAAAGTGATCCACAGAGATTTCTACCCCCTCAGTTTCACAGAGCTTTATGGTTTTTCAGATCATATTTTTAATTGATTTCTCACCAGCAGCTCTAATGTTTTGGTTTCTCTGTCAATACTGCCTTTAAAACCATCAAGCATACCTTACTGTGACAGCAATGTCGTCCTTGGCCAAAAACTTATGTGTGACAGCAACTTTACGGATTTATAATATTTACATTCAACAATCACATAAAGCCCTCTGAGCAAGCACTTGGTGAGAGTGGGGAGGAAAAACTCCCTTTTAACAGGAAAAAATCTCCAGCAGAACCAGGCTCGGGGAGGGAGGGGATAACCAGAGGGGGCGCTTTAGCACTGCTCCATTATACAGCTTGTGAAATATTTCATATGTTCCGATGATTATGGCTTATAACTCATGAAAATCAGAATTTCACAAACTACAGGAACTTCGCACTGGACTTCAAATTACTGGAATATTTCCCAAGATTATTTATTTGTTATATTTTTAATTATTATATTTATATATTTCCAAAGGCTTTAAAACAGAGATATACCCAGCTAATGGAAAGTATGTACATTTATGCAACCCCATTTCTATAAAAGGAGGAATGTTGAAATGTAAATAAAAACAGTATACAATGATATTTAGATCATAAACATGTTATTCACAATAGAACAGAAGCAACAATACAAATCATATCAGATCTTTAAATTGAGATATTTTGGGACAGAGACAACAAAAGCCTGGAAAAGTAGGTGATGCTAAAGAGGAACAGGTGGAGGAGCAATTTAATGTCAGACGACTGTCTGTCCCTGAGCCTGGTTTCTTCCTGTTAAAGGGGAGTTTTTCCTTTCAACTCTCGCCAAGTGCTTGGTATTGGGGGATTGCCTAGTTGTTGTTGTTTTCTCTGTATTAATGTAGGATCTTTACTTTACAATATAAAGAACCTTGAAGCAACTGAGGCTGTACAAATAAAACTGAATTAAATTAAATTAAATTCTCTGCTTGTCTGACGGTGGTGTTTGCAGTGGGTAGTATTTGCCATCATGACTGAGACTGCTGTGCCAGTTAATGAGGTCTGGCCACTGTTCCTGTTCATTCATGTAGATAATAATGCTTATAAAGCTGGATACAGACTGCGATTTCACCACAACATAACAAAGAAGACCCAGGACTGTTGAGCAGTATACTATAATGACAAAAATGAGATTACATTCCTCACCTAAAGGTCGAGCCACTGGTCTCCTCACTTCCATGCTGTTTACAGACTGGTGTTAAAAGAAGACTGGATTTAAACCATTTGTAGTACTGCTCAGGTGTTACAGATGCCCAAGTTGCTTGATAGTAGCCTCATTTTTATGTTGGGTTTGGCATTTCTCAGTTTCTTCTTGAAAATAACCTACAGATTCACTAGGAGGTTCAGGTCAGGGCAGTCAGTTAGCTAATCAAGCTCAGGAATAACAATTAGTAGTACTTTTGGCACTGTGTGCAGGTGGTAAGTCCTGCCGGACAAGGAATTCAGCATTTCCAGAAAGATTTTCAGCAGATAGAAGCATGGAGCACTGTAAATCCCCTGGCAGAAAGCCATGATAACTTTGGACTTCATAAAGAAATCGAGGACCAACCACGACCACAAGCACCAGCAGATGGAATTATCACAGACAAATTATCACAGAATACAAAAGCTTCACACTGGACTTTAAAAATCTTGAATTCTGTGCTTTTCAACTCTTCCTCTGGGCTCTAGGACTTTGATTTCCAAATGAAATGCAAAAATTGAACCACAAACCTTCCCATTAATAGATATCCTGCTTTACCTCCTGAGCTCCAACCGCCCCATGTTTTATGAATGCAACAGTTGTAGCTCCTTTCCCGAATGATGTACCAACATCAGTCTTTTGAAGCACTCCCGAGCACTCCTCTTGACAATCCTCTCAAGGCTGTGGTCAGCCCTGTTGCTCACGTATCTTTTCCTATCACGCTTTTCCCTTCCAGTTAACTTTCCATTAATATGCTTTGTTACAACACTCTGTGAACAGCCAGCCTTTTTAGCAATGACCTGACAAGTTAGCAATTGTCCCAATGATTGTGTTTGCATGTAATGAGATTTACCCTGTTTGAACAGCAAAATACTCAAAATTAAAATTAAATATTCTAATAAATTCTCATCTATATCTTGTATCTTGGTGTACTCCGTCTCTCGCCCTATGACAGCTGGGATAGGCGCCAGTGCCCCCTGCGACTCTAAAAAGGATAAGCGGAAGCGAATGGATGGATGGATGGATGGATCTTGTATTTATTCTTACTAACACACTGGAAATTTTTAAAAAGTATGTTTTTCCTATGTCGAAATATTTCCTTGAATGTGCCACAAAAACCAAAACGGACAACAAACCAAAGTCGAGTGACTGGCATGTGATCAAGGCTTTGCTGGGTTTTCTAATTCCAGCAGCAGTAGCTGCATCCTCTCTCAGGTGGCCTCTCATCTTATTAAGGTGCCCAAGGAATAATTACCTCTAAATTAATTGGGAGGGGAGAACAATGCACTTCAGAGCGGACTGCTCTTGTGTCATCCATTATGTATAGGTCCTCTGATGGCTTTGAAGTGATCATCACATTGGTGTATTTTTCTAACACAGTCTTGTGAAGTCTCTATTATGGCCTGTGGCTGTATCTCTGTCTCGGCACATCAAGGTGAGCGGAGAGAGTGCACTCCCTTGTGGCCCTGGCTATTACAATGTACAGAAAGAACTCAATTCAAAAACACCACCAATAGAACATGGCAGAAATACTGAGATTTAATCAGAGTCCATCACACTCAAAGCACTGAATGCAACCAATTAATGGAAGGCTGAATTAATGGTTTTAATGGAGGGCTGAAAGAGCAAAATGCTAATTTCTACCCATCAGCCTCCACATATTGTTAGAAATGCATTTAGAGCTTTTGTTTTGTTGTAAACCTCTAAGCGAGAATGCATTCCAGATTTTGCTTTTAGCTTTTGCAGCCTACAATTAAGCGCGCACTGTAACAGACCAACTCATTTGTTTCTCATGGTAATAACCACAGCAGCAATCTACATTTCGGGGGTCATACCACATTTTAGTCAGGGGGCAAATTACAGCGGTCATCAAAACTGGATGCAAATTCTTTCCTTACACAGTTTTCATAATTTGCTAAATTTTATTGGAGTCAAACAACACAAACCACTCAAAGTTTGTAAGTTCATTTGTGCTGCAGACATTAAAAGGACTAAAAAGCTTGCTTGTTTTGTCATTGTTTGATTTCGCAAACATTTAAGGAACTTTTCACTACTGATAAGGCGAGCCCTGTGCCTTGTACCATCTGTAAAATGCATGGTTTAAACTGTTATATGAGTGCCCTGACCAGACAGATGCCAAGTGCATCTTCCATCAAGTGTTTACTGTGCTTGATGGAAACTTGGAGGCTGTAGACTTCTTGTATCTTTTACACATTTACAAACTGATGATGTACAGTCAGCTTGCAATACAGTTTCACTGCTCTCCACACGATTTGGCAAAACATTTTTATCCATTTATATTTCCCCATCTTTGCACCATTCACAGGAGATGTGAGTATGTTGGGTTTTTAACAAGTGTTAACATTGTGTTATTGTGTTCAACATGTCTATAGACCTTAGAGAGTGTGATATATAGATATATATCTATATGTAGCTTCTATATATTTCATATATACCATGTGACCGTTTACAACCATATATATTTATTTCCAATTAGTGCACTTCACTCTCTGACTGCAGGCTTCCTTGTGGAGTATTTAAAAGTAGAATGGGAGACAGAGCCTTCAGCTTTCATGCCCCTCTTCCCAGGAACCATCTCCCTGGTTGGGTTTGGGAGTCAGACACCGTCTCTGCTTTAAGATTAGGTTTAAAAGTTTCCTTTTTAGTAGAGCTTTTAGTTAGAGGTGGATCAGGTGACACAGAATCCTCCGTAGGTTACACTGCCATAGGCCTAGGCTGCCTGGGTCTTTCCCTGATGTGTTTCTTCTTCACTCAGCTCTTTTCACTCTCTATGCATTTATACACCACTTTACATTTAATCATTATTAATAATCTCTGGCTCTCTTCCACAGTGTATATTTGCTCCTGTCTCCCTCCCTTCACCCCCAGCTGGTCACAGCAGATGGTTGCTCCGCCCTGAGCCTGGTTCTTCCACCGGTTTCTTCCTCTTAAAAAGGGATTTTTTCCTCCCCACTGTGGCCAAGTGCTTGCTTGTTTATTGTTGGGGTTATCTCTGTATTTTTTTAGCTGGATCTTTACCTTACAATATAAATGCCGTGAACATTGTTGTGATTTAAGGCTATATAAATAGCACTGAATTGTACTGAACTATGATTTTAACATTGCTGACAGAATATACAAAGGCACTGAGTTAAATTTTGGAAACCTAGACAGTGTTATTTATTTAATGAGTCCTTTATAGGTTTTTCACCTGCCCATTTTCATATTGCTTTAATATAATAATGCAATATTTATGCTTGTACTTTGGTTGAAAAACATGACTTCAGACTTCAATTAAACTTTGATGCTGGAACATAAAATACAAACTTAAAACCATTAAAATTTAAAATGTCTTTTATCCAGTAGTTCCTATGCAGATGGTTTGCAGCTCTGTGAAATATAATTTTACTTTCTTCACCCCGAAAACAAAAAGAGGAGCTTCTGCCCACTGTGTTGCTTACTGGTGAAATATTCATGTGATTATAAGCACGCAGAGCAGTTTTTGTTTTGTTTTTTCAAAATATTTTACGTGATCACTTCCTCCAGCGTGATTCTCCCAATCCTCTTTGCTGAATCTGTTGTGTTGCACTGTAAACAGTGTCCTTCTGTTGTACTGTCAGAAACAGTCATTTTATTATGCATTAGCCTGTTTTATGCTTAATTTTCCACATTTTCTCCATCCAGTATCAACATTGTAGCCATTGTCATCACCCACTGACTTTAGAATCGTAGTTTCGAAGCCTTGATTTGACATCTTTCTTTTGTTTTGTTTTTTTAAACAAGTAGTGGTCATTTCTGTCTCAAATGCAGAGTCCCAAGTTGTCAGCTTATCCTAGCTAGCTTGTATAGCAAGGAGCATTTGGGTGTACTGCAGAAAAACAGCTACCCTGCTAGAAAGTGTTAAACAACATACATCTAAATTATTAAAATGTCAGTCACCAAAGCTGAAGCATAGACACCTTGGACAGTTAGTTAGTCCAGTTAAACACACAGTCATCAATGCTACTTGTCAGATAATAACTTACCCCATCAGAAACACTGTCAAGCGGTACATCGGTGACTCAGATTAGCTGATGTGATGCCTTGTGGACACACAGCAGACTAGCTGAGACCCACTTATCAATAAAAGCAGCCCCTAATTTGGAATAACTGCAAGACTTAACTTGGGTTGGATTGGTGCATGCAGTGTTGCATGTACTGACACAGAATTGTGTTTCAAGCTTTTCACGCCGCATATTTCCCAGGAAAAAGTCCTTCCACAGAGTACAGTGGACGCATGCTTTCCTAAACCTGTTTATTATCTCAGCGAATGTGACATTGTATAATCTATTGATCTGTATCTTGACTCATTCAAAATTTTAAAAGGCCCATTGAATTGTGTCAGTCATTTCTATGTCACACTTCTCCTGCGGTTTTAGTGTAGTTTTGGTGCAAGCCCCGATAATTGGATTCTCTAACATCAGTGTGTCCGCGCTGCCAGAGAGGTGTGGGGAAATTAAAGTCTTCCTTGTGCAGTGAATCAATACAAAAACAATCCCCCATCACTGTTAAAATGTGTGACATGCACAGAAAAGCAATTAACCCACTGTGGGAATTGATTTGGTCCACTTCAGCTTATCTCTTTTTTGGCATAACCAAGTTTTTACATACCCGCTGGGAAGATCAAAAGTTTTTCTTGTTTCAAAACCTGACAACATCGCCGGATTAGCACTGATTTTATCTTCACCAAGCAATTACCTGCTATGGTAATCAATGCAGGGCTGCTGGCTTTAATAGTCTGTGATATCGCCGCCTCTGCAGGCTTGCGCAAATTGCAGTGATTCATCACAGTGCCGCACTGCACTGCTAGCAACGCTGAATCAATTCACACATACTGTACACGCACACACATACGCCCGCACTGTGTCGTTGCTACTACACTGGCTGCTAACTAGCTCTCTATTCTGGCGGAAAGGTTGCATAGAGAAGCTTATTTTTAAAGGAAGTCTTTCATCAAGATGATTTCCGCCAGGAAATGAATTAAAAGCAAGAATGCCGGCATTCACAAGCATTCTGCTTCACACCAGAGGAGCCACAGACACGTAAACACAAGCTGCCAATAGTTGTAAACTGTCTTGGCGAGTAGGCTGTTTATAATTATTATCATAGAGACTGTGTTGACAGATTTGGCACCATGTTCCTTGGCACAGCCTCAGAAGTTGCAGTCAAACATAAAGGTGGATGTACTTAAGTCTTTGTTGAATAGAGTAAAATTAGAGACTTTATATACAGTTGAGGACTAGCAGCCTTATGGCTCAGTAACACTAGAGTAAAAATAGGATACAACCTACATGTGAATAAGAATCTCTGAGTGACCACTTTTGATTGCAAGGTGACTGCATAGGTCGCCTGATGGGAGGCAGCCTATCACCAAAGAATCACGGTGTTATGGTCCCGGTCAGTTTGGAGGTTTTGTATTGTTTTTTCCCCTTCTGCCCGTCCGAAGAATCCGTTTCTGAGTCTCGGGTGGTGATGTAGGCAGGTGCTCCCTGGATCTGCCTGTGGGTGGAGTCTTCCTGTTTGGCTTGTGCTTCTCACATATATGGTTGCAAACAGTCACATGGTTATCTGCTAGTATTCACTAACCCCAAGTCTCTGACAGCTTCCTAGTGATCTGCTTAAGCTCAGGTTGAGAAACCTGTTCCTTTGAGGAATTTAATCTGAATCCATGTCTGGAATCCTGAACCAACAAAGAGAAGGACATCGTTTTAACTCACCTGCCTTCTCACTCTTGGACACCTGCAATTAAAACTGCACAATCTGACCTGCAAAATTCAAAGACCTGCTTATACTTACCTTAGCCTCAAATTCTGCCTCTCCTACAGTGTTTCTCTTTGCATTTCTGCAGTGAGTCCCAACTCTCAAGTTCCATCTTGGTGTGTCAAAAAGTCGAGACTGAAGAAGTCACTTGGATGAGTGATGAAACATTACTTACACATGAACAGAATCAACATTTTGGGATTTCCTTACCTGGATGATTGAGCATGCATCAAGACATTCCTGGTGTGCTGAGTCTGAATCCAGAGTCCTACATTTGTTAAATATGAAACAGCATCTGATTTGGCCCGACTGCAGTCACTCTCAGACAGAATGACAAAGGTCTGCAAAATGTTCTGTCTAAATTTTTTGAATGCAGACAGATTGCCAAGACATTGTAATCAATCTGAGTCAGTCTGAGCTATTGGGCACAATTTATCAGTAGCAGATTTCTCTTTGCAGCAGGAGACTCAGATCAGATGGTTGCCAACTGGTTGTATTCTGATTATATTCCTACGTTAAAGCAAGGCTGCAGAGCGCTTATGTCATTCTGCAATTACTACGTCACTACTCTGAATCTAAGTGGTTCATATGAATGTGCTCTGAAGATGGCAACTGACTGTGAATAATCACAGGCCAGGTCCTCATCTTTGAAGCTACAAAGGCAACATTATTGCACATTCATTGCACACAGTTGCAATAATTCTGGTCATGCCACAATCTGCAACCGCTATTTGCCCTAGTATCACTGTAGCATTACAAAGCCTGATAAACCCCAAGAGGAACATACTGATTGTTCTTTTTTACTTTCCCTTCATACAGATACATGAGCTTAGGAGAAAGAACAACGGCAGCCTGTTTCTATCTGGCCAGTTCCTACAAATGTTGCATCTCAAAACAAACTGCAGTTCAGCAGTTTTCAACAGGAAAGTGTGGAGACAGGAAAAGTCAAAACAGGAAAACAGACAAGCTGGATGCATAGTGGGGGAAATAAGAGGGAGGAACAGAGAGCAGTGCTGTACTTCCCCTTTTAATGTCGAAACTTAAAAAGAGTTATTCTTGAACCAGTGATGGTTTTAGCATGAAACTGAAAACAGGAGATAGCAATATGACAAAAGGCTAGTAGATTATTAATGAATTGAAATGAAGGAGTGCAAGCCATAGTCGGTATGGAAATGGATAAAGCCAAAGCTTTATCTTTTGAACGATTGCTTTATTTTTTTATTTTTTTATTTTTTTATGGTGTTTTATGTCATATTCGTTCTCAAATAGAGGAATGCTTTCCTAACATGCATCCATTTATGAGATTATCCAAAGCGTTTTTCACACAAAAGTCAAATTTTACACTGACACACACACGCACGCAAAGAAGCACAACTAGGTCTTCCTGCTGAAAAAAACTGTGGCAACTGTAATGTTAAAATCACACCATACAAATCACTTTTTTTGTTCTTCTTTTGATCAACTAAAAAGGACGTGGCTGGTGTCCTTCAAACTGCCAGTGCTTGTGTAAGGGAGCAATGGTAAAATAAATAAATAAATAAATAAATAAAATATGACTGAAAAACAGCATAAAACAAGGTCAATCCTAAAACATGATAAAAGGCCTTTATATTGCATGGATAACAAGATTAAAAATACACTAGTGCATACTGGCTTGTGCCTTCTTCACAATTCAGAGATACAACGACACAAACATAGGATGGTGTGCAACACTAGTTACATGCAAAATTCCTTTAATCTACAGAGCAAGAATGCTGAATTCATTTCATATCAATGGCCACGTACAGCCCAGTTTGATCTTAAGGGAAAGACCAGTGAGCTCCCCTTTTTGTCACTATAAAGACGTTTAATTACACATTGAAACCCTGAGATAACCTAAAATACTGTAAGACAAAGAAGTGCAGTGTCAGCTTCTCCATTTTTTCAAATGATAAAGAAATGCTGCTGCATTAAAGAAAGAAATCTGCCAGCACGACTCTTTGGGCTTAAACCGTAAAAATGTGTAAAAATACAAAGAAAGTCCTGGTAGCTCATTGCCTGGTACCTTTTCTTTTTTATAACGTATTGTAAAAGCATACGTTTTTTAGTAAATAGTGAAAAGAACAGGAACTTTTCTGTCACTTAATTGTTTACCTATCAGTGAATTATTTTGGTGTAGTATGAGTGACATGTATCAATAGGAAAATGCAGTTAAAAGCCCAAAATGTATGTCCCATTTTTTCAAAGCCATCCTGAGGCTGGGCTGGGGTTTCTGAAAGGCCGATTCTGGGCCCCTGTCCTTATGTTTGACACCCCTGGTCTAGAGGCAATAGTGAGCATGAAATACATACCCCCCCGATGGACAGTTAAAATCACTTTTCTAACACAAGTTCCAACACAAGAAGTTTAAATGTATAAACAATAACAAAGAACAAATATCACAACAGAGCAGGTCCTCTGAAGCAACAGCACATTAAATATACAGGAATTATGTTCCCCCTCCCAAACCTGAAAGCTGGATACACCGGCCTAAAGGTAGCTTTGCTGTGGTAATGTCACTTAGTAGTAGGAAAAAGGTAAACAGACACAGATGTAGCTTAGCAACAAAAAATCCTATCCCCAGTTTCATAAACTGTTATTGCAACTCATGACATATACCATCTCAGTGCATTCATAGCTGTTCTTATGTAGGTCTGACTATGCATTAGTAACCTGAATTCTTCTGTGGCTAAAACACTGCATGAAACCACATCGTGGGAGTGATTCAACCCTAAAAGTACCAGATATAAATATATTTGTTATGTTTTATTGTGTATAGATTTGAACTTCTTGTGTTTCTGCTCTTTGGTTAAAGTGTTTTTGACTTGTTATCACAGGGCTATTTACTTCCTGCGTTTTGCACCTAAAGGCTGGAGAAATGCTGTACTTACCATTGCCCCCAGAGACCAAAGAAAATGATGCAGGGTAATTAGTGTTGTACACATGTGGTGAGTGAAGCTATAATTGCTCTGTTTGCCTCTCCTTATCTCTAAACCCCAATGAAGGCACAAGCCAATACGAGTCAGTGTATTTTTAATATCTCTAGCTCTGTAAAATAAAGGCCTTTTATTACTTTTTCAAACCTTTCCTGGAGTCCCTAGACTTGGATGTTTTATGCTGGGGGGGTTTGGTCATATTTTTTTCCATTTTTCTTTTTGTTTTTCATAACATTATGTTTATCTTGTTTTCTGTTTGTGAAGAAGGGATGATAAAGCAGAGTGCCCTTTAGGGCAGGCCTTGCGATTGATGAATAGCTACCATACGAGTGTGCATAGTCTCTGGATTACTAAGTGTGAAGCACTGTTTGCTCATTAACTCCAGTCTCAAAACACCAAGATGGTGACAATGAAAAACCTCAGCTCACATGACTCTGCACTGACCTGTGAATGTCCGTCTGTTTCTCCGTGTTAGCCTTGTGATGGACTGGGGAACTATCCTTTCGCCCTGTGTCTGCAGGGATTTGCTCTAGCCCCACTGCAGCCCTGGTTGGATAAAAGGCCAAGAAAATGAATAGACGGACACCCCATGTAGGCTTACATGTTTTCTTCACAGTTGTTAGCCTCAGATAGAAACATCGCCCGTATGAAGCACTTTTATCTCAGCAGCCATCCGCCCATCTTGTGTGGGTGGATTACATCTGGTTCCCGTCTTTCTCTGTATGGCGGTCACGAGATGAGCATCTTATTCTCCGCTCTGTTCTACACAACAGGGAGCCGTATCGGAACAATACCCTCTGTGGTTTATTGTAAGCCAAACAGATTGATGGATAAACACTACCTAAGCCAAATCCATTGCTCGCAATTTCGCTTGGGTTGTGTTTACCCAACATTTTCTTCGATTCAAGCCCCAAGGGTGAGGGATCAGCTGTGTCTGCATCAGCAGCCCGATTTGATTCCTCGTGAAACAGATGCTGCCGTTCAGAGGCGTTTAAAATAGCAGGTTGTACGTCTTTGCCTCACAGCCTAAGACAAAGACAATAAGTACAAGAAGAGGTTTGTCATAATCAAGGTAGGTTTGGTGCCAAAACTATTATGTTTGGACATAAAACGAGTCCCTGGGCTGCTGTTAGAATGAAAATATCGTCATTATGATTAAGTGCATCTGCATGAGTGGAATGTACCTTCATTTCCTGAAAGGACAACATTCAAGATCAGATTATTCCCATTAACGGTGCAGCAGCATCAACTCACAGGCGAATTTGATGACAATAGATGTGAAAGTTCTTGGATTTTTTTCTTAAGTAAATCAGCAATGTCACAATGACCTGCACTCAGATTTTCAGCAACAAGTACTTATTGTAAGTATAATTTGGGAAAGCAATTTCCCAGTTTGAGGAGTTTATTTGTCAGTTAAATGAAGATGCTGTCTTTCCTCAATTCTGCCTCCACTGCTGGGACTATTCTGAGAGAATTGGACTACTCTTTTTGTCACTTTCCCATGTGTCAGACTTACCTCATTCTCACTATTCTGGTCCAGTGACCTTCTCAGTGCTTCCTCAGAGGCAATCAGTGTCTGCTTCCTCTTTATTGTTATTCTGTCACTCTGTCTGTCAGACTACTTTTTTGCCAGTGCTCTTTCTCCACCACCACTAGTGGAGTCTAGACTTCATGGTCCTGTCTCTACCTTACACACAAATTACAAGTCAACAATCATGCACCATCATACCAATAATTTTAACATACAGTCAGTCATGTCCAAAAGTATTTAGACAGTTATTTTTTAGGGGGTAGTTTCCCCTGGATTTCGCTGTAAATCAGACCTTCACTGGTTACTGGTTTAGAAATCAAAGCCATCTCAATATATAGTGCCTCATGCTGAGAGGGCCAAGTGTAAATGTTGCTGTACAAACGCAAAATTAAAAAGAATACATCACTGTTGAAATACTTATGGACCTAAAAGTAAATTTGTGATAGCTTGCTAGCATTAAGCATTTCAAAAGTGAATATGTGCATAGTGAAAAAGAAAAAGAAGATCACCAGAGTCTATAGTCTGGTAATAGATTATTATTAAGTGAGTTACTATAGATGATTACTAAGTGAGGTAGATGTATCAAAGTCTAGAAGCAAGAGATCATAAATGAAAATACAGCAACAAGGTGCAAAGCAGTGGTTACACTCATTAGCACGAACACCAGATGAGATTTTGCCAGAAAAAAAGAAGAAGAGAAAACAGGCTGCACAGTTCTGGGGGAAAAAATATTTGGATAGATGAAACCAAGAACTTGTACCAGAATGTTGGGAAGAGAAATGTCTGGGGAAGGAGAGAACATATCACTGCAAGGTCTTTACCTGTATAAATAAAAGTGAATCGAATTGAACTAACTACAAAAATGTGTGACTGTGATCACATTATATTTTTCAGTAACGCATTAATATAGCATGTTATTGGACTAAATTCACTAATTGCATTAATGCAAAATACTTCATCCAACGAGTAATTAACTAACATTTTGCATTACTTTAATTAAAAGTAATGAGTATTACTTTTTTCGAGTAATGACCCCAACTCTGCAGACTACAGCAGATTTTAATCAAAGCATTAAAAAAGTAACCCTAATATTTAAAATTGTGTTAGTTTACAAGCGAGCCTCTGAAAATGAGAAACTGACTGTAAACATTCCTGTAATACCTGCTGAACCCTTTAAAGCTTAATCGCTGAAAGTCTGCACTTTAATCACTTATTGATTGATTTAAAATCCACTAGAGTGGTGTACACAGGCAAAATTAAGGAAGGAAATTATGGACTGAAGTGTATTTTTTCACCCACATTCAGATAGAGGAGTTATATAAAGACCAGTGATTTATATTTGCTGCTCAGTGTAGGTAGCACTGTAATATAGGAGGCTACGAGGGGGACTGCCAATTATTGTAAAATTAAAAGTACAACATTTCCCTTTGAAGCACTTCGAACGTTTCTCGATCACAAGCAAAAGTAAATATGCCTTCTCCTTACCGCTAAGAGATATTAATTACATTAATGCGAGCTGACAAAATGAATGTGCAGATATGAACATTATGATACATACATAAATACTAGGGGTGCAACGATACTCGTATCGATATTGAACCGTTCGATACAGTGCTTTCGGTTCGGTACGCATATGTATCGAACAATACAACATTTGTAATTTATTTTATCAACTTTCCTTCTGACGATGCTGTCTGTGTTGAGCGCTCAGTGAATCTGCGTTCGACTACTCCGCCTAGGCTG
>NW_005187402.1:9127973-9138671 GCF_000239375.1 Pundamilia nyererei | reverse complement strand
TAGTTTCAGGCGCAGTTCTTTCTTTGCTTACGAATAGTTTCAGGGGCTTCTGCGTGCCACTGGGGATGTGTTGAGTCCTCAGATAGGAGGAGATGTGTCAGATCTTGTGCTGGATCAAAGCAGCCATCACTCTCCATCTGTCAGCAAAGACAAAATACAGACTGTCACAAATGGCTCGCTGGCTGTTGCTGCTGCTCCTGCAGAAGCTCAAACCTGCTCTGACGTCTTTGTTATCTCTGCCATCGCCTCGCTTCCTCCACGTGTCCCCCTCACCTCTCGGTTTCTTTCTCCATCAGCACAAACGTGAACCTTGAATCGGAGATCAGAGCGCATTAGTGCCAGAACTTCGTGCCTTTGTGAGTGTTTACATATTGAGGGATGCGAATATATATATGTACTGAAATTGCCTTGCTAAACAAAATAAGGCCACAAGTTCCTTGAGAAGGAAGACAATTGCCTTGGACAGAGTTGAAGCTTTTATATGTAAACATAATTGCTGTGTTTATTGAAATAAAAGAAAAAGCCATCATCCTGGCAGGGCTGCGTAATCCTAATTTGGAATTTGATCGCTCCGTGATCTCATCGGGGTGGCAGAGCTTCTCCCTCCATGCCAAGTTAATGTTTCGTTATTCGGCAGATGCAGTGCATGTGGATGAACACCTGACAACTGTCCTTCCCCTCTTTTTAGATGACTCAGAAGGTGCAGCGTTTCAGTGAAACACAGGACAGCACTCTGGCAGCTTGGTATTCCTCTCTGCTTCCACAAGCTTTGTTTATGCATTATGTAGAAAGAGATAATAAAGAAATAAAGAAAATAAGACTAAAATGATTAAAATATGTCCAAAAATAGTCTTTAACTATGTTAGATAATAGGGTGGTGACATGGAGATTGACTGCATCTGTCTGCTGTCTGGACAGGGGAATAAAAAGTGTACACAAGTGATTAAAAATACATTAGAGAGAGCAGCCGTCTCCTGACTTCATACTCTGGCAGTCCCAGGAGCTCATGCGGCTGATGCATGAAACAAGCTAGTATTTGTTTTGTTTGACGCAGGTAGCTTCAGTTCCCAGGGGAGGTTTGCTGTTAATGACTTAGCAAAGAAGGAGCGTAGGTGTGAGGGTGGGCTGGGATTAAAAGAGAAGGGAATAAAAGCAAGAGCTGGAGCTAATCACCACAGGCTAATTAGTCTTTCAAATGTATGCAAACATGCTCAGGTTTCTAGTCTGGAGAGATTTTATGCAATCTGTGTGATTTCAAGGTAATTTAAGCAACGGCGGTGTTATTTATTGTTGTCGAGTTATTGTTGCATCTAACTTTCTGAGAGCAGATGATGAATATGATATGTGGCGAAAGAAGGCTTTCGGGTGAATGACAAATTAGGTGAAAACCCTTCAGTGATGACAGAGAAAAAGTTGGAAAGTTATGCTCACCGTCTGGTGAAGCATTCCTATCCTGATGGTAGTGGTCTCTTCCAGGATGAACATTGCTTGCAAACAGAGAGATCAACAGGGTCACTGAAAAGCTGATGAGTGAGCAAATGATATCAATGTGGACTTCAGGATCTGTACATCTCCTTTATGTTTAGTTATATAACAGCTGTATGCACTTACTAGCCACTTTGCAAAGTACACCTGTTCTTCTTCAACTGCTCATTAACACAAATATTTTGTCAGTCAGTCACATGGCAGAAACTCAATGCACTTAGGCATGTAGACACACGACAGCTCTGTGATACTATCATGTCAACATGGACTAAAACCTCTGTGGAATGTTTTCAGCACCTTGTTGAATCTATGCTATGAAATATGAAAGCAGTTGTGAAAATAAAACAGGGTCTAACCTGGAGTTAGTGAGGCATACCTAATAAACTGTCTGGTAAGTTCATAACAAAAATATGAACTGGATGTAGATATTTATAAATCTCCTGACACATGTGAACATCTCTCTTCTCCTTGCACTTCATCTTAGATTATAAACTGCATTTTGTTATCTCAGCACCTGTCTTATGTTCACTGACAGCACAGTTGAATTTCATCTAATCTAAATGATATCAGTAATCTGATATATTCATCTAAATGTACTGCCGATGCACCACATAAAAGGAGTGATTAATCTTCTCCAGCACAAAGTGTAGTTTGCTTGGTGCATATCGTCTTTTGAAAACTCACAACCCACTTGCTTGCCATTTGCGTAATACTAGCAAATATACAGAGTGCCAGTGGGTGAGTTAATGTTCATATAAACACACACATGCCACGACAGGGAAACAGATAGAAACAAGTATTTTGAGGCAGCTGGTCAAATTGAACAATTTTAATGTCAGTTTCATATGTATAGTTAATAATCTTATATTTACCATGTGGGGACGGTGCCTCAGTGGGTGTTATATCAGCAAGATGATGCTGAAAGAATGAAAAGCAATGAACATAAACTAATCTCATGCCTCTCTCTTTCTCTCTCTCTCTCTCTCTCTCTCTCCCCCCCACACACACACACACACATACACACACACCTTCCGTGGATGTTTAGAATCAATCCCAGGATGCATTGATGCTGGCAGAGCATAGTGAGCCAGCAGCAGCAAGGTAATGTGTGGTTCGTATCGATACACCACAAACAAAAACTGAAGCAAACGACAAGTCATCCTTTTACAGTACACATACTAGACTATTTCTTGACTGTATGGGATCAATAACTCCATGCAGTCACCTCCGATTATTTGAAACATCTGACTTATCAAATCAACCCACTGCTTTAATTAATTTTAAAGGTGTTTGTAGGATTTTAGTACATTTGGCTGATAAAAACTATAGATATCAAGGGAAAGCCAACAAGTCTCTATCAGAGGATAAAAACATCGACTTCTCAGCACTTGTACACTTAAATTCAGAGTATACAGTTCTGTGAAAAGGAAGGTGTTGTGAAAAAACACATAAGCATATTCTTAGTGCTATTGTTCTTTAGGAATTAAGCACATAAGTAGCAGCCAGGTGACGCTAATCCAATATACTTGATTAAATGACCCTCACCAAGCAGGAGCACCTCTATAAAAGCTGAATTTATATCAGCTAGAGCATTCAGGTGTGTTTCAATGCATTGCCAAGGAGGAAAGAGATCAGCAATGACCTTAGAGATGCAACTCTTGATGTAACTCAGTGAAAAGATTATAAAAAGTGAAAAACATTCACAACAATTACAAATCTTCTCAGGAGCTGGACAGCAATGCTCAGAGAAAGTGCAAAAAACTTAAGAGCTACACCATGGGCCTCTACAGGCCTCTGTTTGTTAAAGATCATGACAGTAAAACGACTGAACAAGTAAGGATTGCATGGAAGGGTTAGCAGGAGGAAGGCTCTTCTTTATAAAAAGAACATGAACAAGACTTCTGAAACAATGTCCAGACCAAACTGAAGAAATGTGACCATAATGCACAACACCACATTTGGCAACAACAACGGCATATCAGCACAATAAATGTGGTTCTATAAGCTACTGAGTTATGGGATGTTCTTAGCATTTTCAAGGAACAGTAGAGTCCAGTGAAAACTTTCTTTTTAATATGACTGAAGATCGTGTTTGTCTTATTTGTACGCAAACTCCAAAATGCAAAAATAGGAAGTGGCGAGCTATTTCTTGGCCAGATTCTTTGACTTCTCAAAGACCTCATAGTAAAGTTAGCATATGGTGTGAGATTTATCATGTGCTGTGTACTGACTTATTGTCCACCACCCTGGACCATGTTCCAAATCAGTGTTCTCTACTTCACTGCTGATATTTAAGACCTTACTTCTGGAGTCTATTTGAGAATTATTCGCAAACCTTAAGTCTTAAACACACCCTGCTTCCCCTAGATTGAATCCCTGCCCTGCTGGTCACCTTGCCCGCCAGCCATTCATGCCCTACTCAATCCTCACTGGGTTTTATGTGTGTCAAGGCCAGAATGGAGTGTGCCTGCTCAGAGATAGCCCAGTGGGATTGCAGCGTCCACCCAGCTCCTGGCTTTATTACCTCCATCTGTTTCCTGTGAGCGAGCCCCAGCTGCAGCAAAATAACAGTGGAGCATTTGGGAAAAGCATCAGCCTGATTTAGGAGTCACAGCACTCCCTCCGCCACCCCCTCCCTGTCCATCCCCCTGCTGCGTCTCAGCGCGATGTGCTGCATTTCACATAAGCACATTCCTTGATAATAGTACAAATCATGCCTCTTTTCCCTTCTTTCACTCTTCATTTCCTCTACATTTACCTCTCCCTGTCTCTTTCCGCTTCCAATCAAGATGCAAGTCTTGTCGTACTCATGACTCTCCTGTTGCTTTCCTCTACCTCCTGCCTTCTGTCTCCCATCACCTTTAACCCCACTCTCTCAAGAATACATGTTATTTAGGATGCTCTCTCCCTGTAGCCCTGAGAGACGTCCACCCTTGGGGTTAGTCTCATCTAACTGTCCCTTTATAGATCGTTCAACTTCCTGTGAGCTCGGATGCTTTCGCGCGTGGAAATGACAACAGGCGCGCACACACATACATCCAGTGAAGAAATCCCAAATCCCTCTCCGTTTTCTCCTGCTTCTCCTCCTATCAATAATTCAAGCCTTATTGATGGCAGCCTAGGCAGGGGGAGGCGTTGGAGGCTTTGAACAGAAGGTCAGGCCTCACCAGGGCCCCTGGGATGGCATTAATTAGATACTTCCTGGTGCCCCCTAAACAAACACCTCCACACTAGATCTGCTCTCATTACCCTTCCCCTCGCAGCAGGTACTGAAAACCTTGACATATTCATACAATAGCCAATCACTTGCACCCTTAGCTTCTTTCCTGGGAGGGGTTCCTGGCCACCCCCCTAGACACACATAAACACATCGAAACACACCTCCACAAGCTGACCTCGAAGTGTAACCAAGCCCCTAGCAGCTATTTCTGTTTCCCACTAACACTAGGGTGTTTGTTCTCTTCCTCATCTTGCCTGACTTCCAGTCTGACCTTTCATGGACTGATCACTCCTTATTACCCGTCACTCCATTCCAACCTACCCACTACCACTCCCACTGATCTGAGTTTCTGTCCCAGCACCTCATTACAAGAGTGATGGCTCACTCACGCTCCCCCATCAGGCAGCCGCTTCCATCCTCATCTGTGGCCATTCATCTCTGTAGCAAAGGGGGAAGGTAAGAGGAGGACAGTAAAAAACAAACAAAAGGAATGTTAAGGCAGACAGATATAGGGAAGGAGAGCAGAAGTGCTGACGGTTAAACAAGACAAAAGTCTTGTTAAGTTCATCTTTGCTTTTCTTTAAGTTGTCTAAAATAATCCCCTTTAAGATGCTGAAACACCAGAATTACCGCCTAAAATGTAAGACCCAGAGGCTGAAAAGTGTAAAAACTGTGAGCTGCAACACTTCTACTGAAATATTATGCCACATTAAATCTTTGCTCCAGAATAGGCATCATTATGCATATGACCTGGTTGAATAAGACTAACTGTCTGCAACCATTCTGGGAGTGCTGTGCAGCTCTACTTAACCCACTGGCTAAAG
Source organism: Pundamilia nyererei (assembly GCF_000239375.1). Taxonomy (NCBI): domain Eukaryota; kingdom Metazoa; phylum Chordata; class Actinopteri; order Cichliformes; family Cichlidae; genus Pundamilia; species Pundamilia nyererei. The sequence goes on along the minus strand of NW_005187402.1, from coordinate 9,133,142 downwards.
TATGGACTGAGGAAGCTGATTGTGTGCTTCAGGGCTGAGTTGATTGCACTAGATGAGATATTTATCATCTGATGCAGTCACTTGGGGAAAAGCCACATGTGTGGCAGCAGCTGCCTGGAAAACACAGTGCCCACAGAATTCATATGAGCACAACCCAGCCAAAATCCCACCAGAAATTACAAGATGTGACCCATAACTATGTGCCCACTCCCTTCTATTTTTGCAACCCTAGAAATGCATCAGAGAGGCAAAGAGGCAGCACGGGCACAGACTGGAAACTGGACTCGTGTTACAAACAGAGACAATACCGCACTGCTAAATGAACCGAACAGTCTATATGCTCATTTTGAAACATACTAAAATTTACCTCTGCCACTCTGAGCAGACCTCTGAGCAGACCTCTGAGCAGGGTTCACCGACCTGAGGCCGTGAAAACTTTTCTGAATGTGACCTCTGGACATTTGCAATGTATGGCGAGTACTTTTACACACACACACATTCAACCTGCTTCTTCCACAGGCCAAAGTCCCCACGTGCTTCAAGACAGTAACAGAGTGACTGGGAGTATGATGGCTGTCTGCTGTAAAATATCACAATGCAGATCTAAATGTGGACAATCTGTACTTGTTATAATGGACTGTCATGTGTTGAATACATGTTGAAGCTTTCACAGTGAAGGTTAAGAGTTGGCTAAAGGCAAAACAGAGCGGCAGAGCAGTGAATAACACTTAAATAAAAAGTGGTTACAAAAATGAATGGGTGGATGGTGTACTTGCTATTATTATTCAAAATAGCATTTTAACATCTACTTTAACTTCTCTACTTTTTATTGTAGCTTTCTTTGGTGAATTGTAACTTTATGAGAATGAAAAACATCGATTTTAACTACATATTCTGTATGGACAAGCTCAATAGGGGATAAGGGATGGAAATTAGCAGTAGCATCAAATTGCAATATACTTTTAAAATAAAATCTGCATTAAGACATTAGTTAGTAACATGTTACAGTAATTTGAGGTTTCAGCTTGTGTAACTGAGTAAAAAGGCACAGATGATGCTCTGTTACTTTGACAGTTTGCAAACTTACTCTCACGGTGGGTGGTGTTGCATTTCCTTTCATTTGGTAAAGGTTATGCATCACTGAGCAGCTTTCATTAAAAAGATTTAGGTGGCATCTTGTAATCCAGTATCTAGCTCCTATTAATATATTTATGGTACAAGGGGAACTGATTGTTGAATTGATTTGATTCAGCCAAGACAGTATGAGTCATCGTGTGCAGATCACGAATGTCTGTACAGCATTTCACGGCACTCTCAGGCTGTGCCAGTAGCACAGCTATAACAGAGGACTGCTAATTAACATCCAAAGATTTTCAACTTTGAGGCAGTTTCTGCACTCTTTTAGACATGCAGACCTCCTGGTTTTCTGTCCATAAAGCCTGTGAGGGCTTTTTAAACAAGTTGTGGTCCTTTACCCACAAACCGCTCGATCTTGATGTCTAACCACAGTGACCAAATATACTGACACACACATAACTCCACTGCAAGTTAAAAAGACATAGTTTATCTCTGAGGCAGCCCAGCAGGAGAGTGTGCCGAGCACATAGTTTGCCTTGAGGCATTTCCACAGCTTGTCCTTCGAGCAAGATAAAGGGTGAACGGGTTGTCTTCCTTTCCTGCATAGTAAGTCTGATTTAAAGAGGAAACAGAGACAAGACAAAATACCCTTCCCTGCTGCTTTTGCTATTGATTGAAAAGTAGCAAGGGGAGTAAATCATCTAGCTCTCCACTAGTGTATCATCTAGAGCCAGACGCAAAGCTTAAGATTGGATCTGTTTCTCAGAACATGAGGCCTCCAGCATCTTAAAGACCTCTCGTATCCTAATAAAAACAACCAAAGGCATTCTATTTAAGCTTTTGCATGCTCTTCATTTTACCCTTCACCCAGACAATGTCATTCCCCCCCCCCACAAAGCCAATTCAGACCTGGGCTCTCTAGTCCATGCCTATCCTCAAGCAGACAATGTCACCACACTAAATATCAGTTTTCATGAATCATTCCCCCCCAGAGCCCCTTATTTTGTTCTAGATCCACAGCTGAAAACAAAGGTTGGTGGAATTGGATATTAATTGTGTTCCATCAGAGCTGATTACTAGAGAGGTGTGCACGTAGCTGTTGTGCGCCTCCACACGCTGAATGTGTGTGTGTGTTTGGAGTGCATGTCTGTGCATGTGCGGACACCGCGTGGGCTGGTGAATCACAAATCTATTTTGGTATTGAAGAGAATCAACACTGAGAATATAATTACAGTCATCTCTGTCAGTGCAGGGGAATATGACAGAGGATGTTGGGCCCTGCAGGCTGAAACACTCGTGGAGAAGAATACAAGAACACTGAGCAATACCTTGTATTCGCATATATATATACATATATATATATATATATATATGTATATATGTAAATATGTTATGACTCCTGCTAATTAATTTCAATATTGTGTTTTCTGAAAACCCAGTGGGATGTCACTGATGAACATAAAATAAAATTCTTTGTTTTTGCTTTAAGATTTGCCCTCGCGGAACAACAGCGCCTCTCAACACTGTGTTAAGCACATTTTGCTAAATCAGATTAAAAATCTAATGGACAATATTGCTGTCTGGCAAAAATAGGTCATCAATACACTTCTTTATAAAAGATGAATGTGCTTTCTTTCTTAAATAGAAATTAAAAATGTAAAAATTTTTTCTTAAGGTCGGGGGGGGGTTCGCCAGACAAGATATCAGCACCGTGACTGTTTCTGATTGGCTGGAGATCGTTATTGCACAACTTGCTCGTCATCTAACTAATATCACGAAACTGTTCAAATCCCCCAAATATCTATAAAGACCTGCTTCTGAAGTTCAGAAATTTCTTTATGTATATATACAGTATATGTATAATACTTTTTAAAGAACATAAGAGCAGAGGGCACAGTATCCATGTCTTACAGGGTATAAAATCGACTTAAACAGTCTTAATAGATTCCCCTCTTGATCTTCTTTTTACTTCTGAGGCTTACATTCAGCTCAGTGCTGTGGGCATCAGGGATTCTCACTGGATGTTTTATTCAGTACAAATCTTGTTCATTTACCAATCTGCTTTGTGCCAAGTAGACAGAGTTGTCTTCTCTCTTCAGCTGTGAAATTAAAACTGTGGGAAAAAAAAATAACCCTGGTGGCCACTGCAGAAACTCTTAAAGGGAGAATATGTGACTGACCTTGTGTCTGCGTATACCTCTGGGTGCAGTGACGCATGCACAAAGAGCATGTCTGTGTCCGAGAAAATGTTTAATGCACGATTCTTGACTTAAATTCCATCACACGGTGAGCACTGTGGTCCTGTGTGTTTGCGTGTGGTTTAGAAAATCCTCTGGTTGCCTGTACTGCAAGATTGTGCACATTTGAGATGACTTAGTGAACACTATATGTGTTTGATTGTGTGCAAGTAGCCAATATTGACCTTCATTACAGGAGCAACTAAAAAAATGCAGGCAGGGGTCAAACACACTCTACTGGGCAGTGTTGGGAAGGAGGTAGACCTTATTAGCGATTAGTACAGAGTCCTCGGGGGGCCAGCTTCAATTACTGCACACAGCTTGCCATTGGGGGAGCCTAAATCCACACCGCTAAGCAGCCTAACCCACATCTGGAAGAGACATCTCTCACACTGAGCCAAGCAGACTTCAGCTTAGAGGAAGAAGATATCATTTGGGTGTGATAAACTGGTAGTTTCATCCAAGCATATGGCGACCAAAAATGTAAACACACAAGACAAGATCTGTGATGATTGTGTTTTCATCTGTCTCTCCTTCTCCTCTCCTAATCAGTTATGCTCTTCAGGATGCAAGTATCTAAGTGTCAGCCCGCTGACTACCGTAACCAGTGAACCGGCTAATTTCTGACCTGTCTCCATGGTCACAGAGAAAGCTGTCATTCTCGGTTCGTACGGCATTACAAAAGCAAACCATCCATCAGGAGCTCAAACATAAACTGTCTACACACAGCCTCCTGCAAGCAGAAGACATACACACACAGCTTGAGCTTTAGCTAGCTATATATGATTCAAACCCTGAAGGAGTTGTGTACCATTATATTTTCTGTATGTCTGTATTTTGAGTCTGTATACCACACCAGTAAATTTAATAGATTATGTACCACTATGTAGGAAGCAATAAAAATGATTTTGTTTTTTTATTCTTTGTTACAGTGGGCCTTTTTCCTGCCTCTCTCTGCTCTAATCCCCCAACAAGGCACGGCAGATGTCTGCCCCTCCCTGAGACTGAGCCTGGTTCCGATGTAGTTTTCTTCCTGTTGAAAGGGAGTTTTTCCTTCCCACTGTCACCAAGTGCTTGCTCATAGGGGGCAGGCTGTATGTTGAGATTTCTTTCTAATATTCTATAGTCTTTATCTTATAATATATAGAGGCTTGAACTGACTGTTGTTGTGAATATGTGCTATATAAATAAAACTGAAATGAGATTTTTTTAAATAGATTTCAGATCCATATGTGTAATCAATATGTGGGATGTATGAGTGGAAAATGTGGTCTTTATTCAGAAAACAAGGCTCTTCGCCTTTATTTATTTGATTAACGGTGAAGATTAGTCAGGAAAGCAGGGATTGCCTCAGGTCGGAGGCAAACCCAGGCCGCTGCATTTCGCCTTGCAGCATATGGTCACCTACTCAAACTGTGAGCTAAACTGGCACCTAGCAAAAAACATATATTGACACCATACTGGCAAAAGCATGTGCACAACTTATTGCATTCTAGGACTGCTTTTTCAGAGTGACTTTAGATTTGTAACAACAGTTTTGGTTTCAGTTTTGTGACCACCAAAACAATTCATTGCTGTTTGAAAGCTACATCAGTCACGCATGTCAGTGCTTAAAAACTGAATTCAAGTGTAAACAGTCTGGTGCTCATTTACGGTCTCAAGCTTCATTCAAGTGTGTTTATGTGACATGGTTTTTATTGGCAGATGGATTTAACCCAGTTGAAATTAAACTGGAATCAATTTCTTTTCTTTTTTTTTAAATTTCTTTGCACTTTAGGGACTTCTTTTCTATTTCAGTCCTAATCCTCTTGAGAAAACGTTCAAGGCCAAAAGCTCTATTAGCTATATGATTTTA
>NW_005187402.1:9070186-9127551 GCF_000239375.1 Pundamilia nyererei | reverse complement strand
TAAATGAAAACTCTCAAAGTATGAATCTGATTCTAATAACAAGGATAAAAATATCCATCAAACCATGTCTGGATCCGCTGGGTTTCCAAGTTGAAAATCAGGATAAGAGACAGCAGTAAATGTACACATTCTTCTGTGGAGCTACCAGAGAGAGAAAAAGAGACAGGGGCTGAGGGACACAGAACAAAGGAGGGAGAAGTTGGCAGAAACGTCTCCATGCTTACTTTGGAGGAGATGCTACCCATGGGAAAGTAGTATTTTTTGGTCAGAATCAGTTCTTGCTGGCTACATAATTGCAGCTTTAGCAGACACTAATGATAGTCACAGATGAAGCACTAACTGCTGTTTCTCAGCACAAAGAGCCTAAAATCAGACATTACTCTTTGTGAGGAAACAGCTTTTTAAACCAGCACATCATCTTTCATAAATCCAGCTTCCACATTTCATCAGCATCAGACCAGGAGGTTTATGTGTTGAGGGCCAAGTATAACAGTGTCTGCGTCAGTGGTGAAGTCCCTGTCCAGAAGAGGCTCAACTACAGAGGCTGACCTTTCAGTAACTCATAAACATCTCCGATACAAACATACATGCGCATGCACAGTTAGCCGGACAGTAAGCCCAATCCCCTTTCCCTCAAAAGAGACTAAAGACAATTGGATTAATGCTCAAACTGTTAAGCTTCACAGCTTATAGATCCTGAAAGTCCTGTAACAATGTCATCGTCAACAGCAACAAAACCACAACAGATATAAAAACAAATCAGTGGTAGATAGATAGATAGATAGATAGATAGATAGATAGATAGATAGATAGATAGATAGATAGATAGATAGATGTGCATTTCAACAAGCAAAAGTCCATAGTAAAGAGTGTGTCTGCTTGTAACCGCAGAAAAGGGAAAGAAAAGTGAGTTCAGATAGGATGAAAACGGGCTCCCTTCTCCTCTAGAAAGCATTTTCCACCTGGTTAAGTCACACAGTCTACCTTGATGTGAGCAGAACAGTGAAATCTGCTCCCGAAAGACGAGAGGAGTGAGATCAAAGCAACGCTGCAGGAGAGCAGCAACCAAAGCAGAACAGGACGCACATGGAGGCCACAGCACCACCAGCTCTCTCTTAATGGCTGAAATACATGTTGCAATGAAGCATAAGCAGCCCGCCAGACAAGAACAGTGTCTTGTTGCCGTAACTACGCCATGCACTGCGAGCTCAAGGGGATGAAGTTTGCAGAATTCAGAGCTGACAGCGTTTGGGTCCGGTTCAGTACATTGCTGTGACCTTTTGCTTGCTGACTGAATTGACAAGCTTGTGAAAAGGTTCTGCTCTCTTGCAGACAGATCATGTGGATAGCTAACAGTGATGCTCACCAGAAAGCATAAACAGAAGCATGGAAAGGACAAAAGGGAGAAAAAAAATGGAGGAATGTGGAAATATGCCTTGTTTAGACTTGAGTGCTCGGTTTCATGCTGTCTTGTCATCTTTGTGTTATGACAGCTCAGACAGAGCACAAAACCAAAGTTATAGCTGGTAATTGGATAGGGCAAAAGGCTCCCCGTGTGTGGTCAGTCACAAGAGCCATCCAATCTGAAGAAAGAAGCTCAATGATTTCGTTCACTTTCATCTAACCACAGCATGTCCGCAACAATTTTCCCTCTTTTTTTCCCTCCCCCCTTTTCTCGCCTCATCGGTCTAACCCTGCAGCGGTGTGAGCGTGCCACGGAAAAGTGTCGGCGTTGACTTGCTCTGGCACCTCTCCCCACTGTGGTGATACAGACATCAGTGAATGACAGCGTGTGAACAGCCTCTTGTGGATTTAGAGGGTTTGCACATCAACAATAGGCAGCCGCATTATACGGGACATGTAATCAGCACAGTTTTAACCTTGGCTTGTTTTTAGCGGAAGCCTCCCCAGAAGAGCAGTCTGAGCAAAAAAAAAAAAGGAAAAAAAGTGAGGAGAGCACTTGAGGACTTTCTGTTCCCAGGCTGTTACTTTAGCAATTCACATGCAGTTAGTTCTCAACCTCTAAGCTGCAAACCAACATAATTAATACTTGAATAGACCTGGGTGTCTATTCTTTTCTTTCCTCTGTTCGTGCCTCTTTTTATGCTCTCAAAAGAGCTCAGCGCCTGCAGGCCTTCATTTAAGCTCGTTCTGAGTTGCGAGGAACACTGATTTAAAAAAATAAATAAATAAAAATGAACTGCATGTTAAAAGAAATAGTTCAAATTTGCTGGAAAACATGCTTATTTGTTTTGTTGCTGACTGTTACCTGAGAATGTCAGTATCAGTGTCACGTCTGTGTGCTAAAAATAAAGTTTAGCCAAGAATAACGATGGAAAATGCTGGAAAACTGACACCACCTCAAAATCTCTTCGGCGTGTTATATACACTCACTGACCACTTTATTAACTGCTCCTTTATGCAAATATCTAATGAGCCAATTACATGGAAGCATCTCAGGGCATTTAGGCACATAGACAACCTGCTGAAATTTAAAATAAGAATCAAAATGAGGAAGTAAGGTGATTAAAGTGACTTTGAACATGGCATGGTTGTTCATGCCAGATGGGCAGAAACACTAACACCCAATTTCTAGGCTTTATTGAGAATGACTTTAATAAGAGACAATATCCAGTAAGGGGCAGTTCTGGTTATGATGGAGGAAAATGGCCAGACTGCTACGAGCTGATAGGAAGGCAATAGCAGATGGCAAACAGCAGCAAAAGACCATACCAAAGGCCATTCCTGTCAACTAAGAACAAGAAACCAAGGCTACAGTTCACACAGGGTCACAGAAGACTGTTACCTGGTCTGGAGCAAGCAACATGAAAGCATGGATCCATCCTGCCTTGTATAAACAATTCATGCTGCTGGCGGAGTTATAGCTTGGAGGATATTCTATTAGTATGCTTTCCGCTCAACTGAATCTAATTTAAACACCGAGGCCTACCTGAGCATCATTATCTACCACTTCCACCCCTTTATGACTGCAGGGTACCTGTCTCATACCTGCTCAAAACAAGAACCACAGTCACCACAACTCAATCCAACAGAGCACCTCTGGGAATTGGTGGAATGGGAGATTCACATCGTGGATGTGCAGCTGACAAATCTGCACCAACTGCGTGATGTCATCATATCCAACCTTGTACCTAATAAAGTGGCCAGCGAATTTACATAGACGTCACTCATTCCTTTGCAGACTCTGGCATTTTTCATCTTCAGCTTTCGCCTCATAGCTGTTTCTATTTTTGTTTTGTGGTGTCATATTTAGCTGAGAGGGGATATCTAGACTTTAGAAACGTAGTGAAACCACATGACAACAAACACATCTTACACGTGTGTTTATATGTGTGTGGTTGAGGTGGCTGAAGGTTATTGGAGAGGAGACTTCTGATGCTGCTCGCTTCATGCCTGAAATCTAAGCGTATGATGTTAAGTGGCTTAGTAAAATGGGACTGTACCTGAACTGAAAACACTTAAAATTTCCAGAAGAAAAACCCACAAAATTGAATTTAACTGGGCCCCATTAATTCTGCAGTACCAGAGATTCAGAAGTGCTGATGAGTCAATTTTGTTACCCCTGATACTGTTCTTCATTTTGTGCTAAGATAACCAGCTGCTGGTTGTGTGTTATCCATCTTCTGCTGTCAACAATTATTCTAAAACTGACAGCGTTTCATTATGGTAGAAAAATTCAGGTTATCTTGCTCCTTCATTTCTCCCAGAAATCCCCCACTCGAGCAGTTTGTCCACAACCTCCAGTTTTCAGGTGTTATTTACTGTACAGCTGCCGTCGTTCCATAACTGACACAGCACTCCTTCTCCTCCGCTCTGAGCCCTGTTTTGTTGCGAACACAGCCATCGGCCTTCACTCCCCTCTGTGTTCCTTTGCAATCTCATTCTGCCTCTCCTTCTGCTGGAACAGTTTGATTTGAATGCAGAACTGCAGCTTTCTCAGTCTCGCTGTAGCTGCAGGCTGTCTGTTAGATCAAGGCTTTTTGCTTTTTCATCTTTAGACAAGGAGAAGAGGAGGAATCTCCCAAGTTCCTTGACTGAATAGTGCTGCTCGGCCCTTTTGGCTTTAGTCAGAACATCATCAAACGGACAGTGTGAGGGAGGAAAGGAACAGGGGAGATTGAGGGCCGATAGACGGAGCTGAGATCAAGGTCCCGACGGGGGCCATCACTCCCACTCGCTACACACTGATGATTCACAGAGTGGATATCAGCTGGTTGGCTCACCCTCAGCTGCACATTTCTATCAAGCAGGCAGAGATGGAACAGAAAAATCTCACCTTCTGCTCCTGCGTTCAAACGGTTTTCTGACTGCGCAGCACGCAAAAAAGAAAACTACACTCACCTTATTTACAACAGACTGTAAACTGAATCTCCATTTAATAAAAACAGATTGGAAATATTCATATTAATTTTGGACTATTAAACAATAAAGTGTTATTTTCAACTGATTGGTGCATAGTGTGAATGAAGCTGGTGGTAAGAAACGACTCCCAGAATGCACTAGGGCAGCAAAATACGCGTTAGCTGTTTCTGAACTTCCATAACATTGTACACTATAACTTTTCAGCCAATTGCACTGCAGCTAGAGTCTCCAAACACATAGATCATAAATTCAACATTTTACAATTTTGGTAGTGCTCATGTTTGCGTTCTTTTATTCACTTTCTCACTCAATGGTTAATCCAGCACACAAATTTGGGGCTTCACCCTGAAAAGTCGTGCCCACTGCAGCTAACTGTTAATAAGTCTGAAGCTTTGATTTCAAGGTCTTGATTTTTTGGACAACACAACTCAGATGTTTTTAATCCAGCTTTGAATAACTTTAAATTCCAGTGAATTTATCAGCAGTGAAGTCAGCTACCTCGTTTATATAGAGAGAGCTATGAGGAGGCTCAAATCAGTCCTTTTGCAGTCCACTCGGTTTACAGTGGATCACCATAACCCACCCATGTTTTTTTAATCTGCCTGCATGTTGCAGAAAGAAACATGCCCATCCTTCATCATCATATTTGCTCATTCATGGCCTCCAGGCATTATTTTTGCCTTTAAGGTTCATATTAACAGAGCACAACTTACACAAGCTGTAAACATACATTCAGCACAGTCTGCCTTGTAAAGCACTTGTAGACAGACCACAGAGGAAACGGGCTCTAAATGCTGCTGCAGTGATGCTGTAACAAGCCTTTGGTAGCGTTTAACACATCCGTCATTTGTCACATCCACCAACCATAAAGGTCAAAGGAATTTTTCAGAGTAAGGAGCGCACTGAATTCTTAAACCCCAGAAACTGATTGAACTTGTGTGTGTCGGCTAAGTTGAATGATGGCCTGGAAACCAGATGGTATAGACCATTAACTTCAAATGTACAGAAGAGGGGGGGGGGAGAAAAGAAAGAAAAAACAATCTTTGAAGACTAGTGCTAATTCTGGATAATAAGCAACTGAGCTGGAGGGCTGTGTCCATCTAGTGTTTGGACTCTGTAACTGTAACATTAACATGAAAGATAGCATTACAGTATGTGTGCTACAGGAACATAATGTGGTTTCCTGAGCTGTAAGCGTGTGTAAATGTGTTACTCTAGTTTGTTCTGCACTTCAGCACGACTTTCTTCTTGCATTACATCCCTCTAGCTGCAAAGATCTGCACTGATTGCATGCAATGCTACAGCAAAACAGCAAGGAACCAAATCAGAGGAAGACAGTCATGGGTCATGGGTTTAAGAAAAAAAAAATTAAATGGTTTAAACCACCGTTTTATTTGGCATAATTTAAAAATCATTTCACTGTTAGTTCATTTATACAAATATGCTTTTGTTATTTATAAAACAATTACAGATTTCTACAAATCAAGTTCCCAGTGTAAAAGCGTAGTACCACGCACACGGTAGCATACAGCTCCAGGACACAGACACAGAGCCCACAGGTGTATGTTCCACTTTAACAGCATCATCTAAGTGAATTTGGGACATGGAAAGAAAAAAAAAAACGAACTCACCACAGATGACAGTTTTTAACATAACGTGCACTTACATTCAACTCTCCACAAACCTATCTGGGAAATGTTCACACATCTTCTGGCAGATGTCAAACCGCATCACTGTTATCACAAAAACCTCTTGCTCGGTTTGCACTTCAGTTATTCTAGACTTTACACCGGCCACAATCTAGGCTGACTTATTATATACCCGCTCAAAGGTGTACATGAAAATAACTATAGTAAAAAAGGGTTTCTATATTTGCTGCCAGCTGTAAGCAAAAAATAAAAAATAAAAAGAGCAGCTAGTCATTACAAAAACTATTTTACAAAAACGTATAAAAATCTTCAGATGTGACAAAGCACGTTCCACCTACACACCTTTTTGCTAACCATATGTGCAAGTTCCGCTTGTGCCTTATTCCACCATGCAATGCAGGGAACCGCAATCTGTTAAGAAGTGTGGAACTCAAGAGCTTCGTTTCACAAATGCAAAGACTTGCTGCACAAGATGTCAGTTTAGCACCTGTGTCTTGAAAAAAAAAAGTCTGCAAGATGAGTGTATTTACTGGCAGGAAGTAAGGCAGAGGGCTTCTGAAAATTCACAAAAATAAAACTCTTGAGTTGGGTGGGACCTGTGCTTAAACATCTTGTGGCACTTTCAGAGCTACAATGAGAAGCTTTGGGTTTGACGAAGAAGACTGCTATTGTCTTTGATTTAGATAAGGCACCTAACCAAAAAAATAAAGGCTCCTTTCATATTGTACAAAAACTTCTATTACATGATTAAAAAGGGAGCCATCACGGTTCTTCTATGATGAAACCAAGACAATAGCGTATTACAAGTATATAGCCAATGTAAGCCAGTTAAAACATATTGCTTTACTGATTCAGTTAAGCGGTGTCATAATTGATGAATTTCAGTGGAAGACAATAATGAAACTGAAAAGAAATATGGAGTTCTGGTTTATCAAATTGAAATATTAACTACAACACACATACCTCTTACTGATCAAATAAACAGACTATTACAAAAACATTTACCTTTGGCCGTACTTGTAGGTTAAAAAAACATTTATGGAAAAAAAAAATCATTTACAGAGTAAATTCACTATGATTAGACAAAATACAGCCTCCTTGACCACCACCCTATCAGAGAGAAATTCTTAGGCATGTTTTTAAATGGCACTCGGTGTGAGCTTCAACAGTTAATAAGTAGACAGAGAAGCTTCACGACAACCTGACTTCCTGACTGCGTAAGCTCCAAAACTCCTGTACCAGCATCAGTTAATTTGGCTGAGTCTTTATTACACCTGCTCCTCCATTACTGAAGAGGACAAATGGTGTGCTGCTTTTAATGGGTCTGGCTTATCTTCAAAGACCTACTGGTTCTTCCGTGTGGAGAAGTGAAAGAGCAGTGCGAGAGGCTGAAGGGGCAGCCTGCCAACAGCTCTAACACACCAGACTGAGCACAAGGGAATTGTAATAAGGGAATTTAACCTTTAATCTGTGCATTTGGTTTAAGGGCTACTGGCATTTCCCCAGGAGTCATCAAACCATGTCTGGGCTCAAACTGCTTGAAATTAAAACTTGTTCACCTTCTACTCGGCTGTTCATTACGTCTAAATAGTCAAAGTCAAAGCATCTTGATGGTAACCTTGCTTGAGACTCATGAGATGCAACCTAGGTGAGAATTTGAGGTAGTCATTAGTTCTCCACCTGAACAAAGGCAGATCTCTTCTCTCCAGTCAAACAGGGTAGCTTGGTTGGTTTGTTGGTTTAGATGTTATTATGGCTTGTGGCAACCATTATCAGCATTTTATAAGGCAAAGCAGAGAAGCTAAAAATGTAGAACAGATGTAAAATGAAACGTGTAAATATCAAAAGTTAAAATGCAAGAAAAATAGAGGAGAAACGGTCAGTCGCTCTCATTAAGGCATGGTCATTTTGGTGATGATGGCAACACGGCGAGATCCTCCTGGCGATGAAGAAGGAAGAAAAGAGTAACAGAGGAGCCAAAAACTGCCAGAGGTGATACGGAGACAGCCGATTGGTGACCTTTGTTCCTCAGCCTTCCCTTTGCATCCGTGGATCTCCACCATCCCCTCTCCACAGTCCAAATCTGGGAACCATTCATTACAAAAGCACACACTTTTCTTTTTTCTTTTTCGTGACTGGATACAACACTGCCCTCACAGCTTCAGAAAACACCTCCTTGACCCCATCCTGCAGCAGTGCAGAACACTCCATGTATTTAACAGCCCCAATCTGCTTGGCTAGGGCATTGCCCTGCTGCTGGGTTGTAGGGACCAGACCCTGCTCCTTTAACTTCTTCACCGTTTCTGCGTCACTTCTTAGGTCCTTCTTTGTGCCTACCAGCAGGATGGGCACATTTGGGCAGTGGTGAGACACCTCAGGGTGCCACTTGTGCCTGACATTGGCGTGTGAGGAGGGGCTGCCGATGGAAAAGCATATAATGAACACATTGGTTTGGGGATAGGACAGAGTGCGCAAGCGGTCATACTCCTCTTGGCCTGCCGTGTCCCACAGGTTGAGGCTGACAGTGCGGCCATCCACACTCATCTGAGCGCTGTAGTTGTCAAACACTGTGGGAATGTACTCTTCAGGAAAGGCATTGGTTGTATAAGAGATGAGCAGGCAGGTTTTACCCACTGCCCCGTCACCCACCACCACACACTTTATGGTCTGCATCCTGCCTACGACCACTGGGGCTGCAGCACCTGGCAACAGGGGGGAAAAACACCTGAATAACTGCTAACAGCAACATATACACATACTGTGTAGTGATAAACATGCAATTTCATTCCCTGCATGATCGTTAACCGGTGAAGGGATCATAACACAAGATATCCGTTTTATTAGCAGTACAGCTTTTCACCCAGTTAGCAACTGAGCTAACTGTCCCCGTCGTTAACTAATCGACGTAGCGTTCATCACCGTTACATAGGTACGCTCCAATTCCAGATGCTCCCTAATTAACAAACTTTATAAAAGTTGTTGTCCAGGAGAGGCCGGGGTGTGAATGGAAAACAAGAGGCGTTTTTTACCGGTTGTTTACACTTTACTGCTGTTCACTTTTAATACTAGGCGTTCCCCTAGCATATAGCTACTCTCTTACTAGCATCGAGCTAAGGAACTAGCGAATTTGGTGGCTAGCGAGCTAGCTAGTTAGCAAACAAGCTGAAACTTGATTTACAAGTCACTTTCTCAAAAAGATATGTTTAGGACCAGTTATTGCCCCACCAGCTTCTCAAAATTCCTGCTCAATTTTTGTATATACTTCAGAAGTAGTTTCGGGCTGTACGAAAGAAATATAACGGTTTTCATGACTTACCGCCACTTGGCTTTCGATCTCTTTTTGCCTGGTATAGTCAATCACAGCCGCATCCGGGGAGCTGTCTGTCACGTAAAAACCGACGTTGGGAAGTAATGCAAGCTGGTAATTGTAGTTCTATTTTGAGTCAGTCGTTTGCATAACACTAGATGGCGGTGTAAAGCTATTGTCATGACGTTGCACTCATGTAGCCGAAAAATATGCGGAGCCAAAGAGAAAAGTAAGAACAAAACGAGGTGAGTTGTACACTCACATTAACCAAATCACTTTTTACTTAAATTACACTTTTCTAACAGTTTTATTTTACTACATTACCAATATTTGACATAGTAACTAAATGCTAAATCAACTTTTCAAGTGCTAAACTATCCCTCCTTTACAATATGCTGTAGTATATCTCATTAATGCAATAATAATAATAATAATAATCATAATAATAATAATAATAATAATAATAATAAACTGAAATGGAAACATAAGTGCTTAATGTGGTCTGTTTATTCTAGTTAATATTCACATTAGAGAACCTCTTTCTTAAAATGTGTTTATTTAATATTCCATCCATCTGTTTTCTTCTCCTTATCAAATTCAGGCTTGTGGAAGGGGGGCTGGAGCCTATCCCACAGGGGAAGCAGCAGCGTTCACATATTTAACTTAATGCAGGATCAGCCTCAGGATGTTTGTGACATCTATGTAAGCATACAGAAGTTAAGCCAATGTGGGGCAGAGAGTAGAAGGGGTTAAATTGCTATACACAGGGATGCATTGGCATTGTGGCTTCAGAGCAAGAAGGTTCTGGGTTTAAACCAAAGGTACAGCTAGTGTACCTTCCCCAAGCCGATGTGTGATGATTTGTTCTCTCACAGATGCAGAAAGACAGGATAGTTAACTCCATGCAACATCTATAAATTGTAGAATGTAGCTGGCATAATACACAAAGAACAGTAAATCGCATAGATACACAGCAATATGATTGTATATGTAATGTGGCTCAGTGATAAAAAGAATCAAATTATTGTGATTATGTTGTTCACACTTTAGTCAAACATTTTCTTAGTCCTCCTGGACAGAAACGGTTACCAATGCTTTCCTCTCATCGTGGTGAATTGTGGAATTCGTTACCGGGCTTCTTCACTGCCCATTTTTTTTATTCCGCTCTCAAGACCAGCCTCTTCTTTTTGACTTTCAACACAGTTTGAGATGTTTATTTTTTATGTTATTGTTTTATACATTTTGAATTGTATCTTGTATTGCATCGATGCTTTTATTTGTTAATAAATTGTATTAACACAAAAGAAAATACAACATACATATATGTGCTTATAAACTGTAGAATTTAGCTGGTTTGATCCACAAAGAACTGTAAACCTCAGAAACATATGATGGTATAGGAAAATGTACCTCAAGGGTTAAAGGCTAATCCAAGGAATCAAATAATTTGCTTGTGAATCAGTTTATTCTGGTAATGAAATGCACAGAATTACAACATGGCTATTTAATTTTAATAAATACTTCTCTGTTGGAGCTTCTGCTCCATGACCCTGTATTTGTCAGAGTAGAGACGTCAGTTGGGCCAAGGATGATTTTTAAGTTCCTCCAGGGTTAGGCGGTCTTTATGGATCTGGTTCAGAGAACCTGACAGAAAATCCTTGCAGTCTTTACAGAAATAAAATAGAGGTGTCACATTTTTGTGTTCCTGTAAATTCACATGTGGATGATCGATACAGACAAAGGCAAAGATAACACAGAAAACACTTCAAACACAAATTGCAACAGGTTGGGGAATCAACATCCAGCTTACCGTCTGAAATGTCGCTACGTGTCCTAGATTTCGATTTGGTGGAGGTGTCTGGGAGTATGTAGTGCAACAGCTTATCCATCACAGTGCCTAGCTGCAAAACTGTGATGCAGTCTGCTGTATTCGCGTTGGATTCATACAAGTCCAGAGTTATCTCTGAAATCCAGAGAAATATTAATAATGGTGAGGAATTCACATGGACACAAGATGCATGGACAGTCCAGAACATTTGAACACTGGGACTGATAACCTACCACTTCTTCGAGTGACTGCTTCTGGAGTAAAAGTGGCTCCACAGCCAAAATCAATGTATTTCACTTGTCGATACGTTGAAAGATCAGCTGATACTTCAATCACAATGTTGTTTGCCTTAATGTCCCGATGAAATACACCCCTGGAATGCATCTCAATAGCTGCATCTACCAGCTTTCTCATTATATTCTGACGAAGAAAAGAAAGGTATGTTCAAGCCACAAGCTTTGCATTATCCATGAAAGATTGCTATATATATTATCTCACAAAAGTTAGTAGACCCCTCACATTTTTGTGAATATTTTTATTTTTATTTTTTTTTATTCTATCTTTTCATGGGACAACATTGAAGATTTGGCACTTTGATACAATGTAAAGTAGTCAGTGTAGAGCTTGTATAACAGTGTAAATTTGCTGTCACCTCAACATAACTCAACATACAGCCATTAACGTCTGAACCGCTGGCAACAAAAGTGAGTACCCCCTAGATGAAAATGTCCAAATTGTGCCCGAAGTGTTAATATTTTGCGTGGCAACCATTATTTTCCAACACTGCCTTAACTCTGTTGGACATGGAGTTCTCTAGAGCTTCACAGGGTGCCACTAGGCTTCTCGTCCGCTCTGATGATGACATCAGGGAGCCGGTGGATGTAAGAGACCTTGCGCTCCTCCACCTTCCATTTGCCCTACAGATGGTCTGGAAACATGGTTGGCCAGTCAAGTACCTTTACCCTCAGTTTATTTAGCAAGGCACTGGTCTTTTTGGGAGTGTTTTGGGGTTGTTATCATGTTGGAGTACTGCCCTGTGGCCCAGTATCTGAAGGGGTGTTCTCACTTTTGTTGCAAGTGGTTTAGACATTAATGGCCGTACATTGAGTTATTTAGAGGGGACACCAAATTTACACTGTTTTACAAGCTGTACACTGTTTATATTTTATGAAAGTGTCATATCTGCAATGTTGTCCCATGAAAAGATAGAACAAAATACTTACCAAAATGTGAGGGGTGTATTCACTTTTGTGAGATACTGTATTTCCTTCCTACCACTCACTTACCTTAACCTCACTCTCATGCAGAAACCTGTTTCTGCATTGCAGATACACATCCAACTTGATGTTTTTTTTCTGTCTTTCAAAGACCATAATAAGTTCGTTTACTGAGTCTAACCACTCCAGTAGTACTGGGGTAACATTGCTGCTTGTATTCTGTGGTCCTGCCCCAACTTTCATCAGCAATGCCACTTCCACGGGAACTTTGGTCATTTTACCATTAAGAAGCTTTAGAACCAGAGAAAATTTAGGTCAGTGTTCAAACAATGAATAATATGCGCCATGTGTTCAGGCAGGACATTTTCTTGACATGCTGTGAAATATTCGTGTTTCTCAACACAAACTTTCCAAAACAAAAAGCAAAAGTGTCAAGGGAAAGGACAAACATCACTTACCATTGGTAGGCGGTCGACACGATTCTGAAAAACATGTTTTATAACAACCTGCATTACAGAGAAAATGTGGTTTAGAAAAAGCACACAGTGCACAGGATTTACTAGAAGAACTGTGAGCTACACATATAACAAGTCATACTCGGATATTGTCTTCTTTGTGTTTTCCAAAGTAGACAGTCCGGTAACCTCCTCCACCCAGCAGATCCAGCTCTTCATATTTTGATCCAAAGTCCTCTACAGAGACACAAAACAGACATGGGGGTCTTGATTATTGCATGGAAAACAGCCAACATTGGCTTAGTTTATCTACACATTTATACAGGCTTTGTTAGAATGTCCCTACTAATTATCAGATGAATACCAGCTAAGCTTGGAGATTTTCTGAGGAAAACAGCCCTTTTTTCTGTCATTGCATATGGGATTTCAACATATTCTTACCTAGCCTATGACTGTTGTATGTGCTGGGTAAGGGGACATCAGTCTTGTAAATGGAGCGGCTGGACTCCTCCCTTGAGCTAGATGTTTTGCTCTTTTCATTGAGTGGCTCCTCAGTTTCATTGTGGCTAGATTTATGTTTGCCACTCTTCTTTGTGAAAGCAGCTGCAAAAACGAAAAGCAATTAGACCTCTGAACTCTACACAGGGGCTCAGAGCTGATCAATAACAATAAAACAAAAGTAAATATCTCTGAATGTCTTACTTACACTTGTCCTCAGCGCAGTCTTTCCTTGTGCTGCTTATGAATTGTCCATCTGGCTTCCTGTCTTCTGTTCTAAAGAACCAGGGCTCAGTGTGGCCTTCTGTGGTTTGAAAAAAATATCAGTTTGTTAATGTGATGTTGATGTTAATGTAAACAAAAAGAATCAAGCAGGTAGACTTATCCCACCTAGATTATTACCACCACTCACAGCACGTGGAGCAGTAACAGTTGGCCAAGATTTAAAAGACATTTTGACATTTCTTCAGATATTTTCTCTTTGCAGTAAACTCACTGTTGACATTTTGGCTTTTGCAAGTTGTCTAGTTGGAACTATGATATACCCTCTTTAAATAATGCTGTGATGACACCATAGAAATCTAAACTTCTAATTTATGCTAATCCTGTCTCCGTGGCTACAGAATATCAAGTCAAATATTTCACTGTCTTGTGTCACCTTGTTATTTTTGGTTTCTTTTGATTCCATATGTCAGATATTTTATTTTATTTTATCCTGATGTATTTTTATTTCTATGTTCAGCACTTTGGCCAGTGATTGATGTTTTCTAAAGTGTTTTTATAAAGAAAGTTGGTTGGCAAATGATTAAAGAGCAGGTTTGTGTAGCTACACCCAGGAGAAGTAGCGAGTCTGGGACAGAACATAGAGGCAAACAATGATTCACTTTCACATTATCACTCTTGACCAAACTTTTCCAATATAGGCCTCTCATTCTAAAAATAGACCCGAAAATATGCCCATATTGCACTTTCAATCAGTCTAACTGCAAATGAGGAAGGCTGTTCCTGCATTTGCCCATTTAAAGAGAGGTCTGCAGACTTAAATTTCTCTGCATACAAACAGACCATAAAAGACCCTGTTGTGTATCTTTTGGACCTCATCCTCTTTGATGAGCAGCAGTCTTTAAGCTCATATATCACATATTCACCTTCAGACAAGTCATTATTCCCACTAATCCAGTGCATTCAGATCACTGCAGAAAGAAGCTAAAAAGAGGGATCACTTTAGACTGCTCCGTCTTACACCCCTGGAGATCTGCTGTTGATGTCACCACTTATACACTGTGGCAGGTTAAAAGGCCAGCGGTGACCAACAACCGGACACTCGAGAACACAAAGAGGCACCAGTTTATTGCCTTTCCCAAGAGGTTCTGGCGTCACCGAAGCCTATAAAGGGAGAATTCCCACTGGGACCCCTACACCCACAGTCACCCTCCACCCCACCCCCTGCACCCCACTATTCTGCCAGGAGATTCCCCGGGACGTCTGCAGCATTTCCATGACTACAACCACTGACAGGAATGGGGGTGACTGTGTCAAGAGATGTAGCAAGAGGGAGAGAAAAATGGAGGGGTGACAAGAAGACAGCAAGAGCTGCAGCTGAAAGCAAATGCATACTGAACAGACACAATATATTTATATTTTAAAATAAAGAATATATACTGACAAGCACATTTCTCAGACAATAACAGTTTCACATCGCTATCTTTATTTCTCTTCTGTTGTTTACAAAACCATATAATACAGCGAATAACAACCACTGCTATTCAATAAACTTACTCTTTTGATATAAAATAAGCAAAATAATAATAACAATCCCCCAACAGCCTCTTCTTCAGTTTATAAAGTGCATCATAATGATGAGGCCTCACCACAACAGGATGAATAGTTCAATATTGTACCGAGTTCGGTTAGGACTGTAAGACAGCCAAGTTTGAGAACACCATGATCACTTAACAGAGAGGTCACAGTATTCACATTTGGACGCATTCCTAAAAAAGAAAAAGGAAAAAAAAAAGTGTTTTGTTCCATACAAGAGACTGAAACGGTTTGCCAGATTACACTTCTGGCAGCACACTTGTACATACAAGGCACAGAGTAGTGTTGCATTTTATTACTGTGACTTAAGTATCAACCTGTTCTACAACTGGAGACAGAGTTTTCTTGTCCTATTGCCTGCAAAGGACACAAATGGGTGTAAATAGAGGTAGACTGTAGAAAATCCCCTATCCTGTGAAACAAGAGATGAAGTATCCCCGATGCTCCCACCTCACGGTCCTATTGCACATGTAGAAACCGAGCACTCAGACTACACATGCATGTCACACAAATCTATTTTTAATGAGCTCAAACAAACAATCACAAAACTGTAAAGGCAGGAGAAGTTTGAGGAGGCACTTATTCATGTCCATCACCTCCACAGGGGCTGAGCAGCAGGAGCGGTGGAGGTGGCAGACCCTCGGGGCATTTTGGGCCCAGGTATCCTTGAAGCTGTTGGGATTTTAGAACTAGCAGGAGTGGGGCTTGTGCTTGTCGTCTTGGCAGTTTTATTTCGAGCTGCCGATATGACAGCCGTACGTATGGTCTTGGCTGTGGCCGAGGATGGGCTGTGGGCAGTGCTAGGCTGACAGGGAACCTGAGACTCTGAGTTTGGGGCGAGGCGTTTGGAAACGCGGAGAGGAGTGCCTCTGATGAAAGGTGGCTGGGTGCTGCCAGAGCCTTTCTCTGGCACAGATCTGTTTGAAGTCCTGCGGGCCAGGGTGGGCTTCCCCGGAGCCTGCGCCTCACTTACAGTTCTCTCCCGTGTGCTGTTACTTCGCTTCACCTCAGCCGCTCGAGAAATAGGAGATGAACGCATAGACAGACTACGAGGAGTAGCAAGGCGGGTAGGAGTTGATGAGTTTGTAGGGGGTGGGTTTCCACATGAAGAATCTGTTTTAGAGCGTACCCTGGGAATGCCCGTGCTACTGGAAGGGCCTGTACGTGACACAAGTCCCCTCTTGGCTCCTATCCCACTGCGTACAGGGACCTTCATGGTTCGAGCCTCTTCCTTTGATGTCAGAGACGCTGGGGTCGACCCCTCTCGAAGGTCAACCTCCCTTTCTTTCCTCCACTTGGAGCAAAGGCTCGGTGTTGGTCGTGGGAGTGGGGAGCCTGGGGGTGACAAGGCGTCATAGGATCTAAGGCCTTTCACCAGAGTGTGGCACTCCAGCGTTTCACCGACACGAGAATATGACCTCCCCGTCTCCCTCTCGGTACTTGGCAACTCAGGATCCTCCTCTGGTTGTGACTGGCTGAACTCCGGTAGACTGGAGGGCATCCAAGTCTCCTCCGCAGGTGTGGACACCACATCTGTGTCTGTCCGGTTTGTTAAAACTCCATCAGGCAAACACGTCGCAGCACTTGGTTCAATAGAGGGTGTGTCTCTCGTCTGTGGCTGCGACTGCTCCTCCACTGGAGCGCTGACAGATGACTGCAGTTTGGTCTCAGATCTGGAGTACCTAATGAGCCCAGTACTGTTGTCACTACAAGACTGTATTCCACTTGTATGAACAGATGGTTGTAATTCCTCATTGACACAAGAGCTGTTGGATTTTGAGTGAATAGGATGATTACTGGGCATTACTGGCAGGCCAAAATTCTGCCTGTAAGTGGAAGTTCTGCTTTTAACACACTGGGTTGGTTTGCTATGAATAGAATTAGAGTCTGTATAGGAACAGTTAACTAAAGCCATGTTTTCATGTGAAAAGTCCACGTCTTTTTCAGTTCCCGTTAACTTGGATTGGTTTTGCCTCAGATAAGAAATACTCTCAGGTCCATGTTGTTTCACAACAAAGCCACTTTCATGCTGAGAATGACTAAATGTTGCTGCTTCAGTGTTTAATTTTGTTTCTTGGCTGTGCCGAGCCGTGCTCCCTCGGCTCAGGACGGGTCCTTGGTCAATGGGGGAACACATGCCATCAGTCTCTGGAGAGCTGCAGAGAACAGCAGAGGTCTCGTGGTCAGAGGAGCTGTTTGAGTGATAACTGGTTGATGTCGGGCTGCTGCCCAGCTCAGGGAAGGGTGAGTTGTGGAGATGGCTATCGTTGTGAGAGTGTTGGAGGTATCTGCGGGAATCAGAGCTTCTAAGACTACGACGGCTCCAAGTGTAGCTTAGATTCCTCTCTAGGAGTTTTTCCAGCTCATCCTGGCTCTCCTGACTGGGAGGCTCTCTGGCGAGGCTCAGGCTCAGGTCTAACCCAGTGCAAACTGCCAGAGAGCGACGCTTTTCTGCCATCTCACGTTGGCGTTCCAGACGTTTCTGTTCTTTCAATTCACGTTCTGCATTTTCCTATGGAAAAATGAGAGAGAAAGGATAGTTGCTCACTCATCTTTAGCATACAGTTAAAGGTCCTATGACGCAATTTTCCTATCGACAGCTTCTAACCTGGACTGCTCTTTGGAAGCGGTGGCAAAACAAATGAAAGACCCTGCAAGCCTCCTCCAATTTAAAAGTGCTGTCATCTTCACAGAAAAACTCCACCAGAGCCTGACTCGACATCTTCATACCCTCCACCTCGTCCTCTGCCTCCTTCAGACGCTCTTCAGCCACCTGTAGATACATTTTACATGAACATATTCATTACCCCTTCAATTAAAGCCCCAAAACTTGAACTTGAGATAACCTGCCTCAAGTTGGAGACAGTCCATTTAAAAATCTAATTTTTTGCACACCTCCAGGAAAGGCTGCGTCTGCTTCTGAATCTCTGCCTCAGTCTGTATATTTGCCTTGAGGGCCGCAACTCTGCTTTTTAACTTGGCCAAGTCATCAAGCACAGACTCTTCACAAAACCTGCAAAAGGAGGAGAGGACAAATACATACATGCAATCATTTTGTGAACTGAACAGAAACAGGTGGATAAACTGTATGTCTCAACAAAGGGTGAATAGTTAAAGACTGGAAATAAATGATTGCACATGATCGAAAGTGTCTAGGAATTTGTCATAAAGAAGCAGGAATTAAAATCTGCAAATGAGCAAAACATGTCCCCTTTAAATATTCTAGCAAGAATGCAGGAGCAAGGGTGCAGGAATTGAGAGTCTCGGAGAGATAGTCATCTCTTAGCACCCAGCTGTAGTCATCAATTGAAATAAGAAAAATGGTCAAAATGTCCAGCAGCTTAAGTAGTGGCCATCATACCCCACTGTCAATCATGCATCTTTTGCTGACAGCTGGGTGTTTTGTTGTTTCAGTAGAGTGTTTGAGGTATTATTGTCATTAACAATGATCATGCAGACTAAATAACAGTAGGATATAGATTTGGGGGAAAAAAGACTGACCTGGAGGCGGAGCCAACATGACCTAGTTGGCTGGGAAATGATAGTAAACTCTGGTCTTTTTTCACAGCTTCCTGTGGAGACAAACACATGATTAATCATCCATTGTTTCAAAGGAAGCAAAACATCATTTACCAATGGTGAGAAAAATCTGACGCTCTGCAAAGCAATCTGGTTTGAGGGCCTTGAACTACTTTTTTTTTTTTTTTTTGGAGCCAACACCAACTGTATTTCTTCAACTGAAAATAGCTACTATATTTCACGGCATCTACATTTCAGATCTTACCATAGCAACAAAATGCAGCAAATTCATGCCTGGCTTGTTGGCTTTGGTGTCAGCCAGCTTCAGCAGCGATGAAATTCGAAAACCAGCAGCATTTCCTGAATATCCACCCTGAGAAGACACGCACAAGGTCAAAACAAAACACACGCACAACACGTGACAGCTTTAAACAAACAACGATTCAAAACCCAGGTGCGCAGTCTGAACGGCGCCTCTGAACACAAACCCAGACCACTAGCGTTTGGGTAACTGTAAACAGATTAAAAGAATCGAAAGGGAAATAAAGAAGCACTCACTGCATTCATATAGTTCCCCGCTTTGAGGACCAGACGAAGGATGGAGTGTAATTCTGGGCAGCTCAGCAGTTCTAGGAGCATAAAAGACAGATTTAATACTGTGCCTCACGGTTGAAGGAGTGTGAATGAAGCGGACATGAAGGGCATGAAATAAGTCAGCAACTTTGTTCTGACACTTAAAATGACTATTGCACTACACCTTTATTTTAAAAAGTTGCTAGCAGCAGGTTACTCCTAAATCTTTAAAGTATTTAGCATCCAGAATAAGTCATCTCATTTGCATCCTGACTCCTAGGATTTCTGCAAATACAAGCATTTAAAAAAGGGCAACAGGGTTCCCAGATCTTTATAGTGGCGGAGTACACAACTCCCTGCTGTTATTTTACCTCGGGCTGCTTCCCTCAGACATCTGGCTGCCACACACAGAGAGGTCACAGCAGGGTCAAACTCTTGCTGCAGGATCATGGCATCCAGACGAAGGCGAAAACTGGTGAAGGAGGGAAAAACAGGGGAACAGATTGATCAGTGGAGAGTGGTGATTGATGACAGGCACATCAGGCACTGCACTGGTTAAATAAGCAGTCGATCATCAGTGAAAATCAATTTGAAAATAGGAGTTAAGTTCTTTTGGAATACTTTTTTGGGTAAAAAACAAACAAACAAACAAAACGAAACCCCAAAAACTGGGGGTTGATAAAGAGCGTACCTGGGGACTTCCACCAAAAGCAGCATGAAAAGATCAGGCTCTCCAAGCCAGCTCCGGTCCCCGCTGAACTTCTTAAGGCGAGACTCCTGACGGAGAATAGAGGCTGGGTAAAGCTGCCAACATCCCATTAACAGTCAATTCCACTATCTCCTAGTGTGGTACTTCTCTAAGAAACACAGACCACATCACATGCAACATGGTGTAATGGCTAACTCTTGATCATTCTAAGCAGAGCCAGATGGTGAGTTAGAGGAGGGCGGGAAGAGAGGAAGAAGCTTGTCACTGTTGCGTTTGTATGCCAGAAAAGGCGCTTTACCTCCTCATTGTCAGGCAGCAATTTACAGAGCTCTGTGAGCTTCTCCGCTCCGTAACGGCCTCCGGCGCCCTGCCTGATATCCTCAACTATCTCCTTAGCCGGCCTGCGGAAACACAACAGACACAATTCAGCATGACGTCATTTGCCAAGCAATGCTCTTTTCAAGTCAAGGTACAGCTACCCAAAAGAAATGAGTACAATCAGCTCCAGTTTTGCAATGATCGCACAATAAAAGAGGCTTATCCTGTTCTTATCAGTCCGAGTGTCACGGAGGGAGGGTCAGTTGACGCCACACTGCAAAGTAGCATATCCACTGGGCAAATAAAATGCAGACATGCACAGACGACGGCTGAAGGACAACGGGGTGAAAGAGCAGACACTGAGATGACTGGGTGTTTGATCTCTGTATTCCTTTCTGCAAGTGACACATCTGTCCTCCATTTCAGCAGTTTTCCCATTAGCCTCTCCCCAATTCCCACTACAGCACATCACAGGCACTAAAACTACAGTTTGCAGCCTTTATCCTCAAACAAACTCATCTCATTCATGGCTCAGCTGTCACATCCGAATCTTATTGTCTAACACCAACGGATAAAGATCGACCTACAAAAACATGTAAAAGCAGTGCATGAGGGGGGAAAAAAGAAAAAAAAGGGACATCTATTTCTAAACAGAAAGAGCTTTTGTTAATTGCTCCAACAAAACCCATTGAAAAACCAAACAATCTAAATAAAAGGAGGAAATAATATTGAAGGGGGGCTACTAAGACACTGATAATACAAAGACTTGATTTTGTCTACACTCCACCCACATTTGAGCAGTAGCTCTGTCTGTCTTCAGACAGAGGGCAAATAAACTTCCAACTAGACAGATGTTTGTGTACAGAAGAAGCTCTTTTCACATAATGGCTTCCCCTACATGTCTCAACAGATCTAGTTTAGAAAAGAAAAGGTTTTCAATTGAGTCTCTTGGAGGCATGACAATCCCTAAACTTGGCATGTCGTACTCCTGCAGTTTAAAGTACACGTAGTTCTGCTAAGTAGATATCGTTTGTTAGTTTCATTCCATTTCAGATGTTAAACTGTATGCAAATGTATATACATGACTATGAAACCTCTCGTTCACTGCAAGAAGTGCAGCTTTGTTTGAGCCAAGCAAACATGCTAATCGGGCTTTTAGATGAATATGACAAGCCACCAGTGAGGTCTCTCTCTGCAGGGGGGGGGGGGTAGCTTTAAGATTAGACACTCTTTAAGGGCACCAGCAGGTGCCGACAGGCTAAAGCCAGCTGCTTGTTTACCACCCTCCTTCAAGATCCAAGCCAGTTGTTCAGGGTACACCACCTCCTCCTCCCTGACACCAGACATCCTCTCTCCTGACGAAGCTTCGCACTTTAACACGGACACCTGTCCACCTTTGACATATGGCCACTCTCTCCAGTTTAACTCAAGTCAAATACTGCTCCCTTGGGCACTGCTGTATGCATCCCACTTCAAACGGCCTCCAGTACTGGTGGCGGTTTGATGAAATGCAGAGAAAAGGCCTAGCTGTTGGCACTGCAACTAAAAACATTATCCATGCAATACAATTTACTTCCTCAGCTACTGTTTAACCTCTGAGATGTCAACACACGTAAGAAAAATCACCATATGCTTTGAACTAAAATGGGCAAGGACTTCTCCAACCGACAGCCCAAAGCGCAAAGAATATCAAGTACATAAAGTGATATGAAACAGGAAATAAATTACAGTACCCCCACAACTTATATAAGGTGGGACAGCCAACAATCTTAGGTGCCTCTGTGATGTAAAATTGGTTGGTTCATTGACAAGAATATTAGGCAGTCTGCCAGAAGTTATTCTTAGGCCCTTATCTCTTTTATGATGCACAAGAAAATCTCCAAACTTAGATCCTTTTTGCTCTTAGCTGCTGTAAACAGGTTGATTCCTGCATCAGGCAGAGCTCTCGTCACATCTGCTTAAACTGATAAGTGGCAATTAGGAGATATGAACAGATTACTGCTGTACTTGTTAAACCACTCTGACTGCCTGATAACTTCTACTTTGCTTTTAAAATTATTACTTTGAAAAAGGCCAAATTAATCCCTTATGTAAAACGGTCTGCCTATTGAGATTAGACTGGCTACATCATTAGAGTCCCTTGAACCTCTTCTTAAAAAGGCCTTTATGAATGTTTGCTCTGTAGCTGATTTCTATGCTCCTTATCTTCTTTCCTTCTGACCCGTTTTGTTTTATTTATGATATGTGCTTCTTTAATGAGGGTTTTTTTTCCTATGACCTCTTTGTTCTTTCTGTGAACCAACTGAAACATTTCAACAGTAAGAATTTCTTAGGCTTACATCTTGAACTGACGTAGAAATATTCCAATGTTCATACTGCGTTTGGAGTCCAATAAGGAGATCTGTTTAGAAAAAAAAGAAAGAGGACAAAAAGCAAAGGACACATTGTGAGAGCAAGAAAAACAAACGAGCCCAATATTTTTTAAAACAGTCTCACCATCTACATGATCTTACCTCCTCTGAGCTATCCTGAGGGGATCTGCAGTGCAGCAGTGAAGAGCGCCGTCTCAGGGTGCTGGTTCGGTCCCGAGGCTTACTGTCCTTCTGACCAAACAGCTCATCCAGGGAATGGAGGTCTATGGGGAACTCATCTTCATCTGGGGCCGCCCCACTCCACACGCTCTTTCTCCCCTCCACCTTCTCTTTGGGGATGCGCTCCCAGTTCAGCTTCCTCAGCCGGCTCCGACGAGCGCTATCCGCCCGGCTTAAAGGTGAGGATGAGGAAGAGGTGGAAGCCGTGGGGGGAGGCGGGGGAGGAGGCGGCGGCGGTGGTGGTGGAGGTGCTAGAGGAGGCGGTCGAGGAGCGACCAGCGCCGCGCGCGGCTCCATGGTCGTCACTTCCGCAGCGGCAGGAAGGGCAGGCTGTGTTCCATGAAAGGCACGAGATTCCTTGATGGCCACACTCAGGTTGATGTGCATAGAGGCAGCCGGGCTGTTTGAGGGAGGGTCAGTCTGCCTTTCTTCCAGTGATCTCTTGTCCAAAGGTCAAGCAATAACCCCAGTCTAGGAAACAAAGCAGCAACAACAACAACAACAACTAAAAATCTTATCTCAGACATTATTGAAAGCAGAAACAGTCGGTGTAGAGTTTTGCAACTGAAAACCAGTCAGGCAGCTTCCAACTAGGCCAGTGAGCTCCCATGACTTCAGCCTTACAACTGGTACGAGCTAAAAATCTGAGCCCAAGTTCAACTTTCAATGAAAGTTCAAGGCTTTTTTTTGGGAAAGCATTAGCTGGGCAGGATGAGCTCTTCCCCCTCTGCGACCTGTTTGAACAGCTTGTCCCATCCTGTTCAGTTTCACCTCACTGAATGCGCGCGCGCACACACACACCTCCACACCGCCTTTTCCTCTTCTAATTAGAAAATATGGAGACCGGTGAGGTAAGACGCACAGTTAACCACAAAGCCCAGAAATAAATGCTCTGCAAGCTTCTTACGTATTCCTTCTTCACTTTGGGGAGGGCATCATCTGAAAGTGGGTTGAACACGCTTGCACCAGCAGGTTTTTAAGCAGGATTAGTAATGCAACTGAGAATGACTCAGAAGTTTCAAAAGTCTGGGTTCAAGGGAAACGCTTTAATCTTTACACGGCTTTGGATTTGGGGAAAACACACACACACACACATCCTCTCGTCATTTCTCGCGTTCTCCAAATGAATCATAAGGTTTGGCAAACTTTTTTCACGGACGCGCTTGATTTCCAGTCTGTTCCACTGCATGCCGCGCGGGCGCGCTGCACAAACCGGTAATCTCAGTCTCCATCATTTAATGAGATATTCATCTTGACAAGCGAAAATATTATCTGACAAATCGTGTTGCCCAAGAACTCGTGGGAGGATGAAATGTTACATGGAAAGTGAGCTTTGTTTTTCTACATCAACGCAATAGCATCCGTTACTTTTTCATAAGAACGCTCTTAAAAAAGAAAAACATTTTTTAAGTTTCAAAAGATTTCTACTGTTGACATTTAGTGCATTTTTTTTTATAACCTGGTAGTTTATCTCTGTTATTTTTGCGTAGATCTAACTTCGGATAAACATTCACTTCATGTTGCTCGACAGTATTCCAATTATTTAACACGTCTGATTCTGGTCCTAATCAGGTTTACTTACCTGCAGTTTCCGGCCACAGTTTCCAGTGAAGTTGTTTTAAAAAATAAACTCCAACAAGAGCCACAGCTAGAAACATCGAGGTCTTAATTTTTTTTTAACATATATACATTTTTTTCCTATGTTGTTTTTGTCCCGGTAACTTGTGCCACTCCACTCGCTGCACTCCTCTTGTCTTTCCAAACTTGCAGGGAAACTTCTACACTGCACGACGCGAACGCGCAGGCGCACGCCCCCCACGCTGATATGCCTTTATTGTATCCTCCCAGTTTTCCCATGGGCGGATTTAGGGTTTTTTGAAGTTTTTATTAGATCATCTTTAATCCACTTTCAGATTTTACAGATCCTGCAATGGCGATAAATTTATGAAATGCTTACAGTTTTGGAAAGGATTCAATAAGGTGTTAATATCTTAAACAAAATCAATAACTCAAAGCCTTAACTTCACATATCACTTTAATCTTTCTTTTATTTGACTTAATACCTCAGTGGCTTTGTCTACAAAGTCCGCATAAGATTGCATACGGCACCTTGTATTATGTCAGGAGCCCTGCCGAAAACTTGATAAGTGTCTATTTCAGAAAAATCATTAATGTGGGCAAGACCTCTGATGTGGGAATTGTGCAGAAAGGCTTGATCGTGCTTTGGGAAAGCTTGTGGGGTTTTTTTTTTGGGGGGGGGGTCAGAGCCTGAGAGTTGGACCAAAGGTCCATCAGACCTGGGAATTATGTGTGTATCTCTTCCCCAAAGCACAGACGGAGGTTATAGGTGAAAGCGAAGAGGCTAGATGTCCCTGTGGTGTGCTGAAATGGCCCAGGTGTTTGGATGTGGACTCATAACACCGACCTTTCATCTGAGGTGCCGGAGCACCCTGGCCCATGTCACCTGGTTATCCTGAGTCCGGCTCAGATAGCCCCTCTCAGAGGCCACGCTGACAGGCACTCTTCATCACTTCTGGGGCTGTGGTAATTAGGAGGTTACGACCCCAAAGATCTGTCCATTGTTGTGCCTGCGCAGTAGAGCATGTTGTAGTGTACCGTGCCAGAATAAACCTCTCTCAGGAACTTCACTTTCTATTCAGTAACTACTTGTCAGAGTACAGTGTATTTCCCAGAATACAAGGAAATGCCACTGTTGAGAGGCAGAAGCTTTATAGTCCATAAAGAGTCTGAACAATCCGGCACAATTCCACATATTCTGACAGGATTCATGCAACACAGCCAGTGTGACAGCAATTAATGAATAGTAAGGAGTTAACTTGGCTTTCCTTGCATTCTCCACCATTGCAAGGAGACAAAACAGCGTGTGATGTGTACAGGCCCACTTCCAGCCGGTCCTCTTTGCATAACAGTGAGCTTCGAAGCCTGTGCTTCTCTTGGTCTATTCTTCAGTGAGTCAATGCGAATGTTCATGTGCAAGATTTGTGTGTGAGCCTGTGTAAGTAATCAGTGCATTCAAGTTAACCAGCCCTTTGCAACATAGAAGAGCGTGTAACAGAAGTGTTTTTCTTCATCAATACTTCTCTGATGTCTTTCTGATGCTTTACCCTGAGTGGAAAAAATGAGGCCCAACACATGAGAAGCCAGTGCCAACTACCCCGTCGCTCAGCCTTTAGTTTAGTGGGGTCGTTGCACCCATGCAGCAAGTGTTAGTCCTTCGCCATCTCTCCCTCTTAATCTCTCTTTGAAGTCTCAGGGGGTTATGTAAAGGTGAAGGCTTTTAGCTGCCCACTCCCCTACTGTATACACGTAAGCGTTATAGATGAAGTGTTGACACTAAACCTAAATAATGAGAGGTGCACACACAGAGATAAAAGCACAAAAAATGCTTTACAGTACTTTAGGAATGGTGATTTCTTTCTATGTATAGACCTCTGTTGCAGTTTTTCACACTTCAGAAATTAATCCGGATGTCAAGAAATCAATACGCACGCACGCACGCACGCACGCATGCACCAGATGCCCTAGTTATTAAGTGTGCAAAAGTGGCAGTAAAACTGTTCCATGTGAAACTATTGATATCGCCGTATGGGGTCTTAGTGTTATTCTGCCTCTGGTGAGTCTGGTCTCCCTCCTGGGGTCCTGGCAATTTCCATGGCGAAGTAAATAGGTCAGTGTGACTATGGCTCTGCGGGAGTACTAAACACGTGCACAGACATGGTGTGCCTATGTGTGCATGAGAAAACTGCACGTGGATACACACACCTGGGTCAGAGCCCATTTGGTTTGGGGAGGTACTTCTAATCAAACCCAGCTTTCCTTAGATCCTTCTTGGTTTTCCAGCTGCACTCAGATCACGTGCAGTGACCGCAGTCTCTGGCTTTGGTCAGGCCGCTTGATAAGGAGAGACAGGAAAAGACAGACAGCACACATACATTGTGACTGTCTACCTCCCTTTTCCTTAATTATTTTTCACATAAACACATGTGTGCAGGCATGACCTCTTACACTACATTGCTGCTTCATACATGAGACCTTAGACTGTATTCATGCCCACTCATAGATAATAACAGAAGACACAAAGAGAGGCTTACACATACACACACACTGCTGCACAGTGTAACTTTAAAGGTTCACAGACAGGCCGTTAGACAATGATACAAACATCATGGAGACAGAAAGAAAAGAGGCTGTGTGAGTCAAGCTTGTGGGGAAAGAAAAGCATGCAATGACGAGAGATCTGTGGAAGCTTTCACTTTCTTTCTTTTTTTTTTAAAGTTTTCCTCTTTTTGCCAAAGCAAACACATCTGTGTTTTACTCTGTAGACTGATTTTGCAGAAACTGCTATGAACTGACTAACAGACAAGAGGTGTGACTGAACCCCGTAATTCCCTTTGTTAGATTGTGCACACTGGCTATGTACTTTTGCTGCATTTTTAGCATTAGGTAGAACGAGGCTTTTAGATGTGCCTGTGTGTGTATTTAAATTAAACTCAGCAGAGTGGAATGGAAGGGGAGACTAAGGTGCTTGTGGTCAGATGTCCTTGGGGTGTATATGGGGGTGGGAGGGTCAACTTTGTTAGTCTTTGCACATCTGGCCACTAGAGCCACTTCCGACTCCAATTAGGATTTCCTGAGACTCAATAAAGGGGATTATTGGCCTGAAAAAACACTCGGACAGACTCTCCCACCCTCCGTTGCCTTCCTGCCTCAGCTGCTATGGTCATTACGCTAGTCAGAAATACAGTCGCACTCCACTAACAGTTCACAATGGCACGGTGACATACAGCGACATAGACAAATCAGTCCTTTTCTTCCCCTTCTTTTCTTCTTATCCCTCTTTCTGTTTTTTACGAGATGTAGTAAGACTTTTATATTTGATCGCTGCTTTACAGTCTTCTCATGTGTAAAACAAGTCAAGCGCTTCATAAATGTCATTGAAGGAATGGAAAATAAATTTCTCCCTAACTGGTTTCATGAGATACCCGCAAGAGTCTGGATACACTAAGCTGTGGTCAAAGCCCCGCAGCAGAGTGCAGGGGAGTTGGGGTGCAGTGATAGGGGGTCCCGAGCAGCTGCTTGTGTGGCAAGAGTGATCACACAGTTAATATTCAAAGGGCTGAGTCTGTCGTAAAGAAGCCACTAAATAGAGGTTGACAAAGCGCGTCGGACAAACAAAGACTTCGCCCTAAGTAGGCTGTGTATATAGCATGAAGGGCAATGAACGGATGAGTTTTGCCGGGGTGGTCATGTATGGAGTCTATAGTGAGTTTCAAAGCAGGGCCCCCTGCTCTTCATCCACCACCATCACAGTTAACTCCAAACTCAACAAACACAGTGCTCTGACTCTAATTATCATTATTATTATTAGAAGTAGTAGTAGTAGTAGTAGTTGTTGTTGTTGTATTTTTAGAAGACTAAATCACTGTGTTTTGTTTGTTCATGCATGAGCTTTTACTTTGCCTTTGTTTGCAAAAACCACCCAACATTCAGACAAATTCTACATTCTTTCCTTTGGTTTCCATTGGAGTATCAGTTGTAGTGTGTACGTGCTTGATGTGGAGTAAAGCCTGGCAAATTCTCGTCTACATCACCACACATGCACAAACCATGCATGTACACAGACATACACACAGACAGTCACTTCAACTATCTAAACCTAATTATTCCCCCCACCCCCGTCTCTCTGTGCCAACCAGTGATGTCACCCATTAAGAGACACTGGGGCTGTTGGCTTGGTCCCTGAGGGCGGCCATGCAGGAGGAGAGGAGAGGATGAACCCCAAGAGTTTGGCTGGATCTTGTATTGGGGTTGCAGGGATTAACCAGTCTGCTTTGCTGCTGAACCCGCACAACCCAGCCTCCTACTTTCTGCTTCTTCACTGTCTCTAAAAGACATTTAACCAATGCATTTAAAAGCTGAAAAGAAAACATGGAGGAGCTATGAGGGCCAGGTCCCAGGGGGACTCCCTCTGGGATTAACCTAGCTGCTACTCTGTTCCCATCATTTCAAATGGCATTCACTGGGCCTGTACTGAAGCCTATTCATTCTGTCTAAATTGTTGCATAACAATGCGTCCTGCCTTTTCCTGCAGTGCCGGAGTTGTTAGTAAAATAAGGGACCCTTGGGCCCCAGAACTGCTGAGCCAAGGCCCAGTTTCTTGTGTTGTGGGGGGAACCTTTGGATCCTGGAGCTGTTGTGTGAGTGACTGGACATTTGGGGCACACGTCATAAAAGGGGGAGGTTTAATGAGTGGAATGCTAATTGTGCTCTCGCTTAAAGAAATTGCTCATCATTTCAGGGAACTCACTGAGTTGCTTTCCGGATAGATTATAAGTTCTATCCCACCCTGATATCATTCTCTTTCTGTGCAAGGTCTGGAGCACACACTGGTTCAAGAGCTCAGATATCTGAAGTGAGCTTGAATTGAGGTGCTTTGTGCACCTGATTAGTGCAATTCTGGGTCCCTTCCACCAGGAAACAAATCAGAAATGAGCTTGAATAATAAAACAGCAGTGTGTGTATTTATTGTACAGATTAAACAAACAAAGTTTAATAAGTGGGCTTAAGAGGTGATTTAGAGGAGATTGGGGCAGATTTTCCTATTTTCAGACAGAGGTAGATTAGCTGTTGCCCCCGTTTTTCTGTTTCTAGCCTTATGCTGCTGTTGGGATAAGGTAGCGACATAAAAAAAAAGATGAAGGAGACATGGAAGTGCAGAAACGGCATCTCCTTAAACTGCCACTCAAGCCTGCTTTCAAAGTATAATATAAAAGTTGGACAGTGACAATGATGTCGCCCATTGGTTTGAGCATTTTTGCTTTCATCATGCTGGTGATTTGAAATCTTATGTAACAACCAGGGAGTCAATATCAATGTGAAACTGCATGCTCATTGGCTAAAGATTTGCTAATCACACGTTGTTAGCCAGTGATGATACACCGAGTAATTCGCGTTTTTGAAACTGACATTGACTAAATTTTACAAAATGTATTTAATGTTTTATTCAGCATAACCCGAAATGTGCGACTGAGCCCATTAACTCATCCAATAAGTGTCTACAGGGCTTAGGGCAGAGGGCAGTTTTCCTGTGGACTTCTAAAGGACTAAAGTCTTTTTTGCTATCGCAGATGTCGCCCCCTGGTGGCCATTAAAGATGACGGGCTGTCTATCCCCATATCCTCATCCTAAAAAGAAAAACGTTATACCAGAAAAAGTACATTGTTTTTCTTCATTGCTAATTTCTCCCCTTTGTGGCAGTTCTAGGGCATAATTAGAATTTTTCCATTGAAATTTGCCCACTCAGACTGACTGAAGCAACTACGGTATGCCTCATGCTGCTAAGTTGACCACTGGACTGGCTCAACCATTTTTATGCATTTTTTTCTTTTAAATTACATTAAATAAATGCTAGGGCTGTCTTTGTGGCTGATTACACTAACCTCCCATCTGAGAAATCTATGTACAAGGAATAATTCTAGCAATTTCTGTTATATCTTAATAACTCATCGGCGTGATGCAACCCATGGACAAAAGTTGCGAATTGCCAAAATTTCCAACTATTCCTTCAAGAATTGTTGATAGGATTAAGTTCTCTCTGACATGAAGGCCTGGCTCATCTGGTCATTTTAACCCTGGCAAAATCTATCATTATCATGTTCAGTCTTAGTTAATTGTGCTCTTGAAAAAAACAAGACGGTCTCAAACGCATTAGTGGGAAGGAACACAATAAACTTAATGTGATTCAGATTAATGGGCAGGCAGCATGGGGTTATTCTGCTCTTTGGAAATCACGTGCAAACTCTCTCTCCCTTCCTTCCTCTCTCCCTCTCCAACACATGGAGATCTGGCATGTTTGGCAGCAGTAGAAAAGAGAGCAAACAAAGGGATGAGTGACCAATGCAGTGGCGATGGCCAACTGAGTTATTTGGTCAAAACCCAGTAAAATGGAAGGACAGACTGTTGCTAGGCTGTGTTGTGAGGAAGAGAGAGCACTCTGGCTGAGCTCATTGAAAAGAACCAGCCCTCTGTTTACTCACACACAGATATACCACTTTAGAAGCACTGCGATTACCACCAATTAGTATTATTGCCCACTATTACCTCTGATCACCATCTTTGAGCCTTCATTAGCCACTCAACTTGCGGAAAGA
Source organism: Pundamilia nyererei (assembly GCF_000239375.1). NCBI lineage: Eukaryota > Metazoa > Chordata > Actinopteri > Cichliformes > Cichlidae > Pundamilia > Pundamilia nyererei. The sequence goes on along the minus strand of NW_005187402.1, from coordinate 9,096,515 downwards.
GATCTAATGGCTTTGAAGAAGGTACAGGGGAATCTAAACAGCATGAGTGAAGAGTGGAACAGTAACATTTTACATTGAAATTTACTATTGGGTAAGTATCTGGAAATCCACGGCCTCTTTGCTGAAAACTCACTGTTTTTGCAGTTACATAACATCCATTGTTACTCACTCAAACATAACACCCTCCACACCCTTTTCGAACTGCCTCCAATATTATCCCAATTCAAACAGCTCAGTTTGTATTGTTGTGTTTGTGTGCACTCTATACTTGACTTCACTGCTTTAGAAAATGTGAAAGTGGTTCGCTTTAACGTATTCTCCAGTCAAAGGCTTGAACAACATGTCAACAGAAAGGCCTCTCTGTCTTTAACAAACAACGGCTTACACACCAAACCACATAAAACTCATTCCTATATACTGCTCGCACACTTCTCACTGCAGTGGATTGTAAACATAAATAGTCAAAACCTGAGGATCCACAGGGAAATACCAAGCCATGAGGGCCACATTCATTTTAAGAGTGGACAGCTTTGGCTTTTGCACGGCTGTGAAATATGAACGTTCATTTTTCAATATGACAAAGAACCAAAACTGCTACTTGTTCAGAAAATAGTGAACCACCTCTAACAAATGACAAAGTGAATATCCTTGGTGGCAAGTCTTGTGCATGTAAAGGTTGATGCAGTGTGTCATGGAGATTCAAAATGATCCAAAAGCATTTTCCATAATGATGAACACTTGTTTTTCCACATATACAATATAGCAGCCTTTGATACTTCCTTGATACATTACATTTGCTACTAAAAATAGCAAAGAATATTAGCTGTTGTTTGATTTCGGTGTCCGGCTGAAGCACCGTCCTCATCCTTACGGGAAAATACTGCAGTGAGTATGTGCCTCTGAAAAAAAAAGTGAGAGAATGCCAGAAATGATTGAAAATCAGTTGAAGTTATCAGCTGTAAATCACTGCTATGTACACAAGAGAAGTATTGCCCACCCCAGAAAAAAGGTTAGAAAAACAGATCCATGTATCGCTCACGTGTACACCGCTGAGGCCTCCCTCTGTGTTGTGAAAACTCAGAGCGGGGCCTCCGAAGTAAGAAAGACTCAAAGGATTATCCCGGGCTCGGCCTAAACAAGATATAGAAGAAGGATGAAGCAAAGCAGAGGGGGGTAAAACAAGGAATACATTAAAATATGTTTGTTGAATCCCTAGAGGCCAATGTCTTGTTTGAAGAGCCCTCAGGTTAAGGTTAGAGGTCGCAGGTTAGGTTCAGAGGTTATCAGAAGCTGTTTGGGGTTAACTATAGCTGTCTGTGTAGAAGAGCACTCTGTGGTTAAAGCGATTAACCCACCGAAGGTATTCAGGGGTTAAAACTTGAGTGCAGGCCCATATCGACCCAGCAGACATAAACAGAGTGTATGCTACACACCAGCAGGCTCGCTGGGGATAGTGTCCCTGGACTCTCTGGGTGTGGCTGAATCCAGAGCTGGCATGTGAGAGGAAATCAGTGGGGAGTGGAGGTGTTGAACCCTGTCATCCTGTTGTTTCTGGTCACACCTGTCTGTTGGTAGTAAAGATTGTAAAGAATCAACAGGAGATGTTGTGTCTGTTTATGGTGAGAGCAGTGAAACGTAGCAAAGAGGAACCTTTTTTAATGATATAGTTTAACCAAAGTATGACATGGAAACAACTCATCTTTGAACAGCCTGGGGGCTTTGAAGAGTCCATAGAGCTACAAGAGACACTGCAATCTAGACAGACACACACTTACGTGAACAATGATGGCAAGGCTGTTATTTAACGCCTCCCTCATTCGGCCGGGGGATTCACTAGAGTGCTTTCCTAATGGTCTTCCAACTGTGGCCTGAGCAAAAGGTATAGAGGAGGAGAGTGAGGCAATAAATTTAGAGACAGCTTGATTCTTCTCTTTGGCTTAGCTCCAGTCACAACTTTTTTTTTTCTTTGTGTTAGAAAAGTCTGGACCATGTTCACATTGCACTTGAATGGAGCTCAAGCTTGTTGTCAGATAGCCTTTTTCAGGGCCTCTACACGTTACACTCCACTCATAGCAAATCTGTCCATGTAAAACATCCCTTTTAGCTTGGTCTTGGCATCATCACTGTTTTTGTCCTCATTGAGAGCCCCACAGTTAATTCTGTGTATCACAGCCTGATCTCATTCAGCTCCAGTAACTCGGTGAGGAGTCCCATCTCAGACATGGCAGCGATAATGTCCACTTCTTGTAATCAAGCATGAACAAAGCACGCCTGATTACTTCCATACAGTAGAGCACAGTGACAATATAAGCATCAAAGTAGAGGAGGGTGCCACTTATATGGCACGTCAGGGCTGTAGCCTGGGCACAGATCTGGGCATGAAGTGGCTCTTTTAATGTGTGTGCTCTCTGAACAGTGACTGACATGGAAATTGCTTTGAAGTGCAGTTTGGTGAGCCCTCACAGATCTCACAAACACGCCCTCATACTTAAACTACCTAACTGGTTGATCATCACTGACCTACTCTATGTGTCTGCAGAAACAACATACACAGTGTAAGAACTTCTAATGCCTGATTTAGACCTCTGCAGGAAATCCACTGGAAACCCCTTTTAACCCTGTGGCATAACCCTCCACGTCATTCAGTTGTTGTGGGCTGCGTCAACCCAACTTATAGTTCCATTTCTCAGGAGGTGCATGTCAGGTTACGTGGACAGCAGAGGGTTCAGAGGGGTTTGTGGTTATGTCAGATGTTACGGCATAGAAGCCTAAATCAGGTAGATATACATTCAGAGGTAGTTTGAGGGAAGACTGCTTTTAGGCCTAGCTCACTATTTAATTACTTTTGTTTTCAGGTAGATTTTTGGTTTGCAGTGTTAGCCCCTTAATGCTTAGTGTATAGAATAGAACAGAATAGCCCTTTACTGTCAGTATACATGTACAATGAAACTGTGGGTGCTCCACACCAACTGTGCAAGAATAAAGTATAAATAGTAGGACAATAGGAATAAATAACAAACAAGATCATACTTGAAATTTTTTGATTTTTGAAATTTCTGCATCATCAATGTAATTTCCTCCCCCTGAAAAACCTGAATAAATTGCAAAAAAAAAAGCCAGATGTAGCAAATATGACACAAATAAAAACTCATATGCAAAATCAATATTTAATTGCTTTTTTTAGGCGCTAAAGGGTCAAAGGGTTACCCACATTAACTTCTTGTCTTGCCAACATGGCGATGAGTCCTGCCCTCATGCCTTTCAGAAATATTTTACATGCATTCTCCTACTTAGCACAAGAGGCTGTCTGTGTAAACAGTGGCCTTTTCAGTGCTCTTCAAAAGAAATCGACCACCGTGTTGTTTTTCAGGGTCAGACTGGCTCTCACACGGAGAAACACGGAGGACTTTAATTTTCTCCGATCAAAGTGAGCTGTATAGAGGAAAGGCTTAAACGAGGAATCGAAATGACGTGTTTGAGTCTCAGCTTTAATTCTTGGCCAATTTTCCCACCAGGTGCACTTGGGGAGGAGGGGGGAGTATTGCCAGTACTGCAGGCGATATAATAACACAGTGATGCCATAAAAATAACAGATAAGCTAAGGGTATTCATTAAAGCTAACGGCACTGTAGCCTGTTGTGCAGTGTTGTTGTTTAAAAGAAATGCACTGGTGACGTAATGTTTTTTGTAATTGTTGTTGTGTGATTTGGGAAATCGAGCTGAAAAATTGCACTGTCACATACATTTAAATGACGTACGCACACTCATTCATCCTGTTGTCCACGCTCCACTCCAATTTCCCAGGTGCACCGGGCAGGTCTTAACCAAGCAATGATAATTATGAGCTAGTTGGTTTCTGCATTGTACATCACACAAAGGGGATTTGCTCCAAACTAAGGTCATGCTAAAAAAAAAAAAACAGGCCTGCGCACATTGTACATAAGCCTGGGTGCCTGAATTGCTGGTTATGTCACTACGTCATTTCTTTTTTTCTTCTTTTCCTCTCTCTCTCTCCATATTAATCATATCAAAAATAGTGGTGTAACAACAGTAACCACAGGCCAAGCAATAATAGTGCTTTACAAATAGTGAAAACTATCATTAAATATAAGGCACATGCAAAATTATTAATAACTAGCATTTATTTTCAAGGGTTAAGAAATACTGCACAAGAATGTTTTATCTGGATCCACACACCTTTGGTGCCCTTCTCACTCTGTATGGATTAGCAAATGGTTTGTTTCTGTGGTTATAGACACCCAACCCTAAAAGTCTTTATTCACACTGTTCTTGTACAGCCAGACATGAAAGTCACCCAACCAGACTGCAAACATAACAACAGCTACGCTCTCCATTGTCCCTAAAGCTAAGTGTCTCTCTCTATTTTGTTTTGGACTGAAAATTGCCACACTTCAAAGCAAGTAAGCATTTGGGTCAAAATTTGTTATCAGATTTTCCAAGCTGTTGTTGACATATTAAATTCTCATTTTGAGTTGCTGGAACAGCCGACATCCTTCAGACTTTATTTGGTTGTGTTTCTCTTACTTTGAGCAGAAAAATAATGGCCTTTATCTGGAATAAACATGCTCACTTATTAGCTGATTCCGAGCCAAAACCCATTTCTTGTTGACTCCCCCCCTTGTGGGTGCCGGGCTCTCTTCCAGTGTTGAACTTTCACAGCCTCAACAACAATCTGAGAACAGAGACAATAAAAACAAGCATCTGCATTACTTTCTGCACTGAATGTTTTGGATTCAAACAGGAAATCCCACATCGTACACACAATCTGCTGAAAGCTGTCACTATGTCTTGTCATGGCAAATATGTTGAAAGTGAGCTGAAAACAAGTTTTCAGAAACCAATCATTTACAGCACAGCATCTACATCTGTCTTTTCAATCAGTCTAATCCAGGGGTAGGCAACTCCAGGCCTTGAGGGCCGGTTTCCTGTAGGTTTTAGATATCACCCTGCATCAACACACCTGAATCAAATGATTAGTTCATTCCCAGGCCTCTGGAGAACTTCAAGACATGTTGCGGAGGTAATTTAGCCATTTGAATCAGCTGTGTTGGATCAAGGGCACATCTAAAACCTGCAGGACACCAGCACTCAAGGCCTGGAGTTCCCTACCCCTGGTCTAATCAGTACAACCCATTATTCAGTAACAGGTAGGACCAACTACAGCAATAGCTTTAATTTTTATGTATGACTTTATCACTCTTCATGACAACATTGCTTCAGTTGATGGAGGTTTGTGGGTATTCTCTTAAGTGCCAACTATAGCATTTCAGTCAGGCTGAAGTCTGGCTTTGATTAAGCCATTTCAGCACCTTGATCTTTTGTTTCCTTTTTCAGTAACTTTGCTGTGCTTGGAATTATTGTCCGGTTGCGTGACAATTTCTTCCAAACTTTAGCTGTCAGGCAGATAGCCTCACGTTTGAAACAGTTTTTTCAATGACCGCAAGGTACCCAGGTGTCACAAAACGGCCGGAGGCCAAGCACCAAAATTCAAACCCACGTGCAGAAACCCCAACGTGGAGGCAGAGTAAAGGGTTTAACAAAGGTTTATTAACTAACACCAAAAAATGACGTGGATTGGATTTAAGGCTTGATACATGGGGCATGAGGGTCTTGGCCAGGGGAGTGGGATAAGCAGGGGACAGGTCCAAGAAAGCAATGGCAGATATACATGCTATACTTTATTTTGATGTGGAAAAACACAGATGTAAAGCATAATATTAATAAGGTTTGCATTAAGGTGAGCCCATTAAGCACTACTATTGTGCAGGCCTCTCTTATAATAGAGATTCATGCCTTTTAAACCAGTGTAAGCACAATAGAAAATGTCATTGTCATTATGGTTGGTTTACTTACTGGTGGGGCAACTCTTAAATGAAAAATTGATGTTATTAAAGAAGGAAAGAATAAAAGAAATGTAATTTCTATATGCTACAACACAACACAGCGGACAGAACATTACAAAATGAAAGACAAAGCATTTCTCCAGAAGTTTATTGAGTACGTTTTAATTGTAGATGAAGATGCAATAAACTAGATGTGGTGAGTAATTTTAACTGGATTGGCAGTTAAAGACTTGGAGTCTGCAACTTAGTGGCTACGGTGTCAGAGGTCACCACGCTATCCATTTCCTCAGTGACCTTTGCTTCTGCATCAGTAAGCCCTGACATTTCACCCCAGTTTCCTCCTGGCTGGACCCACCTTCTAGGAGCGTTCTCCAGGGAAGGTTTGAAAGCTGTGCTGAAAGGTTAAAGATCACTCAAGCTAGTAATAGTAAAAGTGGTATTTTAGCACTATTTAAGTGCTATTTTAATACAATGTATATAACTTTAGGTCAGTTTGACTGTGCAAATTACAAAGCGCCCAAACTCCGAACCAGTTTTAAATCCTCAGTATTTTCACTTTTCATTCACACAGTCAGCAAGTAACAAACACGATTCCTGTAATTGTTTGGCGAGAGATAACACAGGATGTAATCCTCTGAATCTGAACAGCTTGCTAATAAATCAAAAGTAAATATATTTGTCTTGCAAGTAAATTACCCCTTTTCTGTGGATGTTAGGGTAACCAAAGTGTGCAAATTCATTGTGCTGCCCTTGCACACAAACAGTAGATTTCACCACTCTCTGCTCTGTTGGTGGCCTTTGTCACAACAGCTGTGTTTCTCTAAAGTTTCTCTGCTCAGTAGAATGACTGGTACAGATGCTTTTCCTAAAATGTTTCACGTTGCATGTGAATAATGAAAGTATAAAATTGATTTTACTGGATGACTCTCAGAAGATTTTGGCTTGTCCGATCATGTATGATTTTTTTTAACGCAGCACTTGAGGGTGTGTAACTTTGAGTAGATAATGAAATAATCGCTGTCAGCAGGTACTGAGTGTGTCAATTCAAAGTCACAGCAGGGTGTGATCAGTGCAAATCTTCAATGCCAAAAAGCTCTATATTTTATGAACCACACCTGCTCAGTCTTTAATCATCACCTTCACTTAGTTTTCAAGGTAAACGCACGGGTCACTCCCAGTCCAAGATTTGAAGTGTTGTTTTCTGCTGTGGCGTGGCATTTTACAGAAAGCGGTCAGCATAATGAAAATGCTCTTTATCATTACGGTCTCTGTGTTTATGTGTGTGCGCATGTGTTTACAGGGTGAGCAAGTGTGAAATTGTCTTCAGCACATGTTTTATTGTGTTCCATGGCAGGGGCAGTGGAAGCAGCAGTCGACAGGCTGCAGTTACGCCTTTTCCTCCAGACTCTTTCCCTGTTCCTTCCACAGCTGTTGCAGCGGTCCAACCCTTTTCCGACCTATGCCGCACACACACAAAGAAATACTTGGTGCTTGTTGCGTTTGCAAATGCATAAAGAAAGTAAATCCCACTGCATTAAAAAGAAAAAGCAATTGCCTTATAAAACCCTGGCATTTGTAAAGACCTAACACTGAAAGATGTTAGGTTAGAATGACAATATTTGCAAACTATTCAAAAAGTGGCACTCCAATCAAGCTGGCAATGTGGCTCGAAATAAGTCTGTGCATGGTTTCCGCAATAATTCTACGACTGTGTGTTTCACATAAACAGGATATCTAGAGAGGAAAAGCTCAGGGTGGGAAAAGACAGAGGTGGGCTAGGATTAGAAGCACTGAAACAAATGCATGAACAAATAATTGTACAATTGAGAGGAACTACTGAATCACCACACTGAAGAAAAACAATCATACGACTCCAAATGAGAAGATAACTGCAGACTAAACTACTTTCCCAATGAAATACTGCTGGGAGCTGCAAACTGTGATGTTGAGATAAGAACATAATCACTGAAAACCAGCCTTGTGCCACAACTTCTTCTTATTATTATGCAGCTTATCTTCTCAAACCTGGTCTAATCCGTTATTGTGGCACAGTGTGCAGTTACATAACTTGGAACAGCATCAGTAAGATGGAGGAGTTCTCACACACACTGGAAGACCATCATATGATGGGCACAGCAGAGTACAAACGCACAATGCAGTGCAAACAGGTGCAACAAGTCCAGCTGGAAAACAGTGGGCTTCCTCTTAAGCTGCTTAAATGAAGTCAGAAAGTTTCGATCTTTTGATTTTTAGGGCGAACAGTAGCGTATTGTCTCAAAGCATGTCAAGAGGCTGATTTCTACTCGCGGGCGGTGACCCTCTTTCCAGACAAAGTGTTTCCCCTCACCATCACTGACTCACAAGGTAGAGCCTATTACACAACCAACGGGTTGAACGGGGTTAGAACAGGGGAGGTGAATTACTGATGGATGATCCATTTTTCGAGATAAAAGATTTTAACAAAGTGGATGACTTTTGCGTGAGAACGGAGCTCAGCACATGTCCTATTTGCTCGAGGCTGGCTACAAGTCAATTATGCTGTAACTGCCAGTGAAGAGGAAAACCCATTGGAAAGGTCCAGAAGAACTGAGAGAGAGAAACAAGGTTATTATAGTTCACTAAAACTAAGTTAGAAACTACAAGCTGATTTTAATTTAATTTAATTTAAAATTTAAATAAAAAGTAGACGTCTGAAAAGGAAAAAATGAATGAACATCTTTATTGAGACTCTGGATGTCTTTAAGTCGACTGCTTTCAAAAAGTTTTGTGTTTTTATTGTACTGATATTCCTAAACCTTGCCTCTGACACATGCCCTGCACACAATAACGATTAAAAAGACTAAAACTAACATAGAAAGGAATAAAAGTTGAACTAAAACCAAACACTTTCAAAGAATAAAAACCAAACTGAATCAACAAAATACAAAACTATCATAAGTCTGGAGAGAAACCAACTGCCAGGTCGACCCACCACGTAGCCAGATTATTGCTTTATTTGGTGGAAAAACTGAAGATTCATGAGTATCTTAATCTGCCAACTTGTGACACTGTTAGGGACTGTACACTCAGTAATTATACGATTAGACTCTGACAGCTCATTTGTGTGTGTGTTTTTTTTTTGTTGGATCTAAGTTCCCATTTGCTCTTAAACAAACAAAGGGATAGGCCGTGACAAGTGTTTTCAGTGGAAATGAGGAAAGAAGTCGAGAAAGAGTAAAGGGTGTGTTTGCAGTTTTGTGCAGCAGAGATTCCTTCTCGGTCATTAATTGCGAGAAATAAACAAACAAAAACTAATTAAAGAGCATAAAACAAAACAATAAAACATAAGAAGTAGATGTAATTGACTCACAAAGTCTTAACAAGCTCATAAAAGTCGAGTGCGTAAAACAGTGCAGAGCACCATCTCCAACTGTTTGATCTAAAGTTGCTACACTGGTTACTAAATGATAGAGAGAATAAAAAATATCAGAAAACCAGCTGTACAATCAACCCCATGTGTACAGGAGAGCCTTTCAGATAGTCCAGGACTGCAGCTAGCCAGGGGGAGTCTCCTCTAATCCTTCCCCACCCCAGACATCTCGTCTCTGGGATTGCATGCCACTCAGTGCACCCTCAGGTGGACCTAAATTAGATCTGGCAACGCCTGGATCAGTCGAGTATTCCATCAAACGAGACTTTTCATGGTAGCTAAACCCTGGAAAAGTCACATATTCACTCATTAGCCATTTTAAAATATTGTTATTATTAGTCCTACAAAATGCAGGAGATGTGCAAGTTGTGTAGAGAAATGAGAATCTGCATTAGCACGGCTGCTGTTGTCAGTGTTAGAGATTCCCAGAGGGGGAATAAAAACAGGGCTGAAGAAGGTTGTCTGTCAGCCAGTGTTATTGATAGAATAGACTGACAGCTGCTGTCATGAAAAGAGCCGCTGTGTTCTCCACGCTGTCACTCTGCTCCTCACAGAGAAAAGAGGAAGGAGGGACACGGGGAAAGATGAGCTGGCAGCGTGAAACGAGAGCGGTCAGAGAGTCAGAGGGACAACAGGTGATGACTGCAGAGATTTACAGGAGGCATCAGGCAGGTCCCGACACCTTCACAGCAAGCACCGGCTCTAACCTGTCCCATTTCTGTTCTCTGGATGCAGACACAGACAGGGTTAACTTCTAAAATCACTATATAAAAGTACTTATAAGTGTTGGCGTGTGACTTAAATGAGTATGATCTGCCGTTTGTGCTCTTTTTTCCCCCTCTAACCACAAAGAGACACATCTGAGAGATGCCTGTTTGCAGTTTTCCACACGTGCTAACTAACTTTTGATCTAAAAATGAGAAAGCGATGAGTATTAAACCTAACTTGAAACAGAAACAAACAGGCCACAGCAGTGGATTTTTGTGCATTCTTGTTTTGTTGAGACACAGCTTCAAACCGCAAGATGTATGCCTGTAAAACATCAGTCTGCACCAAAAGGTGCCTTAACTAAAGGCTGTGAACATGAATCAAACTACCACTACCTGATGATTAACCATACGAACAGCTTGAAGTCCTATATCTGCCTGCCTATCTGCTAAAGTTTGCTGTTTTTCTAAGCCCATTTCACTTCTTTGGAAATTCGACTCGGACAAAACAGGGAATAAGAATGAGTCATTTCAAAATAAACCTTTACATATGTGAAAGCGATTGAACTTTATTTTACTGTGCCAGCATTTTGTTCTGTGTCTTTCTTCTGTCTGTCTTACAGATAGAAAGATGATAGTGACAAATATGTCTAGTGCCTCAGGCCATCTAACCAATAAAAGATAATTTGTGCTTGGCTTCCTCTTTGCCATTGAAAAAAATCGTATTCTGTTTTACTATTACACTCTTCGGCCTCCTTGGGAAGGCCTATGTTAGGCACTGGAGAGGAAAGTTTGTCCGTTATTCGAACCTGGTTACATCAGAAACAATGTGGTTTTTGTCCTGGTTGAGGAACACTGGACCAGCTTTTGATCCCTTCAAGGATATTTGAGGATGTGTGGGAGTTTGTCCAACCACTCTTCGTGTGGTTTGTGGACTTGTAGAAGGCATTCAATCGCATCCCTCTGAGATACCTTTGGGATGTCCTTTAGGATTATGTGGTGCAACTGCTGCAGGAGCCTGCTTTTCATTGGTGGCAATAAGTTTGGCTCATTCACAGTGCGTGTTGGTCACATTTGTCACAGATTCCTTTGATGGTTTCTGCGGACAGAATTTCTACGTGTAGAGATGGGGTGAGGAGTTCAGTAGAGCCGCTACTCCTCCAAATCAAAAGGAGTTAAGTTGTTTCGAACATCTGGCAAGTGTGACTCCTGGTCGCTTCCTGGGTGAGGTGTTTCAGCTATGTCCCACTAGAAGGAGGCCCCAGGGCAGGACACATTGGAGAGATTACATCTTTCTGCTGGTCAATGGATGGATGGATGGATGAATGTTTTTTTATTAGCAATCTTGTGCAGCCATTTGGTTTTTCCCTGATATTTGTGTTCTGTGTGAATTCAGGACTTCTGTCTGGCTCTGTTTCCTTTCTTCCTCGTTGTAGTTTGTAATCAAAGGCAAGTTTAGCAGATGCAGATGGGACATTTATTTGCCTTGATGCAGATTTGTTTTTGGGGTTTTTTTGCAGCTTGCTCATTATAGTCAGAATGTTCCTCATAAAATGTAATCATTTTAAAGTAAAATTCAACTTCTTTGTGAACTAACACTTATCGTCAGTGTAAATAGAATATATGAGTTTTGAATTATAATGCCTCAACAACGCTCTTCTTCTTTGAGCTGCTCCCTTTAGGGTTCCCCACAAATGATCATCTCCATCAATCTCATCCTATCCCCAGCATTCTCCTTTGACATACCAGCCCTCTGCACACACTCCTTCACTACATCCATGAATCCTCTCTATATTCTTCGTCTTTTCCTCCTGCCTTTTGCCATCCTTTGTTCCCTTTAACCACAATCTCACCTCTGCAAATCCCAACTGTCTCAACTTCATCTCTCTACTCTATCTTTGCCATCTCCATCATATCAGCCAGCTCTCTTTCCACTTACCAGCCATTTCCCCTGTATTTAAAGTCCCTAGTCTCACCTCTACACACCTGCCTTCATTTTTCATTTTATGGCAAACACCCTTCCTCCTGATTTATCCAGGATTGGGACTGACATTAGCCGTATACTTGCTTGTAGCAAGTATACGGCTATATAGAAAAATATAGAGTCGATATGAGCATAATAGGTACCCGTTTAGCTACGAATGACTGAATGCAACAAAAATATTCAACAAATAAACAAATAACACCAGAGGAAAGCATTCCAAAACACTGCTAATAATGTGGGTCATCAGCTTGTACTGGATCTTATCCGAAAATAAATGGGCTGAAATAATTTAGGCCACTCAATTGGTGGCAGAATTTTCTGGGCTGGTATTTTAGCAGCACAACAGACTCTAAATATCTCCCGGCTTTTCTGTGATTTTGATATCGCCATATCCAAATTGACGTGTGATCGGACCCCTTGCTCTCGGATGCTTCCTAAAATAGCTTGTGTGAAAGCAGGGTCTGTTGTGCGGAGCTGTCACTGACCCTTTCGGCAGGGGAAGATGCGTTCACACTGACTGCCTTCCTTGTGACCGTAGCCTGCGCAAAGATAAAGCATGTCACATTCAATCGCCGTAGACACACGGTACCCATGACATCATCCTGTGCACAAGAGGCCGGCGAAGCGGTGTGAAGAGTGAGAGCAAAGCAGAGGAAAGTGAAGAAGAGCACACAAACCAGGCGTCCTGTGCATGCTTTGAGCACACAGAGCAAAACCAACATGGGCAGTGATGTCAGCTGCTTTCCCATAGAGAGGCTATGGGAAAAAACTGGGGTGCAGCCCCCCTTTTTAACATCTTCTAGCATAAATGGCATATTAATCCCTCACATTTAATTGGAAAAGGTAGCATTAAATATGTCACTCAAAGAGTTGTTGTACATAACCACTTAGTTTGAATATAAAATAGTCACTAAATTCTGATGCTGGTTGATGTAAAGCTTTAAAACCATAGAAAGGATTCTTGCAGTTTTGTGAAGAGAGGTAGAACGTCTTAGTAGTGGATTAAGTCACATTTCCAACTACAGACACATGTTCTGGACTTGAGGAAATAAAAGATCTAAAGCACAGTGTCTTAGACCAGTCTGCAAGGCTCAAGAGCTGAATCTGAGATATGGGTTTACAAAGGTTGCCCTCTGTTGGTGATTAGGAATCCTGCAGAATAGTTGCACCTAAAAGCTGCATAGCATACAGCCAAGCTGACTGCCTATGCTGAGAAAGGTTTTTGAAAACCAATTTCTATCTTAATTAATTCAAAATTTATGCTAAAACTGCACCTATTGTGTTGGGGAGTCTTGAATTTATTAATTTATTGTATTGAATTTAGAAAAAGATGGAACGAAAAAAAAACCCAAAAAACCCTGTACACCCCCACCCCTCTTTGTCCCACAATGAAACAATCCCAAACATTAAAGAAATTATATGGCTCACCATTGTCCCTAACAAATATCTGGAATATGTGGAAATTATTTTCCATTCCTTAAATTTTTCTACATTTTCAGCTGATCTGCTCATTAAAGTATGCACAGTTGTACAGTGTAAAGTATTTCCCCCCTTCCTGATTTCTTAGGTTTTTACATATTTCTCACAATCACGTTTCAGATCATCAAACAAATTTTAACATAAGGCAAAGTTAACCTGGTAAATAGAATAAAGAAATTCATTTATTGGAAAAAGTTATCTACCTTCCTCCCCATGATGAACTAACTGTGATTAACCACATTTATCAAAAATAGTAAGGTCACTTTCTCCTGCCACACCCAGGTCTCATTACTGGCCTGTTGAATCAAGAAATCACTTAAATAGAACCTATCTCAGAAGTGAAGTTCGCTAAAAGATCTTGAAAAGTAACGCATCATGGAACGATTTAAAGAAACTCAAAAACAGATAAGGAACAGTCACTGACATTTATCAGTCTGGAAAGGTCTGGAAAGGTCTGGAAAGCGATTTCTCAGGCAATGCGACTCCAGTGACTCACAGTGAGAGCCATTATCCACAAATAGAGAAAAAATGGAACAGAGGTAAACCTTTGCAGGAGTTGCCGGCCTACCAAAATTACTCCAAGACAGCAACGATGACTCAGCCAGGAAGTCACAAAAAACCCCAAATCAACATTAAAGAACCGCAGGCTTCACACGTCTCAGTTAAGGTCAGAGTTTATGAGTCAACAATAAGAAAGAGAGTTGGGAGAGTTCAAGGAGAAAACCACCGCTGACCAAAAAGAACACAAAGGCTCGTCTCACAAAACATCTTGATGATATATTTAGGAATTTAAGGAAAATAGTCTTCGGACTGAGAAGACAAACGATGAACATTTGGGAACGTTTGAGTCCCGTTATATCTGGCATAAAACTAACACAGTATTTGGTCAAATAGAGCATCACACCAGCAGTCAAACACCGTGGTGGTAGTGTGATGGTCTGAGGCTGCCCCAGCCAACATGTATATATGGGCCCCACCTGGTTTTTGCGTGGGCTGGATGGGTATCATGTGGGCATGGGCTCAAACTGGGCTTTTTGTATGGGGCCTACTTGGGTTTTTCACATTAAACCCATATGGGCAATCCCAAGTGGCCACTTTTAGTAGGTCCAAACATGGGAAACACTTAACTTGGTCCAAAATGGGAAACACACGTAGGGCCCACTTGGGTTTTCCACCTAGGATAGACATGGGCTAACACAGTCATTTAAGGATAGGCTGTTGTTGTGTGCCCCAGGTGGGGCAAAGTGAGGTAATCAACTTTGCTGCTGCAGGACCCGGACGACTTACCGTAATTGATGGAACTTTGAATTCTGCTCTCTACCAGAAAATCCTGAAGGAAAATGTCTGGCTAGCACTTCATGCCCTGAAGCCCAAGCCTGTTTGGATTATGAGTGGTACAATGATACAAAACACACCAAGTCCACTTCTAAATGACTTAAAAAACAGGAAAAACAAAAACAGAAGCAAAATAAAGATATTTTAGTGGCTTAGTCAAAGTCTGCATTAAAAACAGGTTCGAGGGCAATTACTTTTTCACAAATTGGGATTTATTTACTAAAATAAATCATAATTTATCTCATTAATCTGTGTTTAATATTAAACTTTGCTTGGTGATCTGAATGATCTGTGACAACTAGTTCTTGAATTGTATATTAGTTAACATCACTACCACTTCAGTTTTTGCGCCTGTTTTATCGGCATAGCAGAGCCGCGTAGATCTCCAGCTGTGCATTGCATAACTTAAACAGAATCCACCCACTGTTATATAATGTCGGTGTCTCATATTATTCTCGTGTGGCTGTGGTAACACGTTACAATCCACAGACGATCTGCCTCGTGAATCTTAAAACCGGTTCTCTGCTGGCTTTTTCCGTTTGCACTCCGTCTCACTGCACCAATGTGTTCTTCCGCGCAGCATCGTTCCTAATGTGTTTTTTAAACTTTAGTAAATAAAGAAATAACACGCGATAAAGGGAGAAAAATGTAATCACAAATCTTCTGAAATATTTTTACATCGCTAAGTGCGATATTTATTACAGTTTTACACACGTGTCTCGGTAACGGCGGTGAACGGATCTAGTTTATCTCAAAAACGAGTTCCACCCATCTCGCCATTTTATGATCCACTGCTGCTTTGTTGGGAAGGGGAAGCTAGCAAGAGCCATTAAACCAACAGCACGTAACATGCTAGCTTAAAAACGAGCTCTTAACAGCAAGACAATTGATTGGGTATTAGCCAGCTGATACTAACCACTGCGAAAGCTACATTTGTCGCTTTAGGGGGAAAAGAAACATACGTTAGGACATTAGTTTAGCTAACTCTGCATAGCTATTGGGGCAACGTGTTTGCTGCTTGTCGCAATTTTTTTTTCTCTGAGATTGTTATCTGCTAGAGGACACATTGACGACCACCGTGCAAGACTCGAAGACCGAGGAGATGGCGAGCTCAGTGGGAAACGTGGCCGACAGCACAGGTTTGCTGTTTTTATGCAAGTAATTCTACACAGAAGGCAACAAGGCAAGCTTCAAAGACTGTGTCCTTGTGTAGGTTTCCCCCCCTAGATGCGATCGAGCTAGTATCTAACAAATAGACCTTAAAAAAAGAAAATAGGTAAACTATTTTAACCCTGTTTTTATTAAATTTGTCTTTTGTCCAACGTGGAAGAACATGTTAGTAATAGCAACGCGGGCTCAAATTTCTACCTCGTATCGCGACAATAAAAGCCCTAAAGCTAACATTAGCGTAATTTAGCTTTTAGCACAGGTTTGCGTCGAAGTAGCCGCAAATTGTCTACTAGTCACACTTTAACGCAGACGAATAAGCATTCCACGAAGGTGCTTTAGCGGTTTGCTCGGGGTATACCATTTTTGTTTCATTGATTTCATGTTTAAGGGTCGCTGTGAAAGCTAAGTCAGCACAAAGGGGCTTGAAGATGTCTTTGAAATTTGTTATCGGGGGGCCTTGCTACTGAAGTCTGGCCTGTGTCTACCGCTTAGCACAGATAGCCTTTAGGCTAATGGTAGCATTATCCCAAAGGTTATCGGCGATACTGATACCAGAACGTTCTGAAACCCGGTATTTTCGCGCATTGACTGGTGGTTTAAGCAATTTAAGCTATACTCTTTCCACAAGTAATGTTACGTAAGTGTCATGAACGCTTGAGCAAACCGGATCTACTGCATTATTAGCCCTGCAGTAAAAGTTTAACTATATGATGCGGCTTTGTTTTCTCAGCCCCACCTTTGAATAACTACTTTGTTTTGTTGGAGCAGAGCGTTCTGATGTGTTCACTACCACTTCAGTGATATATACACACACACACGGCCCAAAAAAATAAAAATTGTATTAGAATAAGTTACAATAAAGTAATCTGGTGTTTCAAAAAAGTACATATTTGATATGATAAATTACTAAACATCCAAAATGTGTTATGGAGTTTTTTTTGCCAGAACCTCTCACACCCGTTTCATCCATCTGCTTGCCTGTTTTCCCATCACACACATTATTTTCCTCCATTTTTTTTTTATTTGTTAGACTTTATTGTGACTCCTACCCACACAATAAGATGTAAAATCCCCAAATGTGTATCATGAGTCCCCCCCCCCTTTTATTTTGAGTTCAAATTGTGTTAGTCACTCTTCTTAAATTAAAGCATTTGTCTTATTTTCCTCTTTAAAAAAATTCTGTTATCATTTGTCTGATTTTAATTTTTTCCATCACCTCTAATGTGTCGTTTTCCCCCTCCTTGGCTTATGTTGGTGCTCCAGAACCAACAAAACGTATGCTTTCCTTCCAAGGGTTGGCTGAGCTGGCGCACCGGGAGTATCAGTCAGGGGATTTTGAGGCAGCTGAGCGCCACTGCATGCAGCTGTGGAGGCAGGAGCCTGATAACACAGGCGTGCTGTTGCTCCTGTCCTCCATCCACTTCCAGTGCCGAAGACTCGACAGGTGAGGTGTTGGGGGGGTGGAAAAGCACACTGGGCATGTGAGCAGTAGCAGAGGAAAATGGGTCGTCTTGGCTTTTTGAGTGCACACACTGGGGAGTCCTGTGGAGCAGCTGGGCTGTCTTGTGCAAATCCTGTTATGTGGTTTAACTTGGGTTTTGTGCATTTCTGGTGGTTGGAGTGTAACCTTTCTTTTCAGGTGCTTGGGTCTTTCAAGTAATATGATCTAAAGGCTTTTTCACTCATTTCAAATCCTTAAATGTGGACAATGCCAGTATCATTACAGCCTTGTAATGCTGTTGAATTTGGTATTTAACCATAATACAAATGCTAAACTTGTATGCTTTTGTTGTTTACCCCAAAAACTGTTGGTTAATAAAAATGTTCCATGACAGCTCACAGGATCAAATTGAATATGGTGATCTTCTTCGTGGTATTTTCATCATAACTTATTTTGGGCTGTACTGCCTGCATGTTTGCATAGTAGACATTTGAATAAAAAGTTTTGCTCAGGTGCTGAGGCTCATGTTAATGTGTCTTGATATTTGGGATTTTCATCATATTTGACAATGCATCTTAAACTAATTTTCTGTTCTTTAACATCTTGGGCCTTGCTGTTGTTTCTACACAGCAGTTTGAACCAACTGTGTCAGCTCTGGAGTGTAATAGTTTGTGCATAATCTTTCCTTGCAGGTCTGCTCATTTCAGTACCTTGGCCATCAAGCAGAACCCAATGTTGGCTGAGGCCTACTCCAACCTGGGGAATGTGTACAAGGAGCGTGGGCAGCTGCAGGAGGCAATAGAGCATTATCGCCATGCTCTGAGACTCAAGCCAGATTTTATTGACGGGTACATCAACTTGGCTGCAGCTCTGGTGGCCGCAGGAGATATGGAGGGAGCCGTGCAGGCTTATGTCTCCGCATTACAATACAACCCAGTGAGTTAATTTATATTTTTTTCTAAATTGTATGTGTCAATGCCCTATACATTTATTTAGTTGGAATGGCCACAAATAGGCTGTTTATAGAATTATTTTTATTTTTTTCCATCTTCACAGGATCTATATTGTGTGCGCAGTGACTTGGGGAATTTGCTTAAAGCCCTCGGGCGTTTGGAAGAGGCCAAGGTATGTTACAGCGCGTTGGCGTATACTTAGATGTGGCGTTTGTATTTTTGTTGTAGATCTTTCTTTTTTTCTTTCTTTCTTTCTTCCTCCTTGTCCATCAATTTTGTTTTTAGTGTCACTCACTAAGACCATAGATGGGTTGTTTTTTTTTTTCTCCGCTTTGACATTTTTAAAGCAGTCTTACTATTCAACCCACTTATGTGAAGGACAGAAAATGGAAGCATCTCCTCATTTTTCAGAGTTGCAGTTAGCTTCTTATCCCCTTATTTTAAACCTTTTTGAAGTACTGGACTGTAATGGGTTAACACCCATATGTGGAAATCAGGTTTTCTGAATTTCTTTTTAAAAAAAAAAAAAACAAAGCAATACACATACTGTTTTGTTTTTTGTTTTGTTTTTTAGACAGCTTACATTTAAAAAAAAAAATAAAATACATTTTTTTAGTGTACACATTACATTCGTCTCTACCCTATATCACTTTTAGTCCCAATGTCCTTTGCTTTACACAGACCTCTTATCAGAGATCAGTCCCTTTCCCTTTCAGGAAGAAAGGCTGGAGTTTCAAAATTCACACAGCTGAACTAACCTCGGCCCCATGCATTTCCATAAAGTTGACTTTGGAGGAAAAACGCTGGCTCGGTCTTTGAAGAAATTATGAACTGATGAAAAGTTAGTTTATCTTTGCAGTGCAAAAGATAAGATGGTTTCTAACCTAACTACTATACTCCTGTATTGTTTTTCTTTCAAGTGCCCTTATGACAGGTTCTTCTCAGTTTGCTGTCAGTTTGGGGGTGCTACACTTCAATTTATCACTTTTAAATGTATCTATATTTTTTGGGGGGGGGGGTTACCTGAATTGGGTTAAATTTGTGATTATGGAGTTGTCTTGCTGGTTACAGGCCATCTTATTTCGTGCTAGAGGGGGGTAAAGGAGTGGGGAGGAGCATCAGGGAGTCACAAGCTCCCCAGCTCTGTCGCTCCGCCCCCCCGCGCGCTTGCTGAGGATTGGTGGAGTGGGCGCGCTCAAAGCTGTCTTCCTGACCCTTCAGTTTGATTTAATCAGTGCTTGAGCACATTCCCAACAGTGCCTTTCCGCACATATACATCAATTTTTGGATCCACTTGATGGATTTTATCCAGCTGGTTATCTCTTCAGATATCCACTGCTTTTGAATTGTTAACTGAACATATGGATTTAAGAGCAGTCATTCTCACATGCCTTAAAGTGGCACAAATGCTGTCAGGCAGACAGCTTACCATCGGTACTCCACCGCCTGCGTCAGATGCTGGGTTAGAAAGACAGAAGCACGCGCAACAGCGATGACCTCTTTATTTCAGAGCTGTGGAGGCTTCTAGATACAAATAATTAAACCACAGACTTTTCTCCATTGGCCAGGACTCAAGAAAGCAGGCCAGGATAAAGAAATCAAAGTTCTATAAATATTTCATGAAAATGCAAAAAAAGAAAAGCCATGATTAATACTTCTTCCCTTTTTTCTTCAAATATGTAATATTATTCCCAAAGAAATGGGATCAGTTCATTTGGGCAAGATCAAGCCAGTAACTGCCCTCCTGTTCTGTGATTGTAAAAACTGAATTGAGAATTTACTGAAAGCTTGACTTTCCCTGGTACTGCACGGATCAAAGCCTTTCTTCCCTCCCAGTTACCCCTAAAGCATTCCTTTTGTTTTCTTTGAAATGAAACATTCATTTGCATGAATGAAAACTAAGGCTAGTATTATAGTTTTTGTTTGTTATTTGGACAAAAGTGCTTTTTTTTTTTTTTTATTTCCATATTTTTAAAAAAATGTATTGTTTGAGAACTTTTACTAACGATCTTGTTTTCTGATTTTTGTCTCTTTTGGTTTTTCCACAACTGATATTGTTATTTAGAAGGTTTCAGGTGGGTGACACTATTCCTGCGTAGGTGCCTGGCGGAAAGGAACACTAGGGCAGCCTCAGTCCTCTCCTCTTCTTCCAGCCAGCTGCGACCACCACTCTGACAAAGTCCAAAAATATGGTAACGGGTTTGTAACTGCCAACAAAAGAAAAACCACCTTACTTCATGCTTGAGCTCCTCTGTCTTGTGGCTTCCTTTTGAAGAGCAAAAGTAAAAAATAATAGTAGTAGTAGTAATAATAATAGAGCATTACAGTAAGCATTTCTTAAAATATGCTATACTAATTACCCAACTTTATATTATGTAAAAAAAGAAACTTGGTTTTGGAAGCATTAATCATGAAAAACAAGTAAGAACCCTCTAACTCTTACATTTTGGTTATTTTTTTCCTGTTTTGTTTTGATTTCCCTTCTTTATTTGGAGTTGCAGCGTTCTGATGATCATGCAGATAGTGCGCTGTGAGTCTGCAGTAACGCAGGGGCTGCGCAGCGATATCTTCCAAGCAACCAAAAAGGCGGAAAGCGCAAGCGTGCGGCTCCCCCATACCCTTCATTCCCTTTGGCCTGTTAGTTGTGGACCTCCCCCCTCTTGCAACCAGCCTGGTTGCCAAGTGCCCCTAAATTTCAAGTGTAATTGGCTTATGACAAAACCAAAGACAACGTTTTGTGACAAATGGCAGTGTAATTATCTTAGCATTTAACCACTGCCTTTCTCTGTATTCAGAGCCATTTTGTGGGTGCCGAGTGTGTGCCAGTCTGGTGTTGCAAGTGTTCTGTCAGGGGTTGTTGGTCTGCAGCTGTTTCACGTGGCCATTCAGCAAGCGTAGCGGCGCAATAAGAACCTTTGCCAGGAGCAAGGTCATGCAAAGAGCATAATATGGTGCACAGGCGTGGTGACCCACGCAGCGCGCTCGTGTTTCTTGCGCATGCATTACAGGGACTTTCACCTGCACAAAATGCCCAGCATCCCAGGTTGTGAGATGCCTTGCTAACATCAAATAGAGATTTCATGCAGTTTGTTTGTTGGTACTTTAAATTTTAATAAAAATTGTTATTAGGGTGGGCAGACAGCAGATTTTACTGGCTCTAGTAACCACTACATTTGGTAAGGATGTGGTCATAACTGGAGGATGAGGGCCTATGTGTGGGTGTCGGTTGGATCCGCGCAGCGTAGGAAAAAGCATTGCAGCTTTGCGCGGCAGACTTGTGCGCAGGCGAGCCCATGCTGTAGACTCACTTTTTGCCATCATGGAGAATGGTCACTAATTTTGCTTTCTCTTGCTTTTTGTTTTCTCTTTTGCTTTTATTCTCAATCTCTTTTTTTTATTTATTTATTTATTTTTTATCAAACCCTTCCCCCCCCCTTCTATGCACTATACCTCTCCCATTCTACCTCTTCTCCTTTCCTGTGGTTATTTTAAACCCATTGAAGGCTTGTTACCTGAAAGCCATTGAGACTCAGCCCAACTTTGCCGTGGCTTGGAGCAACTTGGGCTGTGTGTTCAATGCCCAGGGAGAGATATGGCTGGCCATACACCATTTTGAAAAGGTCAGTTGCATAGTTTTTTGTAACATTAATCAAACTATATTATGAGACACCTTAACAGTATCAAATATAAAGTCTTTTTCCTTGGTTTTTAGGCAGTGACACTGGATCCAAATTTCCTTGATGCATACATCAATTTAGGCAATGTTTTGAAGGAGGCCCGCATCTTTGACAGGTGAGTCTAAATCATGACAGATTTTTGCATCTGCTTGTGGGTTTTTTGTTTTTAGGTTGTAGCATACATCATTTCATTTTAAATGTTTGCAGAATATTCATAACTTTTATTCACATCTTCCAGAGCTGTGGCTGGATACTTGAGAGCCCTGAGTCTGAGCCCCAATCATGCTGTTGTCCATGGAAATCTGGCCTGTGTCTACTATGAGCAGGGCCTCATTGACCTTGCTATTGACACCTACCGCCGTGCTATTGAATTGCAGCCCCACTTTCCTGATGCCTACTGCAATTTGGCAAACGCTCTAAAGGAGAAAGGAAATGTAATGTGTTTTTTGTCTCGAATCTTGAGTACCTCTGAGGTCATTAAACACTTGCTGAGTTTTTACTGACTGAGTTCTATTTTCCCTAACAGGTGTCTGAAGCCGAAGAGTGCTACAACACAGCTTTGCGTTTGTGTCCAACTCATGCCGACTCTCTTAACAACTTGGCCAATATCAAGCGTGAGCAGGGCTACATCGAGGAAGCTGTTCAGCTCTACAGAAAAGCCTTAGAGGTGGGTTTAACATTGTCAAGATTAACAGATTTGAAATATTCACTTTTACAGTAAAAATGATCATGTGGTGATACTCATTCAAACTTTATTCATCAGGTGTTCCCAGAGTTTGCAGCAGCTCACTCTAACTTGGCCAGTGTGTTGCAGCAGCAGGGAAAACTGCAGGAAGCCCTCATGCACTACAAAGAGGCAATCAGGTTTGTAAATGAATGCTGGAGACAACTGTGGACTTTGAGTTTATGCCTGAAATTAGCTTTCTTTTTCTTTGTTGGGCTCATGTTTAATCACTCCTGTCACTTTTCTAAAGTGAGAATAGCTGTCTTAGTTCAGACATGTTACTGATCTACTAACTTTAAATGGATGTTTGATTTGTAGCATTCCTAAAAGTCCCGTTGGCAACATTTACCGAAAAAGCTGCTATCTTAATAACTGCTGCTAAATAACTTAAAGTTTGTACATGAAAATAGAGCAGTAAGTATACTGTGAAGCCACCTGAGTGTTGCCAGATATGAGTGAAAAATTAAATCCATTAATTTCTCTCCTGTGACACTCCTATGATTATTTACTTTTGTGTAAAAAGACCTGACAGCTGAGTAATTTTGTTATGTGGTCTGTTTGAATTTTAGAATCAGCCCCACATTTGCTGATGCCTACTCAAACATGGGGAATACACTAAAAGAAATGCAAGATGTTCAGGGAGCTCTGCAGTGTTATACTCGTGCCATCCAGATCAACCCCGCCTTTGCTGATGCTCACAGCAATTTAGCCTCAATCCATAAGGTAGGAATATTTCTTAATTTTACTCTTCATATGCTTCATATGCTCTCTCTAGATGATAGATAGATATAGCACTTCACTATTAGATTATCCACCTCCAGGTTGCTTCTGATGTTGCTTTTCACATTAAATTAGTAAATTTAAAGATGTATTTTCACACAAACCTAATTAAAAATTGAGCAATGGATACCTGAGTTGGCACCCGTTTGTTAGTTGAGTATGCCTTTTGGAGTTTTAATTTTTGTTTGTATTTATTTTATTTTTAGGATTCTGGAAACATCCCAGAGGCTATTGCATCTTATCGCACAGCCTTGAAACTGAAGCCTGACTTCCCTGATGCTTACTGCAACTTGGCACACTGCCTACAGGTGTTCATCTGCTGTTATACTGCATCTTTCTATTTATTTTTTTACTTCTGCTGTTATCAAAACAAATTTTCTGACTACTTTTTGTTGTTGTTTTTGCCCCCCACTTTTTCAGATTGTGTGTGACTGGACAGATTATGATGAGCGGATGAAAAAGCTTGTGAGCATTGTGGCAGACCAACTGGAGAAGAACCGCTTGCCCTCAGTGCACCCACACCACAGCATGCTGTATCCGCTCTCTCACAGCTTCCGCAAGGCCATTGCTGAGCGCCACGGAAACCTTTGCCTGGACAAGGTAGACAAAATGATCAAAGCAAGTAAACCTTTAATATATATTTTGGGAGGGTGGAAGGTGGCTGGTGATGGAAGTGCCTGCAGGGTATGGGGAAGGTAAGGGGGGTGGGCAAGGTACTGGGTATAAAGAAGTAGAGAAGCTGGTGGTGAGTGGGTCGCTTGGAGTGATGAAGGTATGGGGGTAAGAAATGATTTTTGGGCAAACAAATTTTTATGTTGTCAGTCAAACATCTGCCATGTAGACTTTACTGTCCTACTGTACACGTATTCTTATAACATTACTTACTCCACAGATTAATGCACTGCACAAACCGGCTTACGAGCATCCCAAGGATCTGAAAGCTAGCGGTGGACGTCTGCGCATTGGATATGTAAGCTCTGACTTTGGCAACCATCCAACCTCCCACCTGATGCAGTCCATTCCTGGAATGCACAATCCTGAAAAATTTGAGGTAATTTCAACTCTGAATTGGTTTTTATGGTTTTTTAAAAAAAAAGGTGCTTATTACACTCTGCAATGTATTGACACAGTGTTGACTAAAGTCTTAATTTTGTTTTCCTTACCCTAAAGGTGTTTTGCTATGCACTCAGCCCTGATGATAGTACCAATTTCCGTGTGAAAGTGGTCGCTGAAGCTCATCATTTCACAGACCTCTCACAGGTAACTCGTAACATGTTGTTTCCTCAACAGTATCCTTCTATTTATAACACATCAACCTTGAGCATTTCTATTTTTAACTTGGAAGTCATTTCAACCATTGTGCTGTCAGATGCAATGTCAGGAACTCGAGCCATTTACATAAACTGTAATTTTTGTCTCCAGATACCTTGCAATGGCAAGGCAGCTGATCGTATTCACCAGGATGGAATCAACATTCTAGTGAATATGAATGGATACACCAAGGGAGCAAGAAATGAGCTCTTTGCCCTCCGCCCTGCCCCTGTTCAGGTAAGCCTTGCATGTAAATTGTTAGCCTGTCTAGGGGATAGCTATATTTCTGCTTGTGCAATATACTGACCGTGAAAACGCACAGCTAACAATTTCTACCTATTCAATAGGCTATGTGGCTAGGTTACCCTGGAACCAGCGGAGCTCCCTTCATGGACTACATCATCACAGACAAGGAGACATCGCCTACAGAAGTGGCTGAGCAGTACTCAGAGAAACTTGCCTACATGCCCAATACCTTCTTCATTGGAGACCATGCCAACATGTTCCCTCACCTCAAGGTTTGTCCAGCCTTACAATGCTGCAGATTGATTCTGTGAGCTGTCTTGTTTTCCTAAAATTTTACTTTCACTGTTGTTGTAACTTTATTTATTTTTGACCAACAGAAAAAGGCAGTGATTGATTTCAAGTCTAACGGGCACATCTTTGACAACCGCATCGTTCTTAATGGTATTGATCTGAAGGCCTTCTTGGACAGTCTGCCCGATGTCAAAGTGATAAAGGTGAGTAAGGAAAAATATCCAGAAACTTTATTAAAACAGATGTTTAATCTGAAACAATAATTCTGATTATTGATGAACATGTTTTATTTATTTTTTAATCGACCAGATGAAGTGTGACAACAACCAGGAATCTACTTGTGACACAAATGGAGCCCTGTCCATGCCTGTAATTCCCATGAACACAGCAGCTGAAGCAATCATCAACATGATCAATCAAGGCCAAATCCAGGTCACAATCAATGGCTTCACTGTCAGCAATGGCCTAGCCACCACACAGGTAAGAGTCACTATTAGATGTACACACTTTGGCCACTTTTGCTTCATGTAAACACACTGTCTGGACACCCTGGTCATGTTCCCATATATTGTCACATGCTGCTTCTTTTTACAGAAGTATTTTAGTCAATGTTCCCTCATTTAGGAGGGACTTTAAAACAAATGTAAGCGTTAAGGCCGCAATATTTTCATTCCTCATGTTTAGATCAGTAACAAAGCTGCAACTGGGGAGGAGGTGCCACGCACGATTGTTGTAACAACTCGTTCTCAGTATGGTCTCCCAGAGGACTCAATTGTCTACTGCAACTTCAACCAGCTCTACAAGATTGATCCACCTACTCTCCAGATGTGGGTCAATGTAAGTTTGGACTGTCCTTATTATTAATGAACTGGAGTTCCTTTAACTAAGAAATTCTGTTTAAGGGCGTTTCAGTGTGTGTGTGTGTGTGTGTGTGTGTGTGTGTGTGTGTGTGTGTATA
>NW_005187402.1:9049292-9070166 GCF_000239375.1 Pundamilia nyererei | reverse complement strand
TATAAAAATAAATAATCAATCTCTTAACATTTGTCTTGTTGCAGATCCTAAAGCGCGTGCCCAACAGCGTATTGTGGCTTCTTCGCTTTCCTGCAGTTGGTGAGCCCAACATCCAGCAGTATGCTCAGAACATGGGTCTGCCAGGCTCTCGGATCATTTTCTCTCCTGTGGCCCCCAAGGAGGAGCATGTGAGAAGGGGCCAGCTTGCTGATGTGTGCCTAGACACTCCTCTGTGCAACGGTCATACCACAGGCATGGATGTTCTCTGGGCTGGAACACCCATGGTTACTATGCCTGGTGAGCAGAGTTTTCAGGAATAGGCTTGGCTACCAATTAGGGCTGCCACAAACGATTATTTTGATAGTCGATTAGTCACCGATTATTTTTGCGATTAGTCGACTAATCAGATCATGCATCCATTGGACGTAAACGTACAGCTTGGTGCACCAGCATGCATCTGCTCTTATAACTATCATTAGCTTACAGCTTTAAGTGTTTAAGGTATGTGTTAACTAAAAATAAAGACAAGATAGTTTATTAAATTGTAATGAAATTTGCAGATTGTTTCGGTGAAGTTTAATAAACTCCTAGCTATCTAAAATATAACGGGACACTGGAGTATATTCTCGAGCATGTTACACTTCTGATAATCAGCTGTCTGCTTGACGTTTATTCAGCTGTGTAAAAACTATAACTTTAATCTCAGCCAAACCGATTTACTCAGGAACAAATAAAATACTAAAAAAAGCCAAACAGTAACATTTTTAAGTTATCTAAGTGACTTACATATGTTTAACCTGAGTAGCGAAAGACTGCAGTGGGTTTGAAAACTATTTGCCCGGAGTCAGGGGTTCTCACCGGCTCTAGTGAGCTTTGCCCCCGGCTAGCTATCGAGCTAGTGGGTAACGGACATCAGAGCGCTTTTCAAAATATGTGGTGTCTTGATAAACTGAGCAGATATTTGAGGTTTGCACAGCTACATTCTCGCCTGAAAATGTTAAACGTTTATTTTGTGACCTAGAAAGAATAAGAGTAATATTAAAACTAACTAGCTGCCGCCACTGTTGGAAACTGAGCCGGGCTGCTCTAATTCTGGGACAAAGCTACTTCTTCTTCGGGGTTTTCCTTGTACATGCAGTGCTGCCATCTTTAGTTTCATTCTGTTATTACACTCTTAAATCCTACTACTTATTCCTGCATCTTTTGGGATCTTACAAAGCTTCAAACGACACGTCGACTATCACATCAGTCGTCGACTATTTTGATAGTCGACATAATTGTGACTAGTCGACTAATTGTGGCAGCCCTACTACCAATTGTTGCCATAACACAAGTTGAATAATTAACAGATTTTAAAAAATATAAAAACATGACCATGAGGAGAATGTTAATTGAAACCTGTTTTCTTTTAAAATATTGACACCACTGTAGGTGAGACTCTTGCATCCCGTGTGGCTGCCTCACAACTCAACTGTCTGGGCTGCCCTGATCTAATAGCTCAAAGCCGCCAGGACTATGAGGACATAGCAGTCAAACTGGGCTCCGACATGGAATAGTAAGTAGATGTTTATCCTAAACACTTAATTTTATTTATTTTTAAAACATCCTTTGTCACCTGCGAACTCTGATTACTCACCCTCCTCCTATAGCCTGAAGATGGTCCGAGCGCGTGTTTGGAAGCAGAGAATTTGCAGCCCTCTTTTCAACACCAAGCAGTACACAATGGACCTGGAGAGGCTCTATCTGCAGATGTGGGAGCACCACAGTAATGGCAACAAGCCAGATCACTTGGTCAAACACCAGGCAGTAGAGGCTAGTGAAAATGCTTGAACTGGAAGCATGCAGAATTATTTTCCCCTTTCCCCCAGCCATTTTAAACCCCCATCAGCACCATAGTTTGAATGGTCCGTTTCCACTCCAGCCCCTTGTCGAACTTTTGTTTGTATCACTCTCCTTTGCTATTAATGGGACTCTTGTTTTCAAGGAGCCTACACATGTTCACATTTATATCCCATTTACACTGATCGTTGCCTCTCACATCTGCATCTACTGAGCCAGATTGATCCTGAGACATTCAGGCAACTCTTCTGAGACTCTTGTCCTAAAACACAGTATAGGTATTTGGTGAGCATGAAAGGATTGTGAATGCCTGGCTTCCCTTTTTTTTTTTTTTTTTTTTCCCTCTTCTTTCCCTTTTTTGGTACTTGGATCGATGGATTTACTTTCTTCTGTCATTGTGCATATGGGACTAAGTGCAGCTTGTGGAGAGAATTTCCAGCCGTCATTACTTGTTGATCTATTTATAAATGGATTAAGAGTGTTGTGTGTTTTAAAAATGACATTGTTGCACCATGGAAATTGTACCTGACATGTTTCATCAGCTTTAACATGCAATTATAAAATATAAATTGCAACTCCTCTTTAGTTTTGTTTTGTTTTTTTTTGTTTTTTTTTTAAAGCTCCTCTCACATACCTGCAGAAGTAGGTGTTCTAAGTTTCTGAAAACATGACAAAATGAGAACTTCTGAATGCCAACTTCATTAAGCAAGGACTGTTTATTACAAGGACTATTTATTATCAGGACTATTATCAGTTCTCAACATGTTCATAAGACTGGATAAATCTAGAAAAAGCAACTCTTGTTAAGTCAGCGGGGAAGACCTAAATGTAATTTTAGATTACATACCTTATACATTTTTTTTTTTTTTTTTTTTTTTTAAATCACACAAACCTGAAGCAGGCGGGTAAGTATTTCTAAGCAAATTTTCTTTTTTTTCTTTCTCTTTTTTTTTTAAATTGTCTGTTTACCTTTATGCTGTCAACGATGCCATGAGGCACTATATATAATAAATATTGAGATGGCAATCACTTTGTATGGTGTTTTGTACTCGATGGTAAAGCCGGTGAAAAACTGAAACCCTACCCCCTTTGTTTCTTAAATCCTCATCAGTGTGCGGTCAGCAGCTCACAGCACCTTGTTAAACTTGGCAGATTTATGTACTTGTATTCAGCTGTGCCTTTCTGGGTCCATTGGAGTCTGCTGACAAAATGAAAACAAAGTTCCTGTGCCGAAATCTCCAAACAATATTGGCTTTTATGGAAGTGTTTAAAAAAACAAAACAAAAAAACAAGTCCTGCATTCACAAGTATACCAGTCCCACAACCAGGTGGAAGAAGAAATTCAGTGAAAAACCAAATGGCTGACTTTTTTTTTTTTTTTTCCCCAATGTTTTTATTTAACAATAGTGGTAACAATTGAACAATTTCCTCTGGATATTTATGTTACATGCACTTAATATAAGTTACCAATGCTTTATCTCATTGTCATTGGAGTTCAAGTATGGATCTCCTTTAAATGCCATTTGCTTTGCTAACTTGTGTCAGTAGTTATAATCTGCATACTTGTGCATGATCTGTGGAGTGAATGTCAAAATTCATAGTTGACCAACATTCTAATCTAGAATACATAGGTGATGAATTCACAGACTGACTGTAGGACATGTGGCTGTCTAATAAGACGGTCATAAATCATAGATAATAAAAATATTCAATATATAAATGCATAGTTGGTACGTCTGGAGCTACTAAAAGCCATGGCGATTCCTTGTCAGACTGATGCATGACAGCCAACCAAGTCAAGTGATACAGGTAATAGAAGATTTTCATATTATCTGGTAAGATGAGATATAACAAATGTGCACATAGATTAATTTAAGTTTTGTTAGCCATGACAAGTCTAGTTAGACAGTGTGACTAGTTGGTTTGGGTGACGTATAACGGCTTGCTGTAATTAATTTCTACCACAGTAATTTAAACATCAATTTGACAGATTATTTTTTCTATTAAAAGTAGAATTGCATTAAAAACTGAATTGAACTTTATCTTCCTGTGAAATTTGTCTACGTGATTATTTTCCTGCAAACGTAGGTGTGGACAAGATGGTTCAGTGCCACTCCGAACGCGCTACGATTGGTCCAATATCACGGTGACAACTTCCGGTGCAATGGAGCACAAGATTTGAATTTAACTTCGTAGTTGCTTCCCTATTCTCTCAGCCACTCTTATTCTCTTATAACAGAAGCGCAATTGGTAATGAAATAACAAATATTGTCGGGTTCGTTTGTTTGTTTTAGTCGGTAATTCAGTGTGTGCTAATGGGGGGAAAATGAACCAGCTAGCTCTTGTTAATGTTAGTTGATTAACACTAGAGACCCCGTTGCTAACGGTAACGCTAACGCTGCTCAGCTAAAGGCTGTAACCCCTCAACCATATAGATATATTTTGTTCCAACCAGAAAAATTAATTGGTTAAATGAAAAATGTTTGGTAATAACTATCAATTAGCAGCACTCTGTGGTTTTATGATGTTATAAAAAACCAGCTTGATGTTAGCGCTGGAG
This sequence comes from Pundamilia nyererei, assembly GCF_000239375.1. NCBI lineage: Eukaryota > Metazoa > Chordata > Actinopteri > Cichliformes > Cichlidae > Pundamilia > Pundamilia nyererei. The sequence continues at coordinate 9,065,767 of NW_005187402.1, read as the reverse complement.
CTAACTTTAAATGGCTCGTGCTATTGTGTGCTATTGCAGACTTGAAGGAAACTATGAACGATGCTACGTCCAAGTCTTTTCACAAAGTGGCTAAAAGAATGGGGTGGATGGATGAGGGAGGACTGGAGGAAACGGAAAAGAAGGTTTGCTGCATACTTTTTTTAAACCCCTAAATTATCGCGGACTTCATTAAAAACTGGTAAACACACTGGCACTATTAGCCTGGGTTGCTGGAACAGAGAATAGCTCTCAAGTACAGCGTTTGAGACAGAGGAGAGATGATCGATCGTCTCCCTTTTAGCTTCATATATCAGATACCTTTTAAGAGATACATTTTTTAAATAGTCCGTCAACCTAGGTCCACAATATTTTTTCCGCACTTTTACATCTGAGGAATTGTTTCAGCATGAATATCTCAAAACTATTAAAGACAAACTCAAACTTCAATGAATTTGGTCAAATAATAAATGTCATGGCATCACGATCTGTAATTTGGGGCAGGTGCATCAAAACTGTGTGATGGCTGGTTGCTTAAATAAATATTTGTATAAAAAATGATTTTTGAATGGAGTACAGTTGTATTTCACAATGTCAATTGAAGCCTCTAGAAACATTCTTAGTTACAAAAATGCTATTTTCATTCAACTTGTATGCTGGATTGAGCAAATATGGTAACCAAAACAAAAAGAAAAATATCAATTGATAGTCTAATGTCAAAATGTTGGTACTCAGGTAGCACTTTATTAATGTCTAAGAAAATAATTTTGTTAAATATACAGATTTTATTTATTTATTTTTTTGGAGACCCACTATGGCAGGGGTTGATTTTGTTGATTTGCATTTAAAAGTGATGGTATCACCATGAAGTAAATGATTGAAAATGAATAAATAAATAAACATTATTATTGTTGTTGCTTCTGTTTGCAGTTGATGAGTAAAATTGGTAAGAGTCGTCATGCTGGCACAAGTGGTCATGGATCAGCAAGTAAGTGGAGAAACTCTGCGTTGAGCGAATCGAGTGACGATGAATTTGACAGGTGTAAGTGTTTGGGCTTTTTAAAAAAAAATTTTTTATTAATGTACAAAACTTAAAGGTGTGACTTTGGTTTCATGTATGGATTTAATTTTTTTCCTATTACCCTTTAATGCCTTAGTTCTTATGGAAAAAGCCACACCCCAAGCTAAAGCCACTTCACACAAGCCACGCAGTCCTGCAGAGACAGGCAGGTATGAAAATGTTTTCATGAAGCATTTTGTCTTTTTCTGATCTAGATTTTCTATCTGATTTATCATTTCACACTAATGACTATATTATGATATAACTAAAGTATTTAAAAAGCACTTTTATTATTTTCAGTTCAAACATTGTGGTGGTGAGCTCAGATGATGACAATACTGCTTTTGAAACATGTAAGTGCTAATGTCATTCTTCTGGTTAGATTTTGTCTATATATCCTACCAATACAATTTTTGGATATTTTATCTTTGCTCATTGAAGTTCTTCAGCGGGCAAAAACTCCCAATACCAAACCCAAGAAGACATCTAAAAGTGGCAGTGAGGACAGGTGAGTCCGATGAATTTTTATCCACCACTTTTATTTCCCGTCAGAAGTAAATGTTATTTACTGCTAAACATTTTCCCCCTGGGTTAATTTCACAGCCTCCATAATTTTATAGTTGACGACTACTCATCAGATGATGACTTTGTTGAGCCAAAATCATCTTTCAAAGGTAATTTTGCTGTTGTTCCTCACTTCCAGCATGATCCCAAATAATGTCGGGAGATGTCACATGCAACAATAAATGACATAGCCTTCACATTTACCTACAATTTGATCCCGGGAGGAGAAAGAAATCCCTTTGGAGTTGCATCAGCAAGGCAGCCTGTTGTGTTGCTTCTAATATAACAGTGATATTGATTTAATTCATTAATGGGGAAATGAGCTAAAATCTCATCTTGGGAAGTTGCACCTGACTGATCTACGGCCTAGATGCAGCTGCCATCACCAGTGTGTGAATGTGTGTGTGAATGGGTGGATGACTGGATATGTAAAGCGCTTTGGGGTCCTTAGGGACTAGTGAAGCGCTATATAAATACAGGCCATTTACCATTTAGATTATCAGTCAGTCACACCTAGTTGTTTATGCCTACGTGACAGTGTTCACTTGCTGTGTGGTTTACAAACCGGGAGAGGATTGTTCTTCACTTTGCAAATTATTTTCTGGTTGTATACAAAGCTTTTGTTGATGTATCAGGCGTCTTGTTTTTTCTAATTTCCCTGTTGCTGCTTTTTAAAATATGTGTCAGATGCATATGTAAAAGTCTGTTAATTTATTTATTTTTGTCTCAAATTTTTTTGTAGTTCCTAAGAAGACCAATACTCCAACATCCCAGCCTCAAACAAGGCGACCCCTGTCTCTGTATAATTCACCTGTCTTTGTCAGCGATGATGAGGATGATGATAATATTGTGCTGAAGAGCACTTGGAGAACCCGTCACACGAGGCCCAAGTCACTTCCAAAGACCAGTGAGAATACTCCTCCTCTGTGCAATGACGATGAAACTTCGCCGTCACTCCCCTCTCCTCCTGCTCTGTCTCCTTTGTGTCGTCCTTCAAACGGAGCTAAAACATTAGTGATCTCTCCCAAGCGCACTTTTTCAGTGCCTTCCAAGCTGGATGATTCAAGCAGTTCTGAGGAGGAGTTCACATCCCTGCTGGAGAGACTGAAAAAGAAAAACAATTTCATAGGGAATTCATTCCTACCGAACAACAGCAAAGGTACGGTAACTGCTTAATTCTGAATGTTTGAATCTGACAGTCTTTTGTTTTTTTTTTTGTCATGCTCATATCTCTTGCTCTCCTTTTTCCAATTAAATTTAGAGAGCAATAAGGAGCCTGCTGGGACAGTCTCAGTTCCTCCTATATCCCAAACACCAGGCTCTAAATCATTAGGTGTGAAGACACCTGGAAAATCATCGATCTTGAAGCCCGCCGTCAGTCAGAGCGAGCCGAGACACGGTCCAACCAGCAAGTGCGTCTAGTGGATGCACTAATTGGACACCAGATAGTGAGCATTTTCCTTTTATACACGAACGTTTGTCTTCATTTTGCTCTGTTTGTTTCCCGCTAGGAATGTGCTGTGTAAGACCCCGGGCTGCTTCCTGCAGTCGCTCACAAATCCCAGCTCCAGCTATGTGGGCAGCTTTAAGCAGAACAAAGAGGCACTCACAAGTAAACTCTACCACCTGTACAACACCACAGTGTTTGAGAGTAAGGTAATGAAGAGTCATTGTTTACTAGACTGTTCTCCATTTGAAGCTGAGGAATATTTAATTTGATGCACGTGACGTAAAAGAAAATCTCCAGACTTTGTGAAATACCCCTTGCTTTCACTGGTTGCCTAAAGTCTATTGGCAGCCATAGTAGAACCACCATCTGTAATATATTGTGTGTTATGTTGTTAGACATAAACAAGTCAAGGATGGGTCACATATTGAAGCTGCAAAGCTCTCTGGTTGTTTTGTGTAGGATAGCTGTTGTGCTAAATGATAAAATGCTCACTAATGAGTTTCAAGAATGAAGATATGAACTGTGAGCAAAGGCCGGAATCTCCCATGCAGTTCTTTCAATATTGATGTACAATTTAAAACTCCAGTATTCTTTTTATATTATTATTATTGTAAATTAAATATGATGAAACGCTCTGTGTAAAGAACGAAATATTTATATATTGCATTGTTTAATGTCTTTGCTAACAGGGTGAGTTTTTGTTTTCATTTAGTTCTAACTTTCTTTCTTTTTAGCTCCCTGCGAATATGTCAGTGACCTGGAATAAGAAGATGCGTAAAACAGCTGGCTACTGCGTTACAGGGCAGGAAAAGGGTGGAGGAAACCGCTACGCCCGCATAGAACTGTCAGAGAAAGTCTGTGACTCTGCAGGTAATGGCTTACTAAGGTCCCCTAGAATTATTTGCTTGTCAGGGAAGCTGCGACCTTGTGGAGCTTTAGAATCTCTTACTGTGCTGTTGTTCCTGAATATGTGCGTGCGCATATATACGAGGTACCTCGTCTTGTATGACAACATTGTCTTTGTACTTCCCTGCTAGATCGTCTCAGGGACACACTGATACATGAAATGTGTCATGCTGCAACATGGCTGATTAACGGTGTAAGGGACGGGCATGGAAACTTCTGGAAGCTCTATGCTCGCAAAGCAACACTGGCACATCCGGAGCTGCCGATGGTCACGCGCTGCCACAGCTATGACATCAAGTACAAATTCCAGTACCAGTGCACTCGCTGCAAGAACACGTATGTAAACCAAAACCACTTACTCCATTTTATGAGTCACTGTGTGTTTCCAGAGCGTTTGAGCTCATTTCAGCCTGATTAATGTCTCTTTTTTAAAAATTTTTAACTGTGATTCCATATAGGATCGGCCGTCATTCCAAGTCACTGGACACGCAGAGATTTGTGTGCGCCCTCTGCACTGGTCAGCTTGTCTTGTTGACGCCTTCTAAGCCACGTGCTCCCACGCCTTTTGCCAACTTTGTCAAGGAAAATTACTCGAGTGTACGACAGGAGCTAGCAGGACAGAGTCATGCCGAGGTGATGCGGAAACTTAGTGCAGACTTTGCCTCGAAGACTAAACTGAGTCAAAGCTGAGCCAGTATGTGTCCTTTACACAGGCAGCCTATGAAATATCTCAGTCAGATAGTCTTACATTATTGAGCAGCTATGATTCTCAATGTTTTTTGTTTTTTTCTGTTTGTCTGTTGATCATTAGAGTTGCTGTAACTGGAAAAACTGAATGAATAGAAAGTAAATGTTTCTGATTGTGTGCTTGTGTAGATGATAGCATCAAACAATGTCATACTTAATAAGTGACAGTACCATGGTAAATGTCTGATATGAGCCTTTTAATGCTGTGCTGGTGCGGTTTTTTTTCGTTTGTTTGTTGGTTTTGCACCTTCAAGTCTTCAAATAAAGTTTAATTCTTTAAGATGGTCAGCACGTGCGCTAGCTACAGCCTGAACACAATGCTCAGTGTTCCTCTGCTCATTGTCATCCCGCGCTGCCCGTCACTCCTCAGACACACTCGGTTCTTGCTCCTCATACACCTTCTCCTCTGCAATAATCTCCAGGTAGGTCTGCACATTTTGATTTTGGATTTTTTTTAATTAACCAAACCCTTCTTAGATATTATTCTCACAAACATTTGAGCTAAATCATCATAATCAATGCTTTTTCAGCAACTCATCAGGATAATCAAAGCAGTTATTTTAGGATGTGGGGAAGATTTTTCTGTGACCCAGTTTTTGATCTTGGGCGCTACTAATCAGGCCTTGTCATTGGTTTGTAAATTCTATATTATATTTGTACAGTTCACTGTTTGTTAGTGACTCACAATATACACCATTTTCTACTGTCATTTACTCTGGAGAATATCACCTGTTTATTTTATGTATTTTGTTTGGAGGCCACATGACAACATACTGTTTTGGATAGGGATAGGTGTTACTTGGGCTTAACGCACAACCAGTCTGCATATATGCTCACTGGCCACTTGATTGGTTATCTGTTCAGCTGCTTATTAAAGATCGCATCTAAGTACTCAGACAAATTGCAGCAACCCAATACACTGAAGCATAGTCAAGGTGGCCTCCTGAAGGTCAGACTGGCCAGACTGCTTCAAGCTGTCAGAACTTCAGGCAACAGTGACTCAAATAATCACTCATTACAACCAAGATATGAAGAAGAGCACAGAACCTGTCAAACCTTGAAGCAGAATGGCTACAGCAGCAGAAGACCGCATAGGATCTGTGTTTAATCGCATCAGAAAAAAATACATTCAAGGTTTTATGATGCAACTTAAAAAAATTGGAGATAAATCCAAAGTCGAGCCACTCAAATGAGCAATGCTCATTTAAAAATAAAAGTAAAAATAAACAGGACACGAGGACAAATTGCTTCAATGGGTTTAATTTTAACTGAAATACTGTTGTGCTGTTTATATAATTCAATTCACAAGACATTATGTAAAACATTCAGGAATATTGATGATAAAATACGCACAAAAGCATGCCAGAAAATATATTAACAATCCCTTTAAGACAATGTGACCAAAAACTACATAAAAAAAACAAGGATGCAGCTTCTGGACCTGGAAAGTGAAGCCAATGCAAACTGACTTAAGCCTGCATTTCCTTCACAGGCCACTAGGGGCAGCTCTTGCAGTTCCAAAGGTCTTTAAACAAACTGCTGTAGTACTTATTTGACCTATAAGCTAAGTACACAGCTTCCTCACTAAATAAGGGTCTCAGACACATGTTTCTCATCAGCATGATGCTATTTTGATTCTTCTTTTTTAAAACTGTATTAGTGCAGGTATACCTGTTGGTTGACAACTCACTACTATATGGTCAAGCAGTGTTGTTGCTTTCACAGTCACACCCAGGTAATGCTGAGTTTAACTCTTTAAGAGTTAAACTCTTTAAGAGTTAAACTCAGCGTTGCCTGTTACCTGTTAAAAGCCTACTAAGAGTAACCCTTGAAGCTGTTTTCTAAACTGACTGTTTTGTTTTTTTCACATTTTGCTTGTACAACAAAATGACTGTGTTGGTCAGAATTTAGTGACGGGGGTGTCTGCAAATGCAACTACCCTTGGAAACTATTTGAGCACTAAAGGTGGTCAAACCACACCTTTATTGATAAATACAGAGGTGTCAAAGTGGTCATTAAAGGTACGGGGAGGCATTCAAAGGTCATCTTTATGGGTGAAAGAGTTATTTTAAAAAAATGAAATGGGCAAATTGTTCAAGTGAAAGCTTCTAAACAAGGTTTCACAAGGCTACATCCATGTTTTATTTTACACAGCCTTAAGGCTTTACACACCGGACGCATAAAATCTGTGCGAATATTTTGTTGGTTAAAAATATTTTATGAGAGTCACCTATTCTTAATGCAGTCATTTATATGTTTGAAACAAGCTCGATTTTTTCACTTGGCAAGAAGTGTGCTGTACCTTGAATCATGCACAGTACTGAATATACAAATAGTTAGATAACAGTATTTTACCTCAGACACTGCTCTGGGTCAGTCGGCTCTCTGAACACGAATGTGTTCCCAACTCTGCCAACAAGAGCTCAAACTGCCCCACTGACATCATGAAATATGTCCAGAAGCAGTCGTGATACAGCTTGGATGAACCCAGAACTTCCCAGGACCGACTCATCATCGCTTGATGTTGGTTTTGAGGACGAATTTTCCGCAAAAGTTTGGAACAGAAAGAAATTCTAGATTTTATGTCACTTTTTTAAAAATGCACTTGGTGTGTAATGGCCTGTAGGTGTGGGATCCAAGATGATGGTGTGCTAAGAGGCAGCTTCCCTGATTGTGAGAATTACCCCTTTAAGAGGCACAGGCACAAATCCACAGGCAGCACGGAGATGAGACAGAGCGCTCTCCAGTCGTCAGTGGTTAACAAACACCTTCACTGCATTGCAAATTTTCCCAGGAAAACCAGTATAAAAGAGCCGAAACATGAGACGGTAATGGGAGTCACCAGTATATGAGAGTGAACAGACACTGCTAACATAATGCACAAAGTATCACACAAAGCGCTGGAATGTACTACGTGTCACTGTATTGGTGCAGGCACGATGAATAACCTCTATAATATTATCAATATATATCCTTCATAAATGAATGCAGCATTCTAACAGGTAAGAGGGTGTACTCTTACAGTTTTGGCAGTATGTTGTCATGTAACTGAAAGAAGGGTGGTTTGGCATTTTGCTAGACTTTTTGTCCAAGTCTTTAAAGGTTTTGTAATGATTGTAGTTTTTGAAGCTTAAATGTCTTGACTGATTTAAAAAAAATTATGGCACTATACAACGATAATAAGGTTTTGTTTTCTGGATAAATGGATGAGCAGCAAAACACCCTCACTGATCCAGCCTGGTCCACCCAACCTTAATGCCTTTCATTTGCTTCAGTACAGGCAGGTTTTTTTCATAATGCGCAGGAACTCCTGCTGGTTCACTTCCCCATCTCCATCCCTGTCCGCTTCATCTATCATTTCCTGCAGAAACACACAAAACACGAGGAAATGAAAAGAAGAACTGAGAGATGGAGAAAGCAAAACAAGCTGGCTTGATAGCATTCACGAGCAAATGCTGTGTTGACATTATTCTAAACTGCCTTCACAGCCTTTGGCTTTGTCAACACAACCCACCAGCTAGATACAGTAATATGCTTTTGATATTTTATTATTAGCTCTTTTATGCCATGATGTAGAGCCTCACCTGCAGCTCTTCATCTGTCAGGTTCTCCCCAAGCTCTTTGGCTACCCTCTTCAGATTCTTGAATGATATCTTGCCCGTCTCGTCGTCATCAAACAGCCGGAAAGCTTTTAAGATCTCCTCCTTAGAGTCCTTTTCAGCCTAAAATTAGAGAAGAGGGAGAGTACTTTACTCCGGACAATACAACTCTTTAGTAACATAGAATTAAAAGCAATGCAACACATGTCTACCATTTTCTGTGTCATGACAGTGAGGAAGTCTGCAAAGGAGATCTTTCCTGTGCCATCCTTATCAACTTCACCTATCATCTTCTTGATCTCCTCTTTCTTTGGTTCAAATCCCAGAGCTCTCATGGCAACCTGACACAGAGTAAGAAACGCAGATATTCAAAGCATACATAGGTAATTATCCTTCCTTAGCAGCGGCAGGATAAATTATGTATCATATCAGTGGGACATAATAACAGTTAATCTGGTCTTTAGCCGGTCTTAAAAAAGGTTAAAAAAAAACTTCAAATAGAAGATTGTAAGGTTGCTTCCAAACAGAGTCCATCACTGTGCAATGAGAATGAGTATTTACCAGCAGAAAAACATTTTTAAAAATGAACTTCTTTTATCCCCTTATATATTTAAGCCCTTTCAAAATAGTGAACAAAGTCTTTACTTTGGGTCGATAGTCATCATTTCAGTTTAACTTAAATAAGTTTGGCTAAATGAAGCACTAAATGATGAGTGTGCCAAATAACTATATATGCAGCTAACTGTACATGTAGACATCAGGGCATGAGATCTTTTACCTTAAGCTCCTTCACATCGATGTATCCAGAGCCATCAGTGTCAAACAGCTCAAAGGCCTCCCGGATCTCCTGCTTCTGTACCTCCGTCAGCTCTGGCTTGGGGGCTGTCTTCTTGCGAGGAGGGGGCACCGGACCCTGCAGGGATGGTCTCTTGGCAACGGTTGCCTGGTGGTGGGGACACAGGAGGAAAAAATATAAATTGTATTCAAAACGTGTTTTCCCCCATACCTAACCACTGCCGGTTTACAAGTTATACCAGTCAGATGCCACAAACGAACACGGAATTACGTAATTTCTAAATAATGAAATATGTTCACTCACCATCAGTTGCTCTGACCTGACAAATCTGGCTGCAGATCTTTTAGGCCAATCACTGTTTTCGTCTGGGCTGTGACGCTGTCATTTTGGGAAGGGGAAGACAATAAAGCGGTTTCCAGTTTACATCACTGCTTTAATGACACCTAGTCTGGGAGAAATATGTTATACAGTAAAGCATCGTTCTTATTTCGCTGTAACAGCCTACCTGCTAAAATGTGGATGAAAAAAGAAAAGCGCAGGCGAACCAGCTTGTGTCACGAAGCGGATGTTTGATTTGTTTACCTTTTGTGCCAGCGGACAACCAGTGGTTCCTGGACGTGGAGGAGTTAGAGAAAGGATGCACGGAGGCACAACGAGAAGTAGAAATCAAACGCAACAGTCGGGAAAAAGGCTGATTGGTTGGTGAAAATCACGGGGTGCTTTACGGTAACAACATTCACAGCGGCGCAGAAGGTGTGCTACGGATAGAAGCTGCTTGGAGATAATGTGGAGATCCGAGAAGTCATACCTAAATAGATATGATGTCATTTCATTATGTAAATGGTGTGATTCCTCGTGGTAATCAGTTTAATTTCCTCCGTGCTAGGGATTCAGAAACACACTGAGAGTCTAACACAGTCTGATGAGACAATAAATCAAGTCAAAGTCAGCTTTATTGTCAAAAACCAAAGCATCCACGGCCCCCAGTGCACACTAAAGAACATAAATTAAAAATATAAAAATAAAATAAAACGCTTATATACAACACAATATAATACAGTCTTATATAAACGCATCATTGCTCACAATAATGCACAACGATAATAATAATAATAATAATAATAATAATAATAATAATAATAATAAGGGTTAGCACGACGTGGAAAAAGCATAATCTTCTCCAGAATCAATAAAGAAGAACATGAAACGAGAAGTTATTAGCCCAAGTTATATGGAGTTTAATACTGCAATTAGAAGGCTCTTCTTATTTTATTTATATATCTATTTATTTAATTTTTTCTAAACACTTTTCTACAGTCTGTGATATTTGCATCATATGTGAGCAAGTTATTTATGCTTAAGCACAGATCTTGTAATATATGCACCGAGATGGTGGAGATCTGTGCCAGAGGTGCCTGCAGGATCAACAAATTAATCCACGAGGCTGGAAGCATCATTGGCCTGAATCTGGATGCGCTGGAGTAAGTGAGGAGCAGAGGTTCACTGATATAGCTGCTCTCAGTCACGCACAATCCATCATCCCTGCTTCATTCCACCCAGCAGACCCAGCAGACCTCATTCTCCCTCAGACTTTCTGAACCCTGCTGCCATAAAGAACGCTTCAAGAAATCAATTCCGCTGCTCTCTGCAAAACTCACACAAACACGAGTCTGTATTATACCTTCTTGCTGTTGTTTCTCAGACTCACTGTGTGCATATTATTTGTTCATGCTCTTTTGCACGATCTCAGTTTTATATATTTTTTTCTTTAACGTCATTTTTTCTATTCTTCATTTTTATCACTGTTGTATACAGTGGCGGTCCTAGCCTGTTTGGCGCCCTGGGCGAACACTCCCTCTGGAGTTTTACGATTTATTTTTGGAGCAACTGTAATCCACATTATTTCCTTAGGGATTAATAAAGTATTCTGATTCTGATTGTTTCAGGATGACCTGCCATTATCCAATGACACATCTGCTTTCCTGTATCTTTTGCTCGTTTCTCTTCCTCTTCTTTTCTCTTTTTTCTAAACTGAGCACCTGATGACTTTGAACTTTTCTTGTCCATCTTCCATTGGTTTTAATTTTGCACTCCAGTATGAACACAAATCCCCCAACCCGAGGATCACCACAACATAACCTAATAGACCTACACCTTAGTTCACAGACTGGCTTTGTCTAGTGTGAATTTCTGGGATTTCGCACAACCCAGGATTCAAATAAGGAATACATAATGGGCTTGGATTTACATCATTATGAATGAAATGCGCTCTATTTGGAAGCAGCCGCCCCCCCTCCCTTTTCGATGGGTTGTGTGTGAGACTTTAAATCATCAAACTGTAAATTATACATTTTAAATTGTTATTGATCCCTTTACTCCTGGTCCTAAAGTGTATATTTATTTTCTTACTCTTCTTATATTTATTGTTTGTTTACTTGCACTGCTGTAACTGGAGCCTCGTCGTATTGTCTCTCTATATACTGGACTGTATGTAGCAGAGATGACAATAAAGTTTATTTTGACTTCAGCAGCGAGCAGGCGCACCGAGGACTGCCCGTGTCGCCCCTATCAAAAACCGCTACTGGTTGTATATGCCAACACGCCTCACATTATAAAGCCTTCACTCTGCTTGCAGTACTTTCATTTTTGGCAGTTGTGTAAGCCCTGTTTGAGTGGCTTGTAGAACAAAATGTTTGAAGTAAGGCTGAGATGGTTTGGACATGTGCAGAGGAGAGATAGCGGATATACTGCAGAAAAGATGTTGATTGTTGGGCTACTAAGTATCAAACATCACGATTTTCAAGATGGCTCCTTGAAGTTAGATTTTCAAGGGGCGTGGTTTTTGAGCTGGCGGACGGCTGAAATAAGCTTCTGCCCCCTGATTGGTCAATGTGGTGGCGTTCTTTGACGTATCCCAAATACTACTGGCTTTTCGCAAGGGTCAGCTTCGTGACTTGACCAATGACAGAGCGGGTTCTCTCTCAGCTGATTGAACATTTCAGGTGTGTCGTGCGCGGTTTCCTTGGGCTCGGGTATATGACACAGGAAACAGTGTCGCATGCTTCTTGTACGAAAAGTCGTCACATTTATCTTGTCTGCGCTGAGCATCGATTTTCTCCACGCAAAAGTTTTTCCCACGCTGCCTGAGACCCACCACGGTTTACTTACGTGTTGGTCACTTCTCATTGGTTTCCCATGGCTACACGTGTGCGACCGGTGAGTTAAAACATCATTATCAGCCCAGTTGTGCTTTGATATTTTATGTCAGCGCCGTTTATATTCACTTGTGCTTGTCAGTAATCGCCCCCCGCTTGTTTTGATACAGAGTAGTAAACGGTGTGCGGTCATCGGGGGGTCCGGTTTCTTGGGCAGACACCTGGTGGAGAAGCTGCTGGACCGAGGCTACTCTGTTTCTGTGTTTGACATCCGTCAGAGCTACGAGCTGCCCGGCGTCACCTTCTACCAGGGAGACCTGTGCGACAAACAAGTGAGGCTGCTCTTTCAGATCTCTGAGGGCTCAAAGGTCAAAAAAGGAAAAAAAATGGCTAGACCACAAAATATTGGGTGATAATCGGGTTAAAAGGCCTTAAATGATTGCTTATCGGGTCAGTTTAAAGAGTAAAGATTTCTTTAAGTGCAATTTTCTAATTCATTCTTGCACCAGATAACAAAACTCCTGCCCCAGGACAAACAAATGCAAACCAAATTTCACCAGGTGTCTGCTTTGTTCTGCTCCAGGCTCTGCTGGCAGCTCTGAAGGATGTGTCCTTGGTCTTTCACTGTGCCTCTCCATCGCCTGCCAGTGACGACCGTGCTCTGTTTGAGAGGGTCAACATCCAGGGCACACAGACTGTTATCCAGTCCTGTATAGAGTCTGGAGTACAGGTGAGGGAGAGCATTTAGGTGCCTAAAGTTCACTCTTTAGAGAATAAGAGAAGACAAAGTGTCTTTAATGTGCAGTTTTGTTTTGTTTTTTTCTTTGCCAGAGGTTGGTCCTGACCAGCAGTGCCAGCGTGGTGTTTGAGGGGACTGACGTTAAGAACGGGAGAGAGGATCTGCCGTATGCCAAGAAGCCCATTGACTACTACACAAAGACCAAAATTGAGCAGGAGAAGGTAGGCAGGAACGTAGGAGGGTGTATTCGAGTTTGTTGGTGTGACTGGCAAGGCCCTGTAGTTGGCACTGTAGCCCACAGGCAAGAGAGAAATTTTTAGTTGTTATTTTAAACCAAAATAGGAGTGAAATGAAGGCTCTAATTTCCACTTTTTGATGCAGTCAGTCATACATTTTAGAGAGAACAGGAGAAATAATAAACTCTTCATTTGCATTTCATTTGAATGCATTTACAAGTATAATTTAGCCTCTTGTTTTCTATTGTCACATTTTTAAGCCTCATCTAGACTGTTTGTATCTGTACAGTTAGATACATAGAAAAAAAAACCCCTCATCTTGATAATGGCTGAACAGAACAGCTGGAGTAATTATGCAGATTATGGAGATGCAAATGTTATTAAATATATTAAAATAAAATGGATAATTTAAGACAAATATAACGGCATAAGGAAGAGAGAAAAACGAGAAACAAAGACCTCACAGTGGATTGTGCATGAATGCATAAATACACAGATTTGTGTATTGTTTCCAATCTGTAAACCGACTCATCTCAGCAATATTATGATGAATAGATCTTTTTTTGAATTCTCAACATATTATTTGTTTCTATCTGACATATCTTCCTATCTTCATTACTCAGTTGTTATACAATGGAGGGCCACATTTGAGCCATCTAATAGTATACCTCTTTTTCCATCCATCTTCTTCCACTTATCCAATTCACGGTCACAGGGGGCTGGAGCCTATTCTAGCTGTCATAGGGCGAAAGGTGGGGTACACCCTGGACAGGCTGCCAATCTATCACAGGATTAACACCTGAAGACAGACAACCATTCACACCTACAGCCAGTTTAGAGTCACCAATAGGGCTTTGGAGCGTGTTGAACCTAACCTGCATGTCTTTGGACTGTGGGGGGGAAGCCAGACTACCCAGAGGAAGCCCATGCAAGCCCACAGGGAACTGTAGCTTGCCTCCACCAGTGTGTGAATGTGAATGAATAGTGGAATTGTTAAGCGCTTTGAGGGTCTCGAAAAGTGCTATATAAATGCAATCTATTATTATTATTATTATTATTATTATTATTATTATTATTATTATTAACATGCGAACAAATAAAAATTCCTACTAGCCTACTTCTTTTGCTTTTAAATGCATATATACATGCATTATCCACATGATCTTGTTGCATTATTTTGTTAACTCATTCACTGCCAGCCATTGGCAGTGAATGAGTTAAACCCATTGACTCATTCACTGCCATTGACGGCTATAGACGTCAATGGCAGTGAATGAGTTTTAAGATCCAATATTTAATCTGGTAACATTTTAACGTTCGAGTTAATGGTTTCTATATTAACGTAAGTTAGGTTAAAAACTGTTCTTGAACCATCAGAGCCAATTCAAAGAATTCAAATCTAGTCACCGCTAGAACAGCTGCCTTATGGAAAACCAGGTTTTTGGCTTGGGTGCACAGCCTATGATACCTGACATCTAAATGATGAGGTTCAAAAACACATAGGCTAAATTTGTTTTTAACTTACTTTGTTATATACTTCCACAGTAGTGTGATTACTTTTTTGATTTGATGCAATTACGACAAGGGGACCAATTGCAACACTGACTTTTTGCGTTAAAATAATTTAAATAGTTTTCATATTAGTGACAATGTTACCAATTGTATTGTTAGTTGGTGAACATGTATATGTCCCTTTTGTCAAAATGTGGCTAATGTACTTGTTGTAGTCTCTCGTTTATGAAGGAAAATGTAATTTTTCTTGTCTCCCCTGTTATAGCAAACAAATACCCAACAATGCACGATAAAGGTGCCCTCTAACTTTAGCTTGCTACCCTGTTTGCAGGTTTATTGTAAAAATGTATAAAGTTCGATAAAGAAAGTCCTTAGTTGAAGATGACTGTTATAAAGGCTGAATTCCTTTCAGCCTTTCAGTTGACTTAAGACCGCCATCATTGGGTAAAAGCAAGTCTATAATCTGATCATTTTTTTTGTACCTGTCTTGTTTTTTAATGCGTATTAGTGCAGAGAGAGTCCAAATGTTACATTTATTTCCCTCCAAATTTTTATTCCTTAATTCTTGTTTCTTGTCCATTTGCTATTCTGTGGGTTGTCTGAGAAAAGCGAGGCCTGTAGGGGCTTAGAGCTGAAGTCTGGAAGTTGCAGACACTCTTTTGCAGCTGTATCCTATTCTGTTTTTTGTGTTTAGCTGGTCCTCAAGGCTTGTGACAAGCAAAAGGGCTTCCTCACAGTTGCAATTCGGCCTCACGGCATCTTTGGTCCTCGAGATCCACAGCTGGTTCCCATCCTGGTGGACACGGCTCGCAGGGGCAAAATGAAATTCATCATTGGGTGAGTCATAGCATTTTAAAAATTTAATAATCACTCACTTAATAGAAACAGCTTGAATATGATAAAACACAACTAACAAACTGATAAGACTAAATGATAATCAGTTCAGCAACAATCACTGCTGATGATCTGAAGGTCTGCTGATTTTATTCCAATCCCTGTGTTTCTTTGACGACATCAGTGCACGTGTGTCATAAGAGCTCAGAGTAAAGCCTGCGTCAGCAAAAAGACAAGAAAAACACCCCCCAATATATTTTATGTATTTGAGGGAGCCAGCAGCTGCTGCATCTGCATGTACTGCCTTCAGCATAAAACACTGTGATGTGTTGTTTGTGGTGTGGAAGGCTGGACTCACAGCATTTGACAGAAAGTGACAACCTGGAGTTGTAGGATTTGAAAGCGAGGCTTTCTTTGGTCTTGAGTGGGTTTTGATGGTGAAACAATACTGAGTTGAATCAAGGATTTTAGCATTCTCTTCTAATAAACAAGGTAAGTTATCAGTGAAGTATTGGTGTTTCTGAAATACGAAGCTGAAAGCAGCCTTGAGATAGTGGCTCAGCCCACACAGCCATGTGAAAAACAAAACAAACTTGAATTGCTTTCTGTATGACGTTATCAATCTCTCACATAAAAGTGGAGGAATTTTGGCCCACTCCTTTTTACAACATTGCTTCAGTTCATTGATGTTTACCCACAACTCTGTTTAAGGCCTTCTATGGCATTTCAGCCAAGAAGGGGTGTGGACTTTGACTGGTTCATTGCAACATACTGATTCTGTTCTTTTTCAGCCATTCAGCTGTGTTTGGGATCATTGTCCTGTTGCGTAACCCAGTTTTGCCAGAATTTTAGCTGTCGGATGAATGTTCTTACATTTGAC
>NW_005187402.1:9041275-9049169 GCF_000239375.1 Pundamilia nyererei | reverse complement strand
CAGTTTTTTACGAATTGTACTGTCATGAACTTTAACTTTTAACACGCCAACTTACACATGTACAGTCTGAGATGTAGCTTTTGGGCAGTTTTCTGAATATTACTCAATCTGACTTTGGGGTGAATTTGCTGAATCGTTCACTCCTGGGAGAATTGTGGCATTGTGTTACCACACACCTGACTGCTCAATGCCAATAAAGCGCTCAAACGTTTGCTTTCATAGCAGTGCTCGCACTTGCTGATGATCAACTGTTCATGTGATTAGCAGCATCTGACAACAGCTACTTAACATTGTAATTCCTGTGAAAGCAGCGTGAAAGCAGCATGAAAGCGTGCTACTACCACTAATTATTAGATCCTAGTACTTATTTTCAAAAAGGATGTCTTGATGGTTTTCAGTTAAATAATTAGTTTTTGTCTCCTTCAGTGATGGAACCAATCTGGTAGATTTCACCTTTGTGGAGAATGTAGTTCATGGACACATTCTGGCTGCTGAACGGCTGAGAGCAGACTCCCCCATATGTGGGAAGGTGAGTTAAAATAAAATCCACAGCAGTGGTGGCACCAAGTGGTTAACATGCTTTTCGATCAGTTAATTTACTTTAATTTTTCTCCATTTGTCTTCCAGCCATATCACATAACCAACGATGAGCCAATTCGCTTTTGGGACTTCATGTCTCAAGTATTGGTGGGTCTTGGATATCCTCCTCCCCGCTACCACCTGCCTTACAGTTTGGTGTACGGACTGGCGCTTCTCCTCTGGCTGCTGTCCGTACTATTGAGTCCTTTAATATCTTTCAAGCCAACCTTTACACCGATGAGAGTGGCTCTGGCTGGAACCCACCACTACTACAACTGTAAACGTGCCAAAGAAGACCTGGGCTACACACCGGTGGTCAGCCTGAAGGATGCGATTGCACGCACCGTAGAGAGCTATCCTCATCTCAGATGCGAGGCTTGACAGGTGGCTGGAATTAGAGACTGCTGAGACATGTAGAGCTCTGGGCATTTATACAATTAAACTCATAATGAGAATAATGTGATGCGGTAATACTAAATGGAAAATGATGGAAGTCACTAGTGATAGATAAATTTCACCATGTGAAGCATTTGTATGCCTTTTTTATTTTTCATGTAGCATTCCACCAGTAGATGGCAGCAGATGGTACTTGTGCCCTTATTGCAGTCTGATCATACACAAACTGCAGAGTACATCCACTCTTAATGCCAGTACAGTGATCACAGCTGATTTTTGTTGTCTTCTGTTCTTTGTACTTGTAAACACTGAGATGCTGCTCTTGAGATTTCAAAATGCCTTCATACATTCCTCCACATGCTCTTGATAGAACATATATATATTTACATGCGTGTAATATATGATTATGTGAATGTTTGGCCTGGAATAGACGTTGCACAAGTTTCTGACATGCTGTTAAGTGAAATCTTCAGCGATACTGTAGACAGTCTTGTGCTTACATATTTGTTCCAACTGTCTGGGCAGAAAGTCCTTTGCTGATTAAACTTGACAATGCCCTCATGCACAACGTGAGGTTTTCTTAGGAAATGTTTTTCAGAGTTTGGAGTGAAAAGAACTTGAATGGCCTTCACAGAGCCCTGACTTCAACCCTGTCACATACCTCTGGGATAGCTTAACTGGCTGATTGTAAACCAGGTCTTATTGCCTAACATCAGTGGTTGACCTCGCTGATCATCTCGTAGCTGAAAGGGGACAAATCCCTGCAGTCAGGTTCCAGAAGTATGTGGAAAACTTTTCTAAGAGAATTGACTGCACCGTCACTGCAAACATGCCCACGCAAACAAGGCTCTCAGACGCATCCTTCAGCCATAAACCGATACAGAATTTCATTGAAACACTAATTGGTTAGAAATGCATCTGCAGTGTGGGACATTACAGAAAAAACAAGTCCTAACTTGTTTGGCGTCACGACAGAAATCAGGATTTTGACAGCCAATACATTTGGGTCTCTCTTTATTACACACTGTGTTGAAGCCAAGGGGATTTCTTTGTTGTTGTTTTTTTTGTAGTTGTGGTAGTTAGTGCAGGTTTATTATCTGCTCTTTGCTTACCTGGCAGCACTTTTACAAAGTTGCCCACACCTTGCCTGCAGGGCAGAGCCATCTGTTATTTTTATTTAGTCTCTGCAGTCTGCTATAACTCCAGACCTCCCCAAGGAGGAACTACTGTTTAAACAACTCTCTCACATCATTATGATTTTTTTTTTTTTTTTTTACTTTTTTGGGACTGTTCATATTCCCTATGAATATCCAACCATTCATATGTCTTCATCCGGTTTGGGCTGGAACATCTCAGCTGTCATAGGGTGAGGGATGGGGAATGCACTGGACGTACCTGTTTGTTAAATGTCTAATAGAGTGATTCACACTTACACCTACAACCAATTTTAAATCACCATAGTGCTTAATGTGTAAGCACTATGGGAGGAAGCCGTAGTACCCACAGAGAATCCGCGAACTCCACACAGAAAGGTCATGGCCAGGCAGTGGATTCAAACCCAGGATCTTGTTCCTGCTGCAATGAGAGAACTAACCTCTGCTAACCTCTGTACCAAAATACTTCCTTGGGTCGGTATCTTGTGTTGTTGTCCACGGGGACGACATCCTGAGGAGAAAATTAGCAGAATTTGAGTGCACCATTTCTGATATAAGAGGAGAAATAAACACAGCCACCAGTAGTGGTTTCAGTGCACAGGTAAATGCATGCACATCAGTCTAATAAAATTCTGATATGACATCATGTGAACTAGATTAACATCCACAGGTTCCAGTCACTCAGCTGTTAGGTGCTGGGTGTCATAAGCATGGCGTGTGCTTTGATGAGTCAGGGAGACTCTGTGTTATTCAAGCACTGTCATTAAAAGCAATGATGGGCCGGGTAATACTTAAAACACAGCTATAATCTTAATATTTACACATCCATCTCCTACATGGAAATGAGAAAGTTGAGATACTAATGAAGTCGTCGACACTGACGTGCTTCACTGCGTTAAATGCATTGGTTACATTACTTAAGTTTGTCTTTTCCCTGTTCAGCATTTCTGTCATTCCTTGTCTTGGTGTGGTGAGAATAAGGTGGGGGTTATGTTCAGATACTTTGCATTCTCATTTTAATTCTGAGCAGCAGCACCCTAATGATTCACTTGCTAGAGTCAGAGCCACTGGGCAAGGCCGTCTGACTGGTTTCTTCTACAAGGGAACAAGGGAGAGAGATCCAGGTGAATAATACACGTTAGCATTTACACTTGCAAGTGTGCTCGCCAGAGCGACACTTTGGCATTCAGAGTTGCCAATTTCCTCTTCCACCTACTTTCTGTGACGTGTTGTGAAACCTATCTACACCCTTTCTGTGATTTTGAAACGGCCTCGTAAATATGTACACAGACTGTTTATGGGGTTTTTGTGCTTTTTCTAAGGCACAGTGTGGTTTCAGAAAGTTGAAACTGTGGCCAAATGCTCAGAAAGTGTTCTTTTGACATTTGTAGGAGAAAAAAATTGCTCGACAATTGCAGGCACATCCTTGACTTTCTCTTACACAAACATGGATATAGTCGCTCGGATTGAGCAAACAGTTTGTTTACAATGGGCTTTCATTTGTTTTTCCTTCCTAGGATATCCTGCGTATTGCAAAGCACAGGGTAATCCATAAATAACCTTTACCAGAGCTTATATAAGAAATTCAATGTTCACGCCAGCATTCATGATTTTTCCTTCACAGAAACACACGTGAAAGTATAAAACACCTTTGCTTTAAGAATAAAATTAAGAATGTTCCAAGCAGCTTCTATTTTTTCTGACGACCGCTGTTTCTCTTCATTATCTCGGCTCTGTGCTGTGTTCTTGTTTTAATGCTTGTGCTTCCTGGGCTGTCCTACCCAGTGAGCATGAGACGAGTGTTTCCCAAAGGAGATGTTGCTGTGTGTCACTTCGTTTATGTTTGCCATGCAGTGCACCTTGTCGTTGCCCCTATGCCTTGCTGGTTCTAAGCATTGATTGCCAGCCACCTGTGCGACAGGTATGTGCTTGCTGTCATCCATGAACAAAGCCCAGATGTAGTAAACAGAAATTAATTCTTAGCAACCTCTCTTACGCACACACACACACACACACACACACACACACACAAGTAGATAGACAAACACACGCTGCTCCACCCCATATTTACCTCCCTTGACTGGCTGGGCTTGTTAGTGCTCACGCCTGTACCTGTTGGCTAATACGTCGGGCTGAGACACCTGTTAGACAGAGAAAGACTTTTCCTCTGTTCACACCAACCACGCTCACTAGGACACAGATCCTCAACAAATCTTCCTGTGCTGGATATAAAGTGACAGCAGGTAGGAACTCTGGTGTTCACTTATTCATGACATGATATTTTGTGTATTTTAAAAGTGTCAGAGTGATCGGATTGGTTGGGTTATATAAACTGTGTTCATTATGAGTGTCTGCCCTCTCATTTTCTGGATGTTTCTTTGCCATGATTGCTTCCTATCGTGCTCGGGGCTTGCTTTAAAATGCTATTGGCTTTCATTAATCATTTATCTCTTATAGACTGATGTGCTAAACCGAAGATAAATATGGTCTCTGAGCCCTCAGTTTGTTTTGTCACCAATATTCAGGAAAATCCTCAAGAGATATTGCGCCGACTTACTCCAAAGGGAATTAATTCACAGCCTAAGGAAGGACTTTTTAAAAAAAGTGATATTTGCATTCTGACTTTAACAATACTCCACAGTTTTGCATAAGCTCTACTCTGTGTCTACTTTCAGATAAGGGTACACTTGTGATTGTTTCATTAGTATTTTCCCCTTTCTACTGAAGTTCCCCTGAGGACGTAGGCTTGCCTCTGAGCAACTCGTTTCTGTTTTCTGATCCTAAATAGCTGGGGCTCAGTTCATTTGGAAATGAGCGAATAGAAAGCGATATTTGTGTAATCAGGTTAATCTTATGTGGGCCAGTTTATATTGTTACAGAGTGTCAGATACACAGAATGCCTATCTGCGTCCATTCATATTTGGTCAATCGCTGCATATTTTGGAAAGTGGACAGACAGGATCGTCTGCATGTTTTAAGGATGAAACTGAGGAATGTTTGACACAGCACATGTTTCTCAATGGGAGGGGACATAGTGTGGGAACAAAGTTGCAACTCGCTGCTCACATCATACGCCTAATTTTTACAAGATGCCAATCATCTCTCTGAATTATCTGTAATTTAGTGGCCTGCAAAGAAAAGAGAAAAAAGAAGAGAGCGAGAACCCCGTGAAACAAGCATGTCAAAAGGTGAGCAGATTTTGATTTTAATGTGAGATGATGTGTTTCCTCCAATAAAAGCTGGGAGTATTATGCATCTGTGCCGGGCTCTTGGCTATAAATTCACTTATTACCCTGATTTAAGGCAAACTACAAGTGGTTGATGATACAGTGTCTTCTGGCTCAAAGGGGGACTGTATATCTTAGAAGCTATCAAGCAGACAATTATTAAGCTGTCATTATGATGCAGCATATAGTGTGTATCATATCTCAAATGTGAGCTTGTGTGCGGGTGTGTGATATGCACATGTTTGTATCTCAGAGGGAGACAGAGCGTCCGTGCTGCGTACCACCAAAGTCCGGACAAGGCTGAGGGGAGACGCCAGCTGGTTGCAACGCAGCAATGACTCTAAGGATGAAACGCAAGAGGAGAAACCATGGTAAACACCCCTGTTTAAGCACGATACCCATCATCCCGTTATCATCTACTCTGTCACAAAGAAAATAAATGAAAATAAGATAAAACCAAATTCCATTACAGGATAGCAGAAGTTAAAGCCAGCCGTCTGAGCGGAGCCCCTGCTGACACCAGTCCAGTGTCTTCGCCAACAAATTCTACTCCGCCACCAACCAAGTCTGACACGGAGAGGTAAACCCAGGTTTTTAATGTCATAGGCTTATCTGCAGTTCTTTGAAACATGACTGTGCTGATAACAAGTCTCTGTTTTGAGTTTAGGCAGCCAACATCCGGATACCTTATCAGGTAAGAGAAAGGCTTCTGATATTCTGAGCACCACCATCTGGGTTATAAAATACGTTTACCACAAAGCATATAAAAACACATATATTTATAAAACAGAGATTTTAGTCAGCCAAAGTGGAGTCTCAGTCACCATCACAGTGAACACTTAAAAATAAACAAACAAAACACACACACACACACACACAAACTGTATAAAGAAATAAGGGCTTGTTCAGGACTTTCTTTCTTTTTCTTCAGGGGTGTTTTCACTAAAGTGGACAAGCCTCCTCCATCCTCACCATCTAACGGCTTTAGGTAAGAGCAGCTGAACCACACAGCTTCGACAAGCAGTTTGACCTTTCCTCCATTACTTATTATCTGGTTTTATTGCAGCAAAACACCGCAATTCAACAAAAAGCCTTCAGAGACCTACAAGAAAATGTGAGCAAACGTAAATTCAGAGTCCCAGTTTAACTGCTGGCAGCTGGATGAGAGTCTTTTCACAAGGTGCATGTTTGTGCTTCTGTTCCTCAGAGCCCCCCACACTGTGCGGTCTGCTGCAGAGAAACAGGAGGGCCAGCTTAGCCTCGAGGAGCTGGAGAAGCGGTAAGACTCTCCTTGCGTCCTGAAGTTAGACACCCGGGAAAGAGATTACATTAACATTATTCTGATTCATTCTGCAGGACGGAGAAAGCCAGTAATGTTCTGACGAAATCTGCAGCCAGGCAACGGTCTTACGTGCTTTCAGCTGCAAAGAAATACGAGTACGTATTTTCTCATGCCACTATTCTAATGCTTATCTTGAGATACAGCATGTTTCTGTAATGCTTTCATAAAAGAATAGTGCATATGTTTAAAACTTCCCATGCAGTGGGAAATTCTTTTTATTGATGTGCCTTGCTGAGCACTTACGGAGGCATTCACACAGGCTTTGTGTTCAAAACTCTAAGGTCTCAAGAAACGCCTGACACATCGCTCAGCAATAGCAGTCCAGCATTTGTGGCTACAAGGTAAGCCCTTTTTCCTAGAGGCAAAAAGAAAAGATATGTGAAATATGTGCTCTACACTTGCATGCATTTCTACTTGTGCCATCATGTGGTTGACTAAAAATGTGCAGGGTGGAGATTACTGATGATGATGAGCCTTCTGAGACTCCTGCACCTGCCAGCGCTGTGCTGCCATCCCCTGTTGTTCCTGTCACATCTGTTGCATCCAAGCCTGCGCCCGAACCTCAGAAAATGTAAATCCCGCACCATGTTTCTATTTCCAGTGCAACAAGTGATTTGAGTTTGATTCATTATCTCTGTGGTTTACAGTGCTGACACCAGCACTAAGACAGCTGCTGCTGTGAGTGTTAATGAGCCGGTTGCTCCAAAGTTGGAGAAGAAGGCCACCCCAGAGCCTGCAAAAGAAGAGACCCCTCAAGTGTCTGTTACACAAGAACAGCCAACTTTTGACACCAAGGTGGCTGCTCCCCTCCCTGAACTAATCAAAGATTGTCTTCAAGTAGCCTCTAAAGAGCCACAACCCAAAGAGTCTGGGCAGACTAAAACGCCTCTGGTTGATCTTTCGCCACCATCAAAACCCCCAATATCATCTAATCAAAAGTCCCCTGAGTCGACCACTGCAACGTCTCCTGTCCCGACCTCCACTGTCACCAAGTCACCTGCACCTGTGTCCCCCGATGTGACTTCAACTCCTGAAAAATCAGATGTCAAAGTGTCTCCTGTCCCGACCTCCACTGTCACAACCTCCACTGTCCCGACCTCCACTGTCACCAAATCACCTGCACCTGCACCTGTGTCCCCGGATGTGACTTCAACTCCTGAAAAATCAGATGTCAAAGTGTCTCCTGTCCCGACCTC
>NW_005187402.1:8998388-9038452 GCF_000239375.1 Pundamilia nyererei | reverse complement strand
GATGTGACTTCAACTCCTGAAAAATTGGATGTCAAAGTGTCTTCTGTCCCGACCTCTACTGTCACCAAGTCGCCTGCTCCTGTGTCCCCTGATGTGGCTTCAACCCCTGAAAAATCAGATGTTAAAGTGTCCTCTGTCCCAACCTCCACTGTCACCAAGTCACCTGTCCCAGTGCCTGCTGTAACAGAATCTGGACTGAACACAAAACCTGAACCCAAAATGGAACCAGAGCCACAGACTAAATTGCCTCCAAAACCAAGGTCAGATTTCCATTCAGTCCTGGCACATTTTGTAGCATCAACAAGTGGAATGGAATAAACTCGGGTGTTATGTTACTAGCTCTTGAATGAATTTGCACTTTAATGTAACTGTGTTGATCTATAATTGCACATAACAATTTATTTAAGCTTATATAACCTATTAACTTACTATTTGCTTTATATGGCATTTGGTTTGGTATTTTACAGACAAAGATCAACATAGTATAATTTTATTCAGTGGATTGTTAAAGATCACACTAAGAAACATTAGAAACGGAAGCTAAATTACTTCCACTTAGACCAGCTCCAAGAGTAAAATTCTCCTTGCACATTAATGTGTCCTTTCTAGTGCTCCAGTAATGTAGAGTACAGCAATAAAAACCTCACAGGGACCATTCATCTGCCTGGAGTAGTTTTACTTTGGGGTATTTAAAGCTGTTTTAGCTGGAAATATTTCTCCGGATGTAATTTTACTTTTATTTTCTTAAGTAAAAGCTCTTAATACTGCTTCTACCACTCCAGCAATATAACATAAAACTACCTACGTATATAATGAGCCTCGAGCATGATTTGTAAGCAAAGCTATGGTTGTTATGAAAATATGCTTTCAGTGGTTTAAGTGGTTTTCTTTGTTTAGGTGTGTTTGCTCTCATTCTTTCACATGTGTAATTCAAAGCTGCTCTGGAATGTGATGTGTTTGTTGTCCATCTTGTTTCACAGCTCCGCTGCTGACACGCTCCCTGCTCTGTCCAACACTCTGATTTCTTTCGACACCAGTTCATCCAGGTACTTCCAGAAGAGAAAGATGAAAGCCGGAGAAACCAGAAATGCAGTGACACATTAGTTCCCACAGCCTCAACAATATGCCATCTGATAATAAGAGCTTTTGTTTTTTTTTCTTTTTCCTCAGTAGCTTTAAGAATGATGAGGAAGCCCTGGCAAACCAAAAAGGAGACTCAGCGGACGATCACCCCACAGAGAACAGGTATAAAACCAACAACTTCCTCATTATTGTCATAGCAGTGTTGGCAAGAAAACTGATGAGGGCTAACTGCCACTGAGCTCCCTTCAAAGTAATTACAAAATAATGCACATCTCATTTTCAGGCGCTCAAAAAGCCTGATACCAAGGGGTGTCTCTAATTATGCCTGATTAAGTGTGGCACTTAAACATTTGATATAGAGATATATGCTTTCTTGCCAAAGCAGGTGCACTAATATATCTTTTCCTCTCCTGTACTGCAGTGCTGAACAGAAGCCAGATTCAGAGCTCAACAACTGTGAACCAATAACAGACGATCTCCTGGGTTTCACTGATGGGTTTGTTAAAAATACATTGTTACAATTGCGCAATTAAAAAGTTGTCACGGTGGCAAATATTTGAATAGCTCTCACAAGGTGGCACTGTTGGGCTTCTTATAATCTGCCCGTCCTTTACCTCAACTGGCCTGTTCTAGCTCTGAAATCTCCACTGAATCGTAAATCCCCCTTTGTTCATCAACTTCTCTGCTTCCTCTTCCTCTCCTCTTTCTACATCTGCAGTCCAGAGGAGCCAGCAGAGCCTGTTCCCCCCAGCCCAGGACGCTGGAGTCAGGATCTGCTTGGTGGAATGGACAGGTAGAGGAAGAATTCTTTCTCCTAAGAAAAAAAAAAAGAGTAAAAATAACTTCCTTGTCAGTAGCAAACCAAAATACCACCTCAGCTTACCTTTCCAGAGTTGGATGTAGAGTTTCAAGAGAACTCTCCCCCATATTTCAATTTTCTGTTTCATGTCTTTAGTAAGCCAAACCCAGTGAAGACCAGCGGCACTCTGGATCTTCTGGCAAATGATGTCATTGTAAGAGGCACAGAGGCACACAGGTGAGAAAGAGACAGACCGGCTTCTCCTCCCATCTCACCCTCCTTGCTTATGCATCCTTATTATTAATAAGATCCCGGCTTGCTGAGTTGAAAGACTTTGATAAACCCTCCTTCAGTTTGATCCACAAAGCAGGGCTCCGCTCCCGTTTGGCATTTTCTATTTTAACCTCCTGCTCCACGTTAAATAGAACCAAAGTCTCAAATTCCTGAAACGACTGACTTTGAAAGGGAAAGCCAGCTTTCATCTGCAGCACGACTGGAAATAGAAGGGAATGCTCTGTACTGATTAGTATTGCTGCTTTGTTTTGTCTCCACCAGCCTCAGCATGCAGCGAGAGGAGGAGAAGCAGACAGACAAGACAGCCAAAGAAACACAAAGGTAGCGGGAGATGACAGGCTGCTCTTAAACAATTATCTATCTATGCAGAACTGTTCCTTCCAAGAAATGCATTCCATACACACGGCTTGTAATGATTTATAACAAGTCTGCCTGCAGCTATGCTGCCAGCGAACCCCACAGAGACACAGAGTCACTATAATGACCAAACTGTGATCATTACCTAAAAAAGCATGACAGCATACAAAGCTATAGTCTGTGCTTTATTCAGATGGTTTTTGTGATTGCTAAATAGTTCAGTGCATCTTGAGCTTTACTAAAGGACAGGCATTTTAAATAGTGTATGAGAACAACCACACTAACCTTTACTTGCCCTCTCTTCTCTTCCCATCATGCCATTCATCCGTACCGCCCTCCTTACTTCTATCTCACCGCTGTGCAGTGAAGAGGACAATGCGGATCCCTGGAGCTCACGTGTGACAACAGTGACAACCGTAGTCACTAAATCAAGGTAGTTTATTTACTGTCACATGTCACATGCAAACCAGTGTGCTTAAAAATAGTAAATAATAACACACGGTTTCACTCCAGCTTGGTAATATAAATGACCGGGTTGGTGTAATTGTTCAAGGGTTAATCTTAGGTGAAGAAATCCTGAAGTCCGCAGATTTTGCTGTTCAGCAGTGGAATAGTGTTTCCATTTGTCAGCAACATCCTGATTCTGATTTTTATTGAGTTTTGCCCCACGTCCCTCCGTGTTTCTATTTACCATTCAAACTGCATTAAATCTTTCCATTATGAGTCAATGTGATCAGAATTCCTTCGACACAAGATGGGCAACGCTGACAATTGAGAGTGAAATCAGTGTGAAATTGTTTTTCAGCTCGGCTGATCCATTTGATCCATATCCGATAGGGACCACATCCCCTAACAGGTAATCATATTGGTTTGGAGCTATGACTGTTTTCCTGCAAGACAGATAGCATCTCAGCATGCATAATTCAGCAGTTTCTGATTATGAGACACTTTTCTCTATTCCAGCTCCTCTGACCTGCGCCAGCCCCTCTCTGATAGTTCCATCAACAGGTACGGGAATGATAATGCAAATTCCCTTTTTCGATACTGTAACCTCTGTTTGTGGCGCCGATGTTAGCACACGGTTTCCTCATTACTACAACTGCTTTCGTTTGTAAGCTAATGCGAGAATTGTTATTCATAATCAGTAGATGTGATGCAAGAAGCACCAGGAGTCTGGATCTATTGACATGCTCAAGCTGATTTACTTATTTGTTTTCTGTTTTAATTTTAATTTTAGTGCATTACCTGCTTTAATGGAAAAGAGCTCAGAAACAAAATAAGTTTGTTATTGCTTACATGTTTCAGCTTAAGAAAAATTAATATTGTGAGTATTGGGGACATTTTTAGCATTAGGGGGTTCTACAAAGTCCTCCACAATGAGTTTTTTATGCACCCATTCATACAGTTACACACCAATTACACTGGAACTGTGAGGAAAGGGAGATTGCCTGCCATTGGGAAATCTGTAGAAACGTTCTCTGGCACCTGAAACAAAGTTGCCCCTGAAATGATTCATTATAGGAAACTAAACTGCAAATGTAAGAAAAAGAACGAAAGAAAGAAATACTCGTGAGTGAGCCATGCTGATGGCTTTCTCTCTTGTGTGTCTGACAGTATGGGCAGTAATGCCTTGCGGTCCCTTGCAGATGACATCATCCCTTTCAACACTGACAAAACAAGGTATTGAACCAACTCAGCTGCATACTTCTGTGACGAATCTATGATTGAGAAATGGGAGTGGAAGGGAAAGTGCAGACCCACAGAAATCTTTTTCTCAAACCTTCCTGCTTGAGCGTTGTCTGATGTGCTTCATCTGTCACAATTCCCAAATCCTTTCCCCCTCTCCCTCTCCCTCTTGCTATCTCTCCCCACTTTGGCTGTTTTAACATCAGCACTCAGCGGTCATGGGAAACCAACACAGTCCAGGAGTCGAACACAGAGGAGAGGTGATGACATGCTTTGATGTACTTTTGCACCCCCACACTATACACTCTGTGCTTCATTCATCTACTTTCACCCATCCGTGTCCATTGCGTGTTAAAAGCCTTTCAATGTCTCTCCCCTCTCAGCCAAGAAGCGCAACCAGAAGCAGAAGGCCAAGCTGAAGATCAACAGACAGTCATCATGTTTGAGAGGAAGTAAGTGATCTTGGATATTGGCTCCTTTTTATTTCTGTAACCTCCTCCCTTTTCACCGCGGTGAAGTAGCGAGACTCTTGCAGCGCCTTGCTCACCGAGTCGGAAGACATTGTGCACTGGCGCTGATGAAAATAGGTCAGACATATATTTGTTACAACTTTCCCTCACAACTGAGGTAAACACCCCCCCCCCTCCCCCCTCTACCTTTTTTGTCTTTGGAAGAATAAACATCATGTGAACCGGCCATCTTCCAATGCTGCTATGTCTTTGTTTGTTTGTTTTCAAGGTCCCTTGAGAATGACTCTCCGTGGGACCGATGGACATCACCGACTGTCTATACCATCCCCACAGAAGAGGAGGAGGACGACGACGAAGAAGAAGAAGAAGAGAAGCAAGAAGAGGAGCAGGGAAGGTATCTTCGGTATGGTTGAGCTCATTAAATGCACATTAAAGCACCTTTTTGAAACTATTTTAGTAGGATGTGATTATAGCACCTTAAA
The DNA here is from genome assembly GCF_000239375.1 of Pundamilia nyererei. NCBI lineage: Eukaryota > Metazoa > Chordata > Actinopteri > Cichliformes > Cichlidae > Pundamilia > Pundamilia nyererei. Next base: position 9,033,281 of record NW_005187402.1, on the reverse strand, counting down.
ATTCAGTGGCTGTCAAGCATTTAATTGAAAGAAAGCTGAACACAAGATGAAACATCCTCCCGGCTCAGTCGGAGAATAATTAACTTTTTCAGCTTGTTCTTTTTTTTTTTCTTTTAAAACTTTAATATTGTCTTATCTTTACCTGTACAAACTCATTATAATGCAGGAATTTTGTCTCTTTTGTAGCACTGAGGATACACAAACGGTCACAACTATCACTACCATCAGGTAGGGAAAAGAGTTTTTTTGCGTATTGAGATTGAAAACTGTAGAGATTAGAAGGGCTCAGGTTAAGAGCATGAGAAGATGTATAAGTGGAGGTTACAATCACACTGCTTGGGAGGAGGGCCTCAGATCAGGCAGTGGTGCAGTACTATATAAAGCAGACCACATCTGGTCAATAAACCGTGACCCTAGTGGAGCTGTGAGCCAGAAAGATCAGTTTCATACACATTTTTTAAAAATGCAGCGGTCTCGCTTACTGGATTGCGTCCAGCTTATTGACTGCTTCAGCCTACTATAAAAGTCTAACACTGTTTTCTTTACTTTCCAGGGAGATACGCAGTGAGCCTGAGCCCTCCATGGATCGGTAAGTTTATGATCTTGTAAAGTCAGACAGCGTAATGCAGAGGGTTATTTTCTCTCTCGTCTGTTGATTTTCTCACTTTCGTAACAACACTGGCTTGCCCTTTTTTTTTTCTTTTTAAATCCTTTCATGCCTCTAGAAATTTGAGCAATGGTGCGGTGTTGCATGAAACTTACATTTACCTGTTCTTCAACGAGTGGAATAAATGGTTATTTTATGAAATGTATCTAAAAACAAATGCACGCCATCGAATATTTAGCACGTGTGGGTTTGTGTTACGCTTTCACCTTCTGGATCTGCTTTTGTCTCTTTGTAACGCAGCCATTTTTAGTAGGCGTAACTGAAAATGGTTAGTAACTGAAAGTCATCCATGAAAGTTACCCGTAACTCCATCATGACACCCGGTTAGACAGATTTCCATTTCAACTCTATTACTGAAGTTGAATGACAAGATCTGCTCTTCCATTGTCTTTCAATTTGCCCTCATTTCCTTCCCTCTAATTATCAGCCTCCAGATGTCAGAATAATGATGTGTATTAAAGATGTCCTTTTGTCAAATCACAGCCCGTTAACCAGCCTGTCATTAACAAGCAGTGGCAGAAGTGATTATCTCCTGGGCTGCATTTGACAGATGTGGGGTCTTTCTCTATAACCCATCACTGTAATGCCATCATTGAGTAAAAGATGAGACTAATGTTGCTGCACGTTGCATGTCTCCAGTTTTGATACCTATTCCAGGACCATAAGAGAAGAGGAGCAGAGAGTCAAAACCCCAGAGCCTGAAACCAAAAAGTGAGTGACTGTACAAACTATACATTTAATTTGGATTGACAGCATATGTAATTGTGGTCAAAATCCTGAATACACTCATGGCGGGTGTAAACGTCAAGATAATTTGGGGCTTTAAATTGTTTCTTTGAACTGTTGAAAAGTATACATACACAGGCTCAGACATATGTACATACACGTCCACTAATATTTGGTTAAATTTTCCTTAGCCAGTTACACTCAGATGCTTTCGGTAGGCATGAACAATCTTCTGGAATAATTCTGGCTGGATATGTGACCGCTCTTCTTGAAAGAATTGGAGTTATTTTAAATTGCTTGGGTTTGCTACCAAGGACCCGGCTTTTAATCCTATTCCACAAATTTTCAATAGGACTGAGGTCAAGGCTTTGGGAAGCTTATTCCATAATATTAGCCTGCCTTATCCATTCAAAACCAGTTTTGATGTGTGTTTGGGATCATTGTCCTGTTGTAACAGCCAGTTGTGTCCACATTAAATCCATCTAGCTGTTGGTTGGATGTAAAGGTGAAGAATTTGGAGGTAGTCCTCCTTTATTATTCCAATCACTTTGTGCAGTGTACCAGTACCACTAGCAGCAAACCAGCCCAGAGCATGATGCTACCACCATCATGCTTGACAGCGTTCTTAGGTTTGAAAGCCTCACCTTTGACTCCTCCAAATATACCTCTTATCATTATGACCAAATAACTCAATCTTTGTCTTGTCTGGCCATAAATCTTTTTCTCCTGAAAGCATTTGATCTGTCCATGAGGACAACCGCAAATTTCACTCAAGTTTGAAAATGTCGATTTTGGAGCAGGAGCAATTTGTGATAGTTTGAGTCTTCTTCTGGATTTTGGCAAAGTGGTGATTGAACTGATGAACCTGGAATCTGCGGTTGTTTAGAAATGGCTTCCAAAGACGCTCTCAACTTATGTGAATCTACAATTCTCCTTCTTGGAACAATGGAAAAGTCCAAGGAACTCAGTGAACATCTGAGTATTTGTCAGTCCAATGAGTATTATTAAAACAAATCCTTTTTATGCTGGCAAAGAGAAACTACCAGTCAGTCATGTTCACTAATGAGAAGTTAGCGAGCTTTGGCTTGTCAAGTTAAAAGGCATTGAAGCTTTAGGACTACTTATTAAAATATTTATGTTGTGTATCCAATTTTTTTCAAGCCATTAAAGATGTATGTCATGCAATCATTCCACCCTTGAAAAAAAAATCATCATGAAATTCATACCCATGATGAGTATATGCAAACCTCTGACCACAATTGTGTATATATTTGAGCTATGTGTATTAACCCACCTTTTGCCTCTCCTTTAAGGCCGTTTGTGTTTGTGAAGGAGTATGTCAATGCAACGCAGAACCCCAGAGACACGCTCAATAGGTGGGGCCAATAAATTATTTACAGTCAACTGCCATATTGATATAAAATACTGCTTTAAAAAACTGCAAGCACTGCCCTCATGATGATTTACTCATTGATCTTGTTTCCAATAGTAGGTCAGATTACCTGACTTCAAGCTCCACCAGCTATTCTTACAGCAGCCCATCTCTTTACTCCAGGTAATAACACAATCTGAGCTCTGCCTCTCTCTCAATACTTTAACTGCTTTCACTTCTTGCTCTTTAAATGGCAGTTCAGCTTTTTCCCCCCACTAATGTCATTTAAACTGTATTCATGGGTTTCTCAAAACTCCTTCCTAATTACACTTCAAACCCTTTTAGCTGTGTAAGTTTAACCTGCTGCTACTGTGTCCATTTTCAGTTCTCACAGTTCAAGTACTTCAGCTGGAATCACTGTTTATAAATCTGAACATGTTTCAGGAATAAATCTTATAGAGCAACATTTTAACCTATGGCAGGAAAATACTGCACATTCACTTTTGAACCAGACCTAGACGTCTCTCTATCAAAGTTTGAACTATATATACACAAATGTATGTGTGTGTGTACATATATATATATATATATATATGTACACATACATACATACATACACTGGGCTAGGCTCCTGCCCCCCTGCAACTATGACAAGGATAAGCAGAGGAGAATAGATGGAGAATGATATTTAGGTATTTTTACTGCTGTCACATTAAGTCAAGTTGGCTTCAAACAGCATGCAAGGGCTAAAATGCTTGTTTGGCATTTTGGCTACATTTTATTTCCTGTATTCAAAATTGACAGTATTTTGATAGCCTGTTTGGCAGGTTGGAGCCATAAACTCTATTTTACAATTCTGGATACCTGCTAATAAGCACTGACAAAAATAAAAGAGTATTAGAAATTCACCTAATTAAAAAACACAACAACTGAAAAACAACTTGAGCACAGGCTTCTTGGGTGGCTTGCTGTTTGGTACAATTAATCACAAAGCAAGCCATATTTTATCCAATTTTGGCAGACTAAAAAATGCTCCAAAAAACAGAGATTCTGTAGACACAGTTGAGAAATTCAGTGACATGAATCAGCTGAGATTCTGCTTCGAAGACAGATAGCAGTTATGACTGAGCACCTGCAGTTTTCAAGGAGATAAAAAAGACAAACATTTTTTGTACCAGGTTGTAAACACGTTTTGTTTTTTTCCTTTTTATTATTTTAACATGTGAGTCTGTGGGGGTTGCCATGGTGCTTACATTTCACCTTCTTCTTTTAGTATCTCTATCGCAACTACTAGCATTTGTTTTACCGTTTACACTATTTGACATATTTCAGTTACATATTTCGAGTGCTGAGCATGTGTAGCCTCTTGGTTATCCCTACGGCACCTCCATAAACAAGACTATTCCCTAAACGCGTTTTAAAGCCGCAACCACAGCTATAAGCCGCAGCTCTTTCTCCCCCACTTTGTTATTTCCGCTACTGACAAAACTAGATACGTGCAAGCAGAAGGGCAGAAATTCCACCAAGCCTGCTCATTAAGAGGCTGAGCATGGACATCAAAGGATTATTTACACTTATTAATTTCCCTCACATAGGACTCCAAATATCTTATTCAACCAGACTGAGCTTCAGTGCACTGTACCTGTTCCTGATTCAGTGATCAACTTATCTTTTCTCAATCAGCTACTCCAGGATCCCACCGTCATCTACCTGTACATACTGCGGAGAGCAGGTGGGAAATGATGCCAAGATTACCATTGAGCACCTCAACATCAACTGCCATCCTTCCTGCTTCAAGGTAATTTAGTCAGATACAATGAATAATTTTTTTCCTAAATAATAATAATCATATTTGTTGTTATTGCCAGTCCAGGCAAGTTTAACCAGATAATTACGTTTTTGTGGCTCAAATCGTTTTCCTGCAAACATTTCTCATCAAGGCGTTATCACGTGGTTTTCTTATCTTTCAGTGTGATATGTGTAAGAAACCCATGGGAGACCTTCTCCACAGTATGTTCCTGCACGGTGGGAAAGTCCACTGCGAGACCTGCTACAGGGCCATCTGATCATCAAGAGCTTCGCAGACCTCCTCTCTCTCCTTTCTGTCATGTTAATTCGCGCACAAAGCGAGAACTGCTCTTTTTTTCAAAGTTTGCACTGCATTTGTTTGAACTCCTGATTCATGTAGCTTAAAGTGACCGGCGAGTATGATTTCTTAAACTTGATAATGACATATTTTAAAACCTTGCGTTGTGTTTTGATGGTGGTGAAAGCTTTATCTGCTTCGGTTTACTATGAAGGATACGTCTGTCCAACATCACACACGGATGTGAACAGATTAATACTGGTGAGAGGGATACAAGAATTTAGCAACAATAGGAAATAAAATAAAAAAAGAACTTGGTTACAAAATGTTTACTTAATTTTTGCTCTTCTTGATACAAAATAGTGTTTGCATGTATGATGCTTTGTTAGCAAAATAAAACAATTTCTATAATCCTGGTGTATCCATGTCATATAAAAGTAGTTTGCTACCAGATACATGAGTCAAGAGTGTTTCAGAAAAGAATGATTGGTAGTTATTGCACATGATCCTAAATGATGTAACAGAAAATTGTCAGACAAGGTGATATTCTAACATAAAAATCAGAGTTTTTCCAAGCTGAGCTGATCCTGAGAATTCTGGTAACATCCCAATGCGAGGTTGTACTAAATTTACATTTGCACCTCTCCTCTGCTTGGCAAAATAATATTTTCCTTGCATAGTCACAATAGCTTTGCATCTAAATGGGATTTTAGCTAATAGCCATCAGCTACCTGCTGAGTAACTGTAAAGAAGCTGATGCAGTCATTTGGCTACCGTCTTGATGGTCTTCACACACAGTTAGGCAGAGCTCCCACGGTACAGAGGACAAGTCTTTGGCTCTGCCCCAGTCTAATGAAAAGGCGCATCCCATGAGAGTGTGCCCATTTGGGACAATGGTCCTCCAAGTAGTTAATACTAACTATGGGCAATATAATGGAAACTCAGCTACGGTGATAAAACCGGTTGGAAAATATTCGCTTATAAAAGTCTAGAATGTTATTTTCCCATTACTGAGCGTGGGATGAAGGCAAAGTTTAATGTCAGCTCAACAAAATAGCAAAATTTGTTTCAGGATAACTAAACTACTCACATGGGTAAAAAGGGGGTGGGGTTGGCTTGGGTGCAAAACTATGAGCAATGTGTACTTCGTTCCCTCATTTAAACAAGAGGGGGGAATACATAATCTGGGGCACTCCTATAATCCTGGACGGACTCCATCCTCTGTTTGTTTCAAGGCCTGTGTCAGTGTTTTCCTTTGGCTCTGCTCACAGCAATGCTTTGGATGTGCTTCCACAGCAGAGAAGGGTCTGACTCGTTGTGTCTTATCAGAGACTCCAGCCCCTCTGCTTGGTCGAGGCTCTGCCAGTAATCCTGAGGCCATATTTGCAACCATCTGCAGACAGATAAACAAACAGATTAGGCTCATCACAGAGGATATTTTAATTAGACTATTAAAACAGACCGATTTCACTCCCCGCAGGACATTATTGTTCACATTTCAGTGCAGGGAAAAAAAAAAAAATTGTGTTCACACCTGGTGCTGTTGTTCATTTAAAGACAAACTCACCCATCATCTGAAGGTAAGTCTTTGACGTCTCCATATCCCGGACTGGGGAGCGGGCAACCCATGTGAGAGTTATTAGCCATTTTAGGCCGAGGTGGTTGATTTGTCTTAGGGGCCTTTTTATGTGCATGCTCTGCAGCTAATCGAGCATTCTCCTGGTCACATACGTAACATTCAAATCCATTCAGGTAGTTGGGTTTACTCATGTCATTCACCCCCCACTCGCGGGTCTTCAGTGACTCTAGCAAACGAGTATTAGTGATGCGGCTGGGGTTCTTGAACTTTAAATATTTAGCATATTCATCGTCATTCTCGTCCAGATGTATGAGGAAGTCGGCAAGAGCTTGGGGTGAGGTGAAGTCATCTATGATGATCACCGAGCGGTCGTTGGGCATCCAGTCCGCCACCGCGGAGGCACCTCGATAAATGGGAACGCACCCCTGGTGTAGAGGCCGCCACAGCTTTTCAGTCATGTAATCTGGACACAGGCCATTCTCCAGAGCCAGGTGGAACTTGTAGCGCGCCACAAAATTCATGAATTTTGGTTCTTCACCGGTAGCAGTGGCTGTGTCCTCCAGATATTCTGGTAGGGGTTTGTTGTTCAAGCATTTCCCATAAGAATCGATCTACACAGAGATAATGTTTGGAAAGATGGGAGACACAGTTAGGGCATATCTGGGAACAGATTAATTATTACACAATGACAGATTTGGCTGTTCCACTGAGTATTTTCTATACAAAACATTTACACATTTGCTACTACAATTGGAAGCACAAAGATTAGTGATTTTAATCTGCTGGGCAGTGTGTAATAAAATAAGAAGAGATATTTACCACTGAGAAAGAATCTCGGCATTTGTGTAAAGCAGAAAAAAAAAATTAAGGGTAACGGACCGCTATATCTTTCATTTAAAAAAAAAACAAAAAACACAGGACCATAATCTCTTTGACTGTGGTTATTACACAGCTGAATTATTCTGCACTTTACCTTTATGTACTTCATGAGCTCCTTTACATATCTGTCTCTGTCTGACGGTACATCACAGTGAGACTGCATGTAGAGCACTGGAGCCAGACCCTCCCTCCTCAGGAGGTTCTTCTCTTCCAAGGACACAGCGACAGGCTCCAGCAAGTACTCCAGAGAAGGAAGCCACTGAAGGGTCAAGGGGTAGTCTGACTCCCTGCGAAACGTAGCGGTGTAATTGAACGGCCGGATTCCCGGCCCATGAGAGAGGACATAGTTATTCATAGGTGACTCTTCGTGGAACAGTGCCCAGGTTTGGTGGTGGAGACGAGGGAGAGGCGCCTCATATGCCCGGAAGTCTGTCCCATAAAAGATGATAGATGTTGTCCGTTTGTACAGCTGCACCTTTCAAGATCAAACCCAAGATTAGTTGCAGAGCAACCCGAGAAGCTAATTATTATTAATGTGTACATGCATCTTCCTCCTGTCCAAGGCAGGAGATTCATGAAAGGTGTTTTAGGAGGGTAAGTATCTCGGGTACCTTACGATTGCTCGTGACCAGACAGGAGGACGTGGCACAGTCAATGCGCTCAGTGTCGCCTGGAAAATGTGGGAACAGCCCACCGCTCCACCAGAGGAGAATGGGCAGCTCCTTGTTACTGCGACGGTCGCGGTTCCCTGGTCCTCTGTATGAAACCACGGAGGCAAACTCCATCTCTGAGAGAGCACTCTGAGGCTGAAAGGCTCCTCGGTCTAGTGCATCCAAGGCCTCCAGGGGAAGCACCTGGTCATCTGGAAAGGAGGCAAAGGAGACCCAGACCCAGCACAGGACCCCGAAAAACCCCAGACAAGCAAAGGGCAGTAGTCTGCTCCTACCCGCCATCTGCAGGGGTGAATTGAACAAAGACACACAAATTCAAAATAAACACCACATTACTGTGTAGGGACAGCAGTATGATTGCTTTTCTTTATAAATGCGGTTGTATAAATGCGATCCGCTACGCAAACAATCCAGCGACTTACTCTACAGAGCCAGTGTTTTCAGAGCATGGAGAAACATCGGAATATTCACACTGTTTCCTACCATCATCTCCGCGGGAAACACGTGAAAGGGGCTTTTTCTTAGCTTACAAAATAAAACATCTAGCGCTACTTTTCACGTAAGCTCGCTTTGATGAGCAGTGCTAACGAGATGCCCCAAACATCAGTTAACAGCTGACTTCTTTTTTTTTTTTTTGTAGAGTCCTGATTTTCTTCTTCTCTAGGTCTCAAAAATATCTCACTCTAGCGCCACCTACAGCCCGGGAGTAAGATTGGGTCAGACAGGTTCAGTTCAGAATCTTTTGATACTTAACGGATTTTGCCACAACAAACACAACAAATCATACATAAAAACATAGAGTATATGTTTTAAGATAATAATAAAAAACCCTAGAGATTTCTATGAACTTTAAGCAAATACAAAAGTCATTCTAAAAGCAAACAACATTAGCAGAATTAATAACACATCCTTTATGTCTTAAAATAAGATTATCTGAGGAAACTTGCATTAAATCGGCTCAGCCGAAAAATCATGCCACAGTGGGTACACTTCTTGCAAAGCTATCTCCTAATTCAGAGTAAGGTAAAGGCTCAGTCACAAGGAAGGGACAGTAATCTCCTTGCATTTATGGTGGCTGCCTGGTGATTGTATTGAATTTTTGTCACATTCTGCAACCAATTGGAGATTGTGGTAACTAAATGGCTACATAGAGCTTGAGGGTGTTGCACTCTCACGACCACTTTTGATCACAAGACGATTGCATAGGTCACCTGATAGGAGACAACCTTTCTGCAACAGTCACAGTCTGACCTGGACCAACTACAGTCACTCCGAGAGAGATTGTCAAAGGTTTGCTAATAACTGTTGTCTAATTTATAAATGCAGACAGATTGCCAGCTTATTGCCATCAGTCTTGCTGAGTAGAAAAGAGTTCGCCTTTACTGCTGTTAACTACAGTGCAACACTGGCAGATCTTGATTTGGATGTTAGTGTAAATCTGATGTTTCCCATTTAAAAAAGCATTTTTATTACTTTTACATTTTTGAGGTTTGAGCTTGACTGTGCAGAAGAACGTTTGCATAAAGCTTGGCACTGCAGGATGTGTTCGTAGTTTCTGCTAAAGGGAGAAATTTCACTGAGAAATTCATGAGCTAATGGCTCGTGTGACTGAGCCATTAGCTTGCTCCAAATGAGGAGGCAGCTTTGTGTGTCCAGTATTGGATGGTTTTTCGGTTGACTTGATTTAATGTAAGTTAAATTTATATCGGTTAAATTTTATGTAAATCAAATTAATGTTTAATGTAAGTTAAATTAAATTAGGCCAGAGTTTAAAACTCATACTTAAAAGATGACTTTGTGACTTTGGAATGAGGCGGGGAACCAATCATGATCCAGTTTTCAGTTTTCACAGGTCAAACGTGGAACTTTAAAGTCTACGGTAGATATTTAGACTTCAACAGTGGAATGAGCAGTTGAAGAGTTTGTATAATTTGATCTTCAAAAATAATATCAGTCTCACAATAGAACTCAGTTCTCAGATTTTTGTGTAAGTAAAAAGTGCCAGAAGTCAGTTTCACATCATGGTTACACAGAGATTAGCAGAGGGGGCCACCCCTGTGAGGTCAGTGCCATGAAATGCATCCAGAGTAACATTTAGCAGACCTGAAGTGAAAACCACATCAGCTCAACGTCAGGTCAGAGCATCTGGTTTTGTTTACTGAGAAACAGAAAGGCCACTTCATCACATCAAGTAGATGTGTCAAAAGAAGGATGGTTAGTTATCTCAGAGAATGAATAGTTGTCACTAAACCACTGTTAGAGAAGGGAAATTAAGTCCAGCTCTGGGTTTAAATGGGTTGGAAAATAATCAGTAAATCGGTAATAAGTAAATTATGCTTGGACAACAAAGTAGAAAGAGACAAAGCAAATAGTAAGATTTACTAAAATTCTTGCACATTTTTCATAAATCCAGCTTTTATTCAGACTGAACTCAAATGCAAAATGTTACAAACTTACAGTTCTTAGCAAAACGATTACCCACGACCCAATGTACGATTTATGTCACAGATGCCCTAAATTAACAGTACTGATAATTTCCAAAATTATTTGGCTAACGCTAAAATATCATTATTGTTGTTATCCATTCATTTTCAAACTCACAGTTTTACAAAAAGCAAAGCATATAAATGATGTTTTTTTTACTAAGATGCCTACTAAGATTACTAGCATTTAGTGTATTAATGCAATGCTTGATTAAGTTTTTACTTCCGTTTGTTTATCATTTGGGGTATCCGCTCATTTTACGGGCTTTAGGACCCCGCTTTGCTTGGGCGGTGTGCACGTGCATGTCCGCGATGGGGCGCGCACGTCACGACACTGAATCTCAGTCAGATGTAGGGTAGCGGGACAGCCACGCAATATTACCTACCAGAAGCAGGGTAAGTAGAAATAAATGTTTCTACGATATGCATTCAGTTTTGAAAACACCAGCCCACTGCAATAGTCGCTACTGGTAACTGCGTCGCTTTTTAAAACTCTTCTGAGCCGCATATAAATTAGAGCTGACGGTTAGCCTGACCGGGATGGAATGTCAACAAGGCATCAGACTAGTCGGCTAGCTTGCTAGTTTGATGGGAGGGTTGCTAAGCCGGTATACATTACAACCGCTTTACTATCTCGCATGGCGTGATTTAGAAGTCTTACCTGTTTCGGTTCCCATTTAACTTCTTCTCTGAAGCACTTCTGCGGACAGTTTCACAAACAGCATCGACAAGAGAGTTCAGCGAGAGTTTTTGTTTTCCAATAGCCACAGTTTGGCAAGCTGGTACATATTTGTGGTTTGCGCAGGTGCAGTGGTGGTGCTGTACAGAGTGGATTTATGGTCAGCCGGTTGTGGTGTCGGGGTTTTCCTCATGATGTACTACAAAAAAACCCCGTTTTCTTTAATGTTTAATTTTTACTTCCTAATCTGTAGTTGGCATCTGTTCACTGTAGTGCATAATGTGTGGACTAGCCAGTATTATAGTTTCATGTCGTAAACAGCAGGGCTGTCTGCTACCATGTATTTTTCTACGCCAGAGACCTTTGGAAGACATCTCGGTCCTTCACCCCGTCATTTTGTCCCTGAAGCTAGTCAACCATTACACTTCTGTCATGTGGTTTTAATTACGCAGAAAGGTTTACTTCCAAGTTATAACAGTTATCCTGTGGCTGCTGACTGTTCCTCTAATTACCTACTCTGAATCATCAGCGGACACAAACCCACAGACTGCTTTGGCTTTTAAATGTTTTCTGAGAAGTCATTATGTTTCATATCCCAATGACCAGCAGTAATTTCCACATCTCGTTTTCACCCTTCCTGTTTCTAGGTTAGGTTCACCCCAGTTTACCACCAAGTGGGGAGGACTTTAGCCCTGTGAGGAGGCCTAGTTGGGTGGGTGGCATGATGAGTGGGAAGAACCTGCTGCTCAAGGTAATCCTACTGGGAGATGGTGGAGTGGGCAAGTCCTCCTTGATGAACCGCTATGTCACAGACCGGTTTGACTCCCAGTCTTTCCACACCATCGGCGTGGAGTTCCTTAATCGGGACTTGGAAGTGGATGGACGCCTTGTCACTCTTCAAATATGGGACACAGCCGGTCAGGAGCGCTTCAAGTCACTACGTACACCTTTCTACCGAGGCGCCGACTGCTGCCTGCTCACATTTGCCGTGAACAACCTGCAGAGCTTTCAGAACCTGGGCAGCTGGAAGAAGGAGTTCATGTACTACTCTGACGTCAAAGACCCCGAGCGGTTCCCTTTTGTGGTACTGGGCAACAAGATAGACATGGAGCAGAGGGAGGTTGGGGAGGATGAAGCGCGGGCCTGGTGTGAAGAGAACGGCTGCTGCCCTTACTTTGAGACCAGTGCTAAAGATGACACTAATGTCACCGCTGCGTTTGAGGCAGCTGTCAGGGAGGTTCTGGCTGCTGAGGACCAGATTGATCATGCGCTCTTGAGTAGTACTATTGATCTCCATGGAAACCGCAAAACCTCCCGAAGATCTTGTTGCTGATTGGTGTGAATCCACCCTGTTTTAATCCCTCTGGCTGAAACTTGCCTGTGGTAGTTTTAAGAGCCAGTCATATATTGTTTATGGTACGTGTACTGTTGGTACAAGGTACTGAGTGCAGTATTCCCTGAAGATAATATGAATAGGATACACCTGCTCTGAGGAGGCGTATCAAGGATTTAGCTGGTTTCTAGAATGTTGAATTATTGCTCCTACAAAGGTACCGGCACACTTACAAGCTGTGCTGCCAGTAGTATGGTACAAACCATTGTTTCCAGCTTGTGCAGGGACTATAGCATCTAGTGCATTTAAGGGATTAACTTTAATCAAAATAATATAATTTGGAATTAATGCATTTGAACAAAGAATATACCAATCCACCTTTGAAGAGCACTCCTTTTTTTGCTCTGTAAAGCTGTGTTTCCACCATAGGAACTTTCCTAAGGGACTAGGAGCCTTTGAAAGGACTCTGTATGTTTCCATCAAAGGGACAAAGGTCTAAAGATTAAATTCTCTGGGAAATGTTTACCTCCAAAAAGCTCTTGTTTGTGCAACAGTGTTTTCCCTTGGTTTAGGAACAGTGGTAATAATGTTTGCAGCACTAAACTTGTAGCATTCAGCCAGTCCATCTTAGTCATCTTACTTCAAGTTGTTGCAGTTGCTTATTTTGCTTACTTTAAGGCTTATATCAGAGATTACTGTTGTTAAGCACAATACTCAGATTTGGTTCGTCTGCCTGGTTTTTCTAAAAAAAAATATATGAAGAGAGCAGTTGTGGTTGAGTAAGCTAGAGAGTGCAGTGTTTTGCTCAGAATTGGATTGTAATTGTGGTGGTACCAGGGGTGCCTTTGTAAATGTGCCCAGAAATTACGTACACCCACACATTTTTAAATGAAATTAAATAGCGTCTCATATAATGTGCCCCTCTGACTCTTTTAATTTTCAAATATTTTGGGAGAAATAAATAACGGATATATTCAGCTATCTGTCCACTAGATGGGTACTACCAGACACCCCACAATATATTATTATTACAGTATTTTACTTCCGATAAGATAATACTGTGATTTTTTTTTTTTTTTTTTTTTTTTTTTTAGCGTTTATCTTTTTTTTTTTTTTTACATTTTAACCATTTATTACCTTTTTTAAACTGCAAATTTCATCCTCAGAGTAAATGTTTGTAACAGTTCTATCCAATAAGATAACATTATCTAACTCAATTTATTTTTTTGATACAAAATGAGACCGTCAAGCACACCAACACTGTCACTAAAACCTGCGGTAAATGTTGCCACAAGACAGGGTCAGTCTATTATCAGTCTGCGATTGAATGGGGTCAACTTGACAATTACATGCAATCTATTTCTGATAATACAAGAAATGAACCGTGGTGAATTGTTTAAAATCTCAAATCTCTGTTGCTGTATAGATAGAAAGAAATTCACATTTGTGCTCAGCAACCTTCCCGTTCTATAGGAATGTAACCAGAATACATCCAGCTGGCAGCCAGTTGACTCAAGTCCCCTTGTATGTGCCTGTATTTATACAATATCGCCACACATAATGTCACGACACCGTGCTGTAGCGATTGTTGATTTCTGAGTCGTTCATGCTTCAGAATTGTCCAGATACAAACGTCCACCTCCTTGAATTGTGTTTGGAGATGATTGTCTTTGCTCTTCTCAGCTGTAGTGACATGTGAGCTGCTCTCTACCTGCTGCAGATGTTTGTTAGTGGTCTTGTGGTTAGTGGTCACATCTACAGAGCAGAAAAAACAAACCTACAAAAATGGAGTCCAAGACTGGATTCTGAGTCCATGAGATGAGAAATTCTGGTCAGCCTGCTGAAAGGCAGAAAATAGGACTGGAAGGGCCGGGGCTAGCTGGTTAACGCCAACTAATATTTCAAAATAAGAGCAAGGGGACTGTCAACTAGTAAATTGGTCAAGAATGGCTTAAGTAAAAAATAGATGGGAAAAAAAATCTAAAATGACTTGCAAAATCTGCCCTGACAGCTGTTAATATAGCTGACATCCTGCCCAAATAAGTTCTGTGTTTGGGGTAAATAAAGTAACTAGAGTAAATAAACAGAAGAAGCATTGTTGGTGAAGTTTTTCTGATTAGAAATGCTCTCACCCCTAAACCACCCCGAGGGAAGAGGCCTATGCCAGACTTTGTCCAGGCTTCATCTCGTTGACTGTGACCGCTCCGTTTTTTCTGTGTGTGTGTGCACAAAGACCTACATAACTGAGATGGACAGAGGCAGCCAGTGTAACATGGTTACTATATATTTCAATAGTCTGACATGTTAAAAAAACAAACAACAAAAAAACAGCCAGCACTTTTTAATATGTCCAGCTTCTCTATGGATCTTTCACTGCAGAGGAAATGGAGACTAATGATAGTCTATAGGAAGCTTTTTGTTATAAGAGAGGCTCAGGTGGAAATGCAGCTTAACACACAGTAGCTCTAGTCACTGCTCCATTTTCTGTTCATGAAAAAGTCTCATTTTATGAGATGTGTCGGCAGTTGTTGGAGAGCTAATGTATTTTCCTGACACTGACTGTGTCTGTGAATGACAGTGTTCCCAGTACAGGCAAATATTGAGCTTCAGAAGTCCCCACATCAGTGAGATAACAGCATTGAAAGTACGGGTTATTTAAACGATTGCTGCACTCAAAAGGAAGATGACCTTGTTTGTCTTCAGTAGCAAGGGAATTGTAAGCTTTAATTTTGCTGTTTCAAATTTGAGCAACGGTGCGAACAATTGTGGTACCCTTATTCTGTTAATTATATTTTTCTTCCACTGCATTGTAGCTGGATGTGTCAGGGAATCAGACATTATTGTCTTTACTTCTTGTAATTTATGTACATGTTTACTAAGGCCCGGGGGGGGTTGGTCCAGAATCAGAAGTAGTACTACTGGTGATAGTGTTTATTTTTTGTGTGAAGCACATTCCCATCCTTCAAAGTGTTATATTTCTTTTTGTAGTTTTACATTTTTATCTAACAAAATTGGGCTTCAATGTTTGATCAGGTACAGATTAAAGTTCTGATGAGTAGAGAGGTTTATAAATATTAATGGCACCTTTGTAATCCTGTGCCTGCCTTGTGAATTGTTCAGTAGGCCTTAAGATTCCCGTATTGTAGCTTTGCCTATTCTGATGGGCTCCTGTACTTCACCAATATACAACATACACTTTTTGCTGTCAGTTCAATTATTATACGTCTCAGCTGAATGTGGTAGTTTGACCACATGGATTGAGTCCTTCCATATCCATTTAAACAGTATTTAGTGAAATGTACAACCTCATATTCTGATACTTAGTGATATTTACTTGTTTTCAGCTGGGTTGTTTTGGTACTTTCTACAGATACTGTTGACTTTTCTTCCCCATTGTTTTACTGCTGTCTGCCTGAGGGATTTGCTTTAAAAAAAACTTGTTTTAAAACAATAATATAGCTTAAATTCATTTTGAAGAATGTAATTTAACATTTAAATGTATTGTTATTATTTTGATCTTGAAACTGCATCTTCTCAAGCAACAAATTCAGTTGCACGAATCGGATAAAATATTTCTCTTTTTATGGGATGCATAAAGTTCTCATTATAGCCCCTGTGTTCTCGTAACGGTTTCTGTAACGTTGGCGGTCTTGTGTCGTCCGTCAGCGTGGGCTCACAGTGTTTGCCTTCCGAGTCAAAATTGAATCATATTTCTGTGAGCGTGCAGACTAATGGCGAACATTACAAGAGGTTCACTTTCAAAGTGCACCAAATCTAATCAGGTACTGTCGTATTCTCCTATTATGTGCTTTTTTGGAAATGTAGGCTTACAACAGCTCATGCATTTGATTGTGTGTTTGAGTACTGGTATTTTTGTTTTTTTTTTTTAACTGTGAAGTGAGTAGGGCTTTTAATATCAGGCTGGTAGTCTACATTAATTCAAAGCAAAAATGAGGGCTTTCTGCTTATTATCAGTGTTAATGTTTCTGTAATGAGACAAAAGGCTGATGTCTTACAATACGATTCCAGTTTAATCCTGTTTCAACAATGTAGCTCATCTCAGCAATTACCTGAAGTCTGACATGCCTGAGAATCCAATATTTATAACCTTCAGTATCACGATACCATCTCCTGTGTCACTGCAGTCCTGCCTAATGTCAGTATTTTTTTTAATGTTGCTGTAATATTGAATGTAAAAGCTGATTTTTTATTTTTTGTGGGCTTGTCCTTGTGTAAATTGTATTCATTTTATAATGATGTACAAAACAACACCTAACATCCGTTCCCCCTTCAGTGCTCAGCCAAGGAGTACGAGTTAAGCTGTGTGAAACTTAAGTGTGTTCATCTTGATTCTGTGTTACTGTAATGAAAAACTTCCCTTCTTATTGCACTGCTGAGTAGAAGCCTGTCACGAATGTGCTCCAGTGCTTGGCTACAAATAAATCATGCAAACTACCAAATAAAGACCCTATTTTTCTTTTTTTTTTTTTTGGTACATGTTGCTTGAAAATCCTTGAGTGTGTTATTAAAGTTTTAAAAACAATACCTAAACCTGTTTTTAATCTCTTAACAGGTCACTAAAATGCATCTCTATACTACTGGTTCCCTTTTAGCAGTAGCTACTTCACTTTTTAAAGCAGATATCTGTAACGTTTAAAGGTTAAAATGAAGCATCTGGATTTTGGAGCAATATCCCAAATGAAAAACAGCTTCAGATTTAACCCCAAACTGTGCCGTATTTAAATTGCATCAAATCCTTGAGTGTCACTGAATGACTATGTGTGGGAACCTGGTGGTGAATGGTGTTCCTCTCCATTATAAACAAAAATCAAACCATGTGCTACATTTTTATTTTCCCTTCATTAGAAGGATCCGCTGCATACTGTCAAATTAGATTCATGCAGGAAAGAAAATCTTCACATTTGCCTTCAAAAGTACATTTTAAGGAAAAAGTACATAATCTATAGAAATTATTCACATGCAGCACATTGTGTTGAAATAAGGATAAATACGAAGTTGTAATGCTTGGTTAAGAAAAAAAAACCCTGCTTTTGTATCATGCCCCAACTGTTGAAATATGCCTCTACAATATTATTAAAGTGGAACAATCTACAAAACAGTGTCATTTGTTGATACGCTCTGGTGTTACAGTTATTGCAGAAAGCTTGTTACCAAAACTACTACAAAATGTCCTTTCACAAGGTGTCAGACAGGTTGTTCTCAGAGTACGGAGAGCGCAGTATCCCTCCTCTGTCCCTCTGCAGTCTCCTATACAGGTCGTAACCTCTCTCCTCATTTTTTGCCCTGTGTCGTAGCATCTTCAGGTAGACTTGGTACACAGCCAAGTGAAGGGAACAGTGCACCTGTGGACACACGAGGAGAGAATACAAAACACCTTACAAAATACCTTGGCCTCCTAATGTGGCAAAAAGCCAAGGATGAACCATCAGCTTCACATTCTGATAATACACCAGACACTGAGGTTTCATAAAGTCTACAAACAAATGTTTTCAGAGGCCATGTGTACAAACAGTTCAAAGCATTCTTCTTCTTTTTAAATTAAATATTACTGACATATGAAAATGAAACTGCTGCAACATGACACATCCAATATTAGAAGCTATGCTAAGCTTCCACTAAGTCTACTTTTTAGGATTCAAAAGGTTTTGTTAGGAATATCCAGATGTTTAAAAAAAAAAAAGCTACATTAAGTGAAAAACAAGTGTTATACAATAACTACAACAAAATCCCTAAAGAATTAGACACAAAACAAACCTGTCCTTTTTCTATTTAAGTACCTCAGCCATTCATTACCAGCAGGGGGTATCACACCTCAACAAAGTGGTTTTGGGCTTATATTATGAGGTTACTTCAAGTATTAGCACCTAGTGCTTCTGCCATCTCAACATTATGAGAAACAATTTCAGACCTCACTAGATCTAAACAAAAACAAATTGTCCCTTTGTCAATAAGAAACTATTCAAAATAAAATTCCCCTTTGTCCCTTCACCATGAATCCATTTTACATGGTGTTGGTGTTGGGGGTGGGGTCCATGCAGCAGCATGTGGACGAGTTGTATGTGTGTGTTGTTGCTGTCCCAGAAGAGCTACATTGTGGCTCTGGAGAGGTCTGACCCTCTCTTTGTCCAGAGGACCCTGTCCCTTGACATGCAATATAACCCCTGGCAGAGAGTAATGGTGCAGGTGGCCCCAGAACTGGCTTCTTATTGGTTCGCTTTTAAGAAAGACATGACTCCATTGTTGGAGCTTTTCTCCGGCCCGTGAGAAAAGTCCGGGAGGTCAGCATAAGACCGCAAGTGCATGCTTGTCTGCTACCATGGCAGCCAGATGTGATGGTTGGTAGCCATAGTAACCTCTAATCCCAAATTCTTATTAACAGCTGCAAACTACCTGCACATCTTCTAATTTAGTGGTCATTTAATACATATGGTAATTTGTTAAAGTTGTGTTATTTGTGAGTACAGCGGGAGGCAGAAATTCATTTCAAACATTGAACTTGGCAAGTAACAAGAGCAATAATTCACAAATATTTTGGCACAGATTGAAAAACATCAGAAAAAATGAAAGTACGATTTCAAAGCAGAAATTACACCCACAAAAAAAACATAAAACCATTAAAAAAAAACTTCCTTATAATAAGAAAAGTAAAAATATAACAAGTTTAGAAAAAATTTTTATCCAGGAGCAGACGTAGTAGTGTGCACATCACATAAAAAAGAAGAGTTGCCATCGATTCGTGGTGAAGCCAGAAAAGACAGGAAGCTGGGTCCTAACACCGTGCACCTATGCCCTTTCTCCCCAGATACCGCAGAACGGCAAAGTTATAGGTGGTTGACATAGTATAGGTCAGCTATGAAAAGACAAAGAGAAACAAGAGGAATCAGAAAATAAGACGAACATAACAGCTTCTGTAATGAAGCATGTGAGTATAATGGCTGCACAATTTGCTTGCATGGCTGGAACACCAGACATTACAGCATTATTATGATGTTTGCATCAGCTGACAAAGAGGAACAGAGAGCAACAGTACAGAGGTCATCAGTCATGGATGCCTGAGATGCCTTGTCGCCTACACTCTGAGCGTCACTAAGTCACATGAGCCATAACACCAGTGTTATATTACCACACTGCAGCCAGACTGGCCTCAACCTCAGCATAATCACTCACCAGAGCCAGGAGCGTGATGCCAGCGCCGGCAAAGGCAGCGATGTAGAGGTCGTAGGTCATGCGGTACTAGTAGGGGGAGATTATTGTTAGTGAATACAACATGTTGTATTTGTGTTATGTCAGTCAAATTGTACAACATGACAGCAGACCTCGAGTTGTTTCATATTATCGTACTCACTTCTCTTGTCTTGCAGACACTGGACAGGGTCATACCACAAGCTTTCCCTGGTACTGCATTCCATGGCAAGAGTCCTGTTGAAAAAAATTAACTTATGTACTCAAATATAACACTCAATTGCACATAAAAAGATAGAATTATTATATTTTGTTCTTGCTGCCTGTAAAATTACATTAAAGGTCCACAACAAATCAATTAATTTGTTCATTCTAAATCTTTTTTGACTTTCACGGTCTGCGGCGCTCAAATCAAACCACAGAGCCAGGCATGTTAAAATTTATTAAACTTCCACCAAACAGAAGAGTTTGTGTGTGTGTATGTTGGGGACTATTTTCAGCTGCAAATTAATACGCACATTTGATGTGTTAGCGAGTGTTTAACCCTCAGGACAGTGTAATGAAAGAACAAATCACTCAGTGCAACAGTGTGCCTCATTGTGTGGCAAATGTGTTTTAGCCACACTCTGGGGCTCCAGGGATCGCAGCGTTGTGCTGTGGGTCTGCTGACACTTTTAGTCTGGACTGATATCTTGACAGCCATTAGGTGGATTGCTATGAAATTCTGTACAAAACATAGCCCACGGAGCATGAATGAAAGCTGACGTTCTGGGGGATTTTAGGAAAAATGTCTTTAAGTGGCATGCGAGCTGCCACGAAACTCTGTAGCCTACAGAGATTGATGTTCCCCTCTGGATTTCGTCTGACTTTTCCCTCCAGTGTCTTTGCCTTGCTGAGATTTTAATTTGATCAGCACTATGATATATGACAGAACTGCTGCAAAACTAATGAGATCCCAATGACCTCAGGAGCACTTTTTGCATTTACTGCTAATCATTCACAAATGTTACCAAACTAAATAAAAGGTGCCATAGAGAGCGCAATCAAGGCAGCAGACAAGTCTCAACCAGCTCTGGATGGCATGAAAATGCCTCCTAGTACATAAACTTTATAAGAGCTAGGCCTTCAGGGAGACTCAAGTACAAGATGTGAGGCGTCAGGAAGAAGAACAGGAAAAACTACGAATCTAACACGAAATGCCAGTGTGCAGTAAAAGCTGTCGCCACTGAGTCACACATCCAAATGAATGTATCTACAAGTTAGGCAATGTATTTTGACACCATGCAACTTGTACTAAAGTTGAGTGTGGATAATTCAGAAAGGCATGAGCAGGGTTCATGAACCCTTCTAGAGCTGCATTGGGCTCGTCAGGCTATTTTAAGTGGCTCCAGTGAAAAATGGAAATGAGCAATAGTAATTTTTTTTTCAAATCATAGCTTTAGGCAATTCTTGATTATAAAAAAAATATATCTCCAATTATAAACACAGAATTTAAGGTCAAGTTTTAATAATTTGGTACCTAAAATGTACATCACAGTGTTTGACTATCACATGGCACCTTATCCTCTCAAATTTGCTGAAGTCGGACTGCAGTGGCTTGTATGGCTGTATACATAAATAAGTAGTTCTGAGTCCTTATAGTTTTATGCATTCAAATCCAAATAAAGTAAATCCACAGAGGAAAAAGAGAATTTAGAGCTTTCACCACTAATGCTGCTGGCTTACTGGTAAGCCTGATCTCAGCAAGGACTTTAACCAGAATTAAACTCAAACTGCCCCCCCCCTTTTTTTTTTTACTATGATGCAAAATGTTTTATCATCAAAGTAGACCGATTTTAATTTGATTCATTTACAAAAACACTGACTGATGAATGAAATGCACGTATTCTCCAACTAGTGCAGGTGTAGACTTTTTCTTTGTTCCAGTTTCACAAATGCAAAATGCCAACTAATCATTTCACATGTGTTAAAAGATCAAATAAGTTTTGTCACACCATATAAACTTTTGGGGGTCAAAAACTGCTCAAAAATGCCTCTTTTGGCAGTTGAGTTTTCCCACCACTGACCACGAGCAACAATATATTTGCAAGCACCTCAGCTAACTACATTAGCATGCTAATAGTGTCAACACAAGGTGTGTGGCCTACTGTTTATGAGGCCATTACTGTAGCAAAACTACACGCACAAATAGTTTTGCCACAGTAATAGCCTCATAACCGTTTCCCCTCCAGCTGCTTTGTCTCTGTATTAATTGTTATATTGTTTGCATTATGTCCTTAGGTTAAGCCTCAGACAGCTGTGGGAATGGCTGTTGACCTCGAGCGTGCTAAAGAGTTTTTGAACAGTGGAGGTTATAGCAGAAACCATAATCAGGATTTAATTTTCCCAATTCTTTGGCAAGAAATCATCACTGGAAATGGCCGTTTCAAGAGATTTGTTTACAGTAAGATAAATATGCCGTGTGTTAACAGGTTTGCCTTATGTGAATGGATTTTGCATGAGGAGGCCCAACACTGACTGCGATGGGAGTTCCTCTTACCGTACTGTCTCGCATCAACACAAAGCTGGTTGATACTTGCTGGGGTCTCAGTCAGAATATCAATAGTGTGGCAGGTAGCGTCCATGTTGTAGAAGAAGTAGACTGGCAATGCCGAGAAGGCAAACACCAGCAGCCACAGCACAGCGAGCACATACGTCATCACTATAAACTGCACAAGGAGAGAGCAGGCCACAGATTAGGGTGCATTATCATATTAAATGGATGCACACAATCTCAGAGTGTTTTTATGAGGCGTGACTCACTTAATAGCCACGCTTGTTTTTCAGGTTAGTTCTACTTATCTCCCTTTTTGCCTCCTCTTCCAACTACTCAAGTCTTAGACCACTCAAACACTCACTGTATGCTTATCTTTGCATGTCCCTTAAGATTTTTTCTTCTTTAGGAGCTTTAAGATTTTTCAGCTCACCACCCACCAGGGAGTGATATATGTATTAAATCCTATCCAATCTGTCCAATCCTTTTTACTTTTCCCACTCAGGGCCCTCTCACCGAGGAGCTGAGGCAGCGGCCGCACATGGTGCTCCTGAACTCTCCAAAGGTTTGCCTTGCAGCGCTCGTAGTGTAGAAGCCCTCGGCCAAAAGCACAATGCAGTAGAGGAAGAAAAAGGAGGCCAAACCATAGATGACATACTGGAAATATTGAATGCTGAGAGTGGCAAAGGAAAAAGAAAACGTTAAGAGGTTAAAAGGGTTAAACCTTCAAAATACAGACGAAATCATGAGAAGTCTGAAGATCAGGTTTGATCACGCTTCGATGATGGAAATGTAGGACGACTTACATGTAGGCTAGGGTTATGTAGTCCTGAAGGTTACGTGCAAAGTATGTCTCGATGAGCCTCTCTGTCTCTGTGAGTGCCTGGTGCCCACAACCACAGAAGAGGGCAATGCCAGAGAAGCAGAGAAGTGTGGCAACAAGGGAGCAGTACGGCACCCCACCCAAACACCGCATACAGCACTCATAGCAACCTATTAGTCGACATGCAGCGCCATGGAAAACAAAGCATATTATGAACAGCGGAAAGACATAGTACACCATTAAAACGTACGAAATATTAAAGAATATACTGCATGGTTTTTTTCTCCCAAGGACAGGAAATATGTTTTCACTCTTTCAAGCTAATGAAAATTAAATTGTGCCGCAACTTTTAAAATGATCTGTTCAACTAAAATTACTTTCACTGAACTCCGATTTGTGCCATGCAGATAGTTTTGATTGCATTTGTTCTGGTTTTAAGACATCCCTTTATGAGATTGTTGCTTCCACCCCAGCACAGACAAGCTAAATAGTTTTTTGTGTTTGTTTGTGCTGCTTAAAACTGCAGAACAGTTTATTGATCGTTCTTTCAATCTAAACACGTGCAACTGAGAGTTAACTTTGTGTGATTCATGCCCCAAATATCCAACAGCAGATCCTTTCTACACAAACTATTTCATGTTACCCTTGATAATTAAAAATATAGGGCTTCTGTCAATTTTCATGATTGGGAGTAGACAAAAAGGTTATCATCTGATTTCATAGCACGAACACAGCATTTGGCATAAAATACAGCTGAACTTGGTGGCGACAGAAAACCCCAGAGATAAGAATCATGAAATTTGACAACCCAAAAACCTACCTACATAATACTAGGGGTAAAAAATACAATAAGGAAAAACAAAGCCAGCCAAAGCAACCTTTTAAAGATAAAATGTCAGCATTGATCAAGCTGCAGCTGTAAACACAAGTTTGCTTATTAAGTCTGTGCATTCCCCCCACTAGTCATGTGCTGTTTGAATGGATGCCAAGGGCCACGGGCATGGGGACGTGTCGACTCTGACCCCATCTCACACCCTGACTCCATTCACCAGCCAGGATGGAGAGTGTGAGAAAAGAGGGAGGACGCTGAGGAGAAGGCAAAGCGAAACAGAAAGAGTGGCTGCTTTTGTGACTGGAGAGACAACAGTCTTTGTGCCACACCATCATGGGGGTACAAGGGCCACCAATGTCAAGCAAACAAAGGCCAGAGGCACCTCTGTGCTTTGCGGGCACACACACAAGCATATTCACCAGACTTCCTACTAAGAAGACACAGGAACAAGAAAATGATAGTGGGGAGCTGCCAGTGCTGGAAGAGGATGGAAAAAGCAAACCTAGAAACAAACAATGGAACTGTGTAAATGTGTACATGCATCCACACAGACATGCACAATAGAAGCAGGCAGACTGTAGCTGGTACCATTGCAGTAAACACAGATGGCCGGAGGGGCAAATAGATGGCTCTTTAAGCAAACGCATAGCTTTGTTGGGTGTCTGTGCATGACCAGACATGCAAACTGATTGCATGCGATTCACATAGCGAGGGTTTGTGCACAGAACACAGAGTTTGACAAGAAATTGTGAATAACATAGCTACACAATAAATTATATACAGTACATATAGATAGATTTTTTTTCTTTTAGAGAATATACACACACATTGTATCAGCATAATCCATAAGTTTTAACACTAACCTCAGTCAGTCAATCAGGCCGGCCTTCAGATGCACCTTGTGCCAATTAGCCAATTACGAATCACTGCGGCCCTCTCTGGCTCTTTGATTGTGACCCAAATGAAAAGACAAGCCCTGCAGGAATAGTCTTGAAAATGCAAAAGCTGGGGCCAAATCGCCTCTATAAAAATTGAGAAGGATTGCGAGCGAAAGCAAATGCGACAAGGCTCGTCTGAAAAGTAGCCCTGCCATCTCAAGCATGAAATAAATCTCATAATATCAGCCGGTAAGAAGCCGACCTCTACACTGACAAAAAAAGAGAGCCCCCACTTTAATAACTTCTGCTGCCCTCTCACTGCTCCCCTCCCTCCCAGAACAATCGCATACAATCAAGAAAAGAAGTGATAATAAGAACATACTACAAGCTAATAAAGGTAGACTCTAGTCTGTGTGAAGTTTCTTACCCATGTCTGGAAAGATGCGTTCAAGGACTTGTCGGCTACTGTCTCGCTGCCCGAACTGCAGCTGGTCCGCTGATGATATGCGCAACTTGTCTCCGGCCCCCGTATATCAATCTCAACTCGCTGTTCTGTTCCCCCCAACAATGGACAGACCCGCCGATGACTGCGAGTGCAACCTTAAAGAAACAATGTCGCTTTTCAATGAACTTCAAGGAGCAGAAATGATGAGGAGGCCGGGGGTCCTTAAACTTGCGGACATTTACTAAGTTCATTGTTGACGCTCATTTGCATACAGACGTGCTCACAGAGAAGAATAGATTTTTCTTCTTCTCGTGTGTGTGGGGACAAACAGTGGTTAGCTAAGACCTTTTTGTCTTAAAAGTCAAAATGCCAACATGTCCAGGCAAATGAGGAATGAGTCGTACATCATGTTGAGTCGAGCTTGTTGTTTCAGACGGTCTACGACCTCTGATTGAGATAACACTGGCTATCATGGTGTTGCCCTTTGAGCGTTCAGGTGATATTCTTACAGGAAATTGACAGATATCATCTGTTTGCAGTGAGATACACTTTACCGTGACTGAAGTGGCATCCCAGCAACCCAAATAAACGGTGTCACGGTTTTTTTTTGTTTTTTTTTGTTTTTTACCTCTTTTGGAATGTTCCAGCGAAAGGAAAACTATAAACATGTGCACACTTATGAGAAGTGTTTATTTTTTAGCGATCTTACCTAACAAGATAGAGTTTCAATGAGTCCCTTTCGTTTTGTAATATGCAATCACTTATCTGTCACGACAGCTCTCTTTTGTGCTATATAGCCATCCATCAAATGTTCAGCATAAGAAGCAGAAAAAGGGAACATGATTAAGATAAAAATGTCCTTTTTGTGCACATCAAGGAAACATTCCTGATCCCAGGGCACCTGACTGTGTCGCAGTGAGAGACTGTGCTCTGATTCATCTCCTCCCTCTGGCCTAATACCAGAAATGTAAAAACAAAATTAGCCCTATTTTGCTTCATTTGCGCCCAGTAGATGGCAGGCGTTGCCCTGCAACAGCATTGTAAGGGTTTGGGTTTAGTTTCGTCCCCCAGTGGACTGTAGTTGGGGCTAAAAATTGGCCAATAACAATCAATAAATTATGTAAAAAAAAACAAACAACCCCCCCCCATAAAATAAAAATAAATATACTTTAATATACATTTCTACATGTTTTTTTATGTAAAGATCTGCTGTTAGTCTGTAATTTTTATGTAGCAGTCTTTGTTTCTTCTCATTTGATATAGTAAATCTCACACCGAAGTGTTAATAGATTATTTATTTTTTGAGCCGCCAGCTCTGAAATCCTCAGAGAGGCACCACTCATGTTATACAAGCCTTGTTCCCCACTAACCAGGTTGTTGTACATTGTGTTTTACAGGCACCGAGTCTCTGCTTCCCTTCTTCTCTCTAACGCAGGTGTAGCTTCAAAGGATTTCTTAATGGTTTATGATACTGTAAAGATGATTTTAAAAGGTGGGGGAGCTTTTTCGTTTGAGAAAGCTGAAACAATTACCCTGCCCTCTGTGCTCGACTGTGTGTTGACAGATTTGCAAACACGTTTCAGCCTGACTCATTCATACTTTATGCATCACTTAACCTGGTTTGATATTTCAATTGTTCTCCAGCATGCAAATGCATCAGTAAAACACAAGAGCAAGTGTCTTTTGTAATTGTGTCTTTGAACACGGTGTGATTTCACTCCAAACATCTGTTATCAGGTTACTGGGTGCAGTACGGTAGGTTTGGGGTTTTTTCTGCCTTGTTGGTGCGATCCAGCTCTGTGGGTGAAAAGCAGTGCTATCAAGTAACAGGTGTGAGGCGGTTACTTGAGATGTTTTTGTGCCTTCCCTCTGCCGCCTCTCACCTGTCCGTGGCCACCCTCTGCCTCCTGAGCTCATCTCAGAGTTACTTCTTGAGAGACTTTCATCACTTCCCCAACCGAGGAACATTAAACCCTTTTGTGTGTCTAAATACTTTAGACTCTCTATCACTCAGTCAGAAATCTGAGAAAGGACCAATCAACCTAACAGACCATTACTTCAATCTTTCTACCCGCAGGGGTCATGGGCAATAATCCTTAAAGATAATGTCTGTAATGCTGGTATCTTACCGATGGCCTGCTATGGAATAAATCTGTGAAATACAGTTGAATTTAGTTGTTTTTTTCAGAGAATTGTCAGGGAATACGTTTTTGTGGATGGCTTGACATATTTCACTTATCAGGTCAACGTGTATATGCTTGTTCCATTATCAGAAAATGGATCAACTTTATTTCTACAGAACCTGTCAGTTTTGCAGTCGACATGTTTGAATACACCGTGCATCACACTGAATCAATGACTTATTACAATGCAAGAAGCCCTTGACAAATACACAGAATACATTTAATTCACAGGACATTTTTATCTTTGAGACTGTGAGCTTTACACATTGCTTGCTGTTCTTAATCAGAGTAATATTTGTCTTTGAGCCTGAGTGGAATCTCATTCGCCTCAGTGTATGCTCTCTTGTTCATTTTCAGACTTCTACTCCTCTGTTTTAGGCAGCAAATAACTGTGGCCACAAACAAACATGTGGACACCAGCATCATACCCAGGCCTATTAACAGAATCAGTTTTGAAAATCTGGCTGTCTCCACGTCACAGATCGGTTCCTTTGAAGGGGTTTGAACCAAGTTTAGTGTCCCTGTCCAGGTGGGCACCCCGTCCAAGTGGCAAGGCTCTGTGCTGTCATTGACCAACAAATTCATCCAGACAGTGGTATAAAGGGGAACTGGTTTACCCCCATCTCTGACCACAATGAACAGGTGATGCATTCCCAGGTCTGTATGAAGGAGCTGTTGGCTTAAGGTGATGTTCCCTGACCTTGAATCGATCTGAAAGGGACTTCTGTTTTGCAAAAGCTCTGGTGCCGTAGCTGAGTAAGTAATCTCTGAATTCAGTCCAGAGTCCTCATCGATGGCATAGATCTTTCCTACCGTGGCACCTGCCAGGGTACCTGGAGAGACAGTTAGGCATGAGGAGTTGTTGCTGGGAAGGATCACTTTTGGCTGGTTGTCATTGATGTCTTCCACAAAGATGGTCACTCTGGCAGTGGAAGTCAAAGCAACTGTCTGGCCGTGATCACTGGCCAACAGGTAGAGTTCATAGCGGTCTTCTGTCTCACGGTCCAAGTTCCTAGTGGTGCGTAGCATCCCCTGGGTGTTATCCACAACAAAAGGTGCACTGCTGTTTACAACATACAATTCTGTTGTCCCATTCTCCCCTTTATCTGGGTCTTTCACCTCCACCTTCCCCACCTGGGATAATGTTGGAACATTCTCAGGAATGAAAAAGATGAAGTGAGGGGTAAGAAAAACAGGTGGATTGTCATTCTGGTCACGAACGTGAATGGATACAGTGGCCATGGATTCCAAGGGAGGAGAGCCGCTGTCCCGAGCAAACACAGTGAGTCTGTGTACATTCTGTTGCTCCCTGTCTAGAGGAACCAGCAGAGAGAGTTGACCTGTTACAGAATCAATGCTAAACATGGTTGGATTGTAGTTTTCAAGCCTGTATGTCACCATGCCGTTTTCTCCGCTGTCTAAATCTGAAGCCGAGATCTGAAGCAGTGACATTCCTGGCTGATTGTTTTCTTCCACTTGGAGTTCGTATTGAGGCTGTACAAAATATGGCGCATTGTCGTTGATGTCTGCCACCAGCACCGTGACTACACGTCTAGAAGGAACGATCACAGATCCCTCAGCTGATCTCACGCGTGCTACCACGGAAATATGATGTTCACGATCCATCTCATAGTCTAAGGGCTTTGATGTGGAAAGCAGATACTTGCCATTCTGTGGGCTCAAAGTGAAAGGCACTTCACCTTCAATGGCAAGAAATAAGTCTTTAAAGATGCTGTCACCCTCGAGCTCTAAAACGGCTAAGGCAGTGGGGTGCTGGTTCTCTTGTAACACCATAGTCTGGTTTTGATGCTCCGCTATGAACCCGATCTTGATCGTCAGCTCTTGGTTCGCCTTGGGGAGCACGGATATGGTTACCTGAGTGTCTGCTGGAGGGCAGTGATGGCCGCTGGCTAACACTTTCAACACGAGCTCCTCTGAGTTGTCGCTCTCAAGGTCCCGTGTAAGGCTGATGGACCCGGTGAGACTGTTGAGGCTAAAGAGCGTCTTGACCCGCTCAGAGACTTTGGGACTGAGGGAGTAAACGATATCACCATTTGGGCCTAAATCTGGATCTGTGGCTCTAACCTGAGTGACCACTGTGTTCTTCCGAGAGTCTCCTGGGATGGTGACACTGTGTGGGCTATCAGAGCTAAAGGCTGGACAGTTGTCGTTGACATCTGTCACTGTGACTATTAAATCTGCAGACACACTTAAAGGGTCTACACCACAGTCTGTGGCCACTAGCTGCATCTGAAACAGGTCCCGAGTTTCCCTATCCAGGGCTCTTTCTACAACCAACATAATTAAAGAGCTGTCTTCTTCGATTTTTAAACCGAAAGCTCCATCAGAGCCTTTTAGGTGGTACTGCACCTCTCCATTAGGACCGGTGTCACTGTCCAGAGCCTGAGTATCTAGCAGGAAACTGGTCCCCACGGTCGTATCCTCGGGCACCCCAAGGTGTATTTTGTTATTTTCAAAATGCGGCGCATTGTCATTGATGTCCTCTATGATCACAGAAAACTGTATAAGGTTTTTTGAGGGCCCCACGATGGCATTGTATAAAGTAACACATTCCTCAGCTTTTTTCTCTGCGGGGCAGATGGCCTCGCGATCCATCTTTAACTCAGTGGTGTAGAAATTCCCCGTGTTTATGTCCATCCTCAGGTACTTGTGGGGCAGGAGCTGATATGGAGGAGAAAAGTTTTTACTAAGTGATCCAACCAGAGTGTCAGGCTCCAGTTCCTCTGGGACGGAAAACAGGAGAGAGCTACATATGATCTGCCTGATGTGAACCACAATCAGCAGCTTCTGACAAAGACAGAAAACAAAAAAACCAGTGAGCAGTAGTCTTTGTAGAGTTACACTATTCTATTTAAAACTTATGATATAAGTTATTTAAAAGTTTTCAACGTGGTGATAAAATTTAAACTTCATGCCTCAGTGAGCTCTTTTAAAAGCAAGCAGCTGCACAATAAAGTAATTCGATGCCTCCCTCTCACTTATCTCCAACCAAGTGCTCTTGTAAACAAATAACACAGAGAATTTAAATAAAAGGAAAATATCAAAGCAGACATTCTTTATTAAAAATGAATAAAGGGTCATACAATTTAACACCTCTTTAGAACATGATGCCGTACAATACACCGAGCACATTCGTGTGTTGCTGCAATATATGACTCAATTAGAAACGCTAATACAGTGCAGATACCATCAAAAGAGATAAACTCAGCTGGCTCTTACCTGCAGTAGTCCGGCACAATTCATATTATCAGGAGTCCCATGGCCCATGGCCCTCACACATGTTAGCCAAGTTCCCAGCAGCAAGTGAATGCTAAGGACTGAGGCAGCAAAATAAAACTGCTGAAGGCATAATTATGCTCCTCCTACAAAACTTACCTTCCTGTCAGGCTGCCACATGAGAAGATGGAGGAACAACAGGTTTACCTGGCTGAGCTGAATTCATGTGTATTAAGCTGGAACTACGAATGCACTGTTGCTTAAAATTACTTACAACTGCACGCACGCAAGCCTGCACACAAACACATTTATGAATATATATAAATATATGTCCACATGCTCGTGCATAGATATAAAGTGCACGTAGATGTAAACTGTCATAAGAAACAATGACTCCTCAGTTACAATAAAAGTACATTTGAGAGTGCAGTATGTAACCTCTGGTATGCTTTTTTCATGTGCCAAAAAACAAGACAAACAAACAAACAAAACAAACAAACAAAAAAACAAACCGAAACGCAAAGAAAAGAAAAAAAAAACAGAAGAAAAAAGAAAATGCTTATTTTCTTTAGGGTTAATCATCACGCTGTTAAGTGACAGTAAACGGATGGTGAAATTTGACCCGTAGTCATGAAAGGAAGATACATTTACTTGAGATCTCAAGATATCAAAGAACAAGACTGGTTATACAGCATTTATTTGTGTGGTATTGCTTCACAGCAGGGATTTTAAGTTTCCCTGACAGTTCCAAAGTACTGCATGGCCCATCGGCTTGCTCTCTAAGGCCCCCTACAGACAGAGCAGAGTAGTGCGCGAAGAAAGAAGAATAAAGTTTGTTGTTCCGAGTTTTGTTTTGGAGTGTGTGCGACACTTCTCTTTCCTATCAAAGTGTCCTGTGTTTAAGATTGCTTGTGTCACAGCCAGGAAATTATATCGGGCAAATAATAATATTAATATTAATGTACATAAAACCCAAACCCCCGCATTACGCCGCCTACCCAAAACGGAATAACTCGAGGATTTGACACCCCTCTTTTCTGTCTTCATCTAAAACCCCAACGGATATTTTTCCCCACAGCCCCGCTTACAGCATTTAATGGGTTATTCCAGTCCCACTCTCTTTCACTTGCGTAACAACCTCGTTTTACTTTCCGCCCCCTCCCCATTTCCACTTACAGTCCCCTCGACCTCTGAGGTTTTTAATCTGTGACATGATTGGCTGGGCAGGTCCTCTCACAGAGCGGGTGTGGAAGGCTTTAGAATAAAAGTACAGTAGTACTGTCAGCATCAAACCGCTCTGAACCCAGACACACAGCAGCTTCGTGGCGCTTTTCTTTCACGTCCCGCTATGTCCTCAGACAGCACCATGGGTGAGTCCAACGCCTGCTTGAGACAATAATTTGAATTTATTTCAGTGATGGATCATAGAGCACGTTTTCCCAGCCTTTTATTAAATTTACTAAACAGATAAAAAAACACAAATATATGTAAAAGATAGAAAAGCTTTATAGGAAGATTTAAAAATCATCTCGCTGTGACACTTATTTTAAATTCCTAATCCTTTTTGTAGTTGTACTTTTTTGTAATCATACGTATTTACTTATCTACCAAACACACCAAAGTTGTTTTAATTTTAGTGTTCCAAAAAGAATTTTAACTTTGAGATATTTATGTGAGCCTAATAAAATGTTAGAAAACCTAAACTGCGTTTATGCAACACCCATTTTTAAAATAATGGTGCCGGCGCTAAAAAAGTTTTTATAGTAGCCGAGAGCGTACAACTCTGATTTATGATGTAATATATATAAATATATTTTTAATCACACTTTGCAGACCAGGTGTTTTACTGTCCGTCTACTGTTTTATATGCCATATGGGAACATGTCCAGTTATCTGATGCAGCACGCTGACATAAACTTCAGCTGGTAGTTTTTAGATTTTCCTTTTTTTTAAATGTATATTTCTTAGGTTTAGGAATTTGGTATCTTTGAAACGCCCTTTAAAACATTCTCAGGTCCCCATATTTAATCAAGTCTTTAAAAATATTTATTTCAGTGTTTCTACTGTTTTCTTTTACTGCTGAAATAAGCTGAGTCCATCTTGAAGATTTCTTTCCAACTGCTGTCACATTTTCCACAGACTTGGACTTGGAGCTTGGTGAGTTGCTCCAGGAGTTCCAGGATGTGGTGGAGGAGCTGAAGGCCCCTTCTCAAAGCAGACCGCATGCTTACCAGAAAGCATTGCACGAGGCCAAAACTCTCACAGGGCTGAGTGAAGACAGTGGAGTCGAGGACTCAGATTACAGTAAGTTATTCAAAAAAAAAGAAAGAAAAAAGAATACGTTAGAGAAGTGATTAAGATAATATCTGCCTAATGTACAAAGTGTGGGGGAAGGAAAGTAATTATTTAGTGCATCATGCTGGTGAGTGACATTGTTTGGAATCCCCGTGGACTCCAGTTGAGCCCCTTTATCAGCCCAAACAACTGCAGCTTGACACATTTAATTTGCATGAAATTAGTGGTACAAGAGGACACATCCCTACACACTTCCATTAAAGTGGCTGTTTGTGCTCGTGACAATAGCTGTATACTGGAATGAGCTGCAATTACGGATATCCCATCTTGTGTAATTGTCTTTCCCCCCTTTGTTCTGCATTTGTCGACGGTTATAAGATAAAAGAAGAAACAGTTCCCCCCCCCCTCTGCTCCCATGTGTCGTCATTATTGAAAGTATTTTGCCCCCCTAACCATTCAACAGACAAACTGCTTTCAAAGGCCGACACATGGGAGTCACTAGCGCCGAACACTTACCTTTTAATTTTTTTTATCGCATGTTATCATCATTACGTGCAACTCCTGCATTATGTTAGAGTTTTGTCATTGTCACTGATCATTTGCAAGGACTGCCCTTAGTGCTTGTTATCTCCTTTCACTCCCTCATTGCTTCCCTCTCTTCCCCCAGGCAGTGAACCATCTATGGGGAACAGTTTGAATACCAGTGAGGAGGAGCTCCACACAGCAGGAATAACGCTGGCATCAAAAGGTACTGGAGCCTTCTATCAGCTCATCTCCATCTAGATAGCCTCAGTTCATACAGCGATCACTATCACTTTATAAGAGCTACACAGAAAGCATCTGCAATGCCCTGGAATCTGTCTTGGTTTACACAACAAAGCAACTTCCACTGTGGCTGTGACGTCTCAGCGCTCTTCTTTCAAAGCTCCTGCGTGGAGTCATTTGTGCTGTTATATGCAGTGATGAGACCGGCTCTTGGCTGCATGCGCATGTGGATTAATGAGTGCTGTTGCAGTTGCATCCACAGACTACTGTTAAAGTTAAACATCAGGTGACCAGAAAGAGTCAGTCATATTTTTTCATCAATTTTGTTTGGCTTTACACAGAAAAAGCTTACAACAGAGAGATCCTGGTGGGAACGAGGCTGCCAAGGCTTTTTTTGGAGCTCTTAAAATCAGCTTTATCTCAGTTTGAGTGTTCAGTTCAAACTTTATGTAATGCCGAGACTTAGATAACTTCAGCGTTTGGTCCAAAGGAAATAGGCTACCACTGAACTGAGCTGCCTTTCTCTACAAAAATGTTCCACTGCAGCTCTATTTTTCTTATAGTTTCTTTCTCAAATTCCATTTCTTTCTGTCCTCTTTCTGCAGCCAAGCTGGGAGACACAAGGGATCTTGAGAGTTTTATCGACATGTTGGACCGGGAACTTGCTGGTGCGTATTTAAGAAAATTACACCCTCTATCATCTAATCTTTTCTTGACTTCTTTTGTACTGAGTCGACAAGCCAGCAGGTTGGAGTATGTTACAGTGGCAGAGACGCGCCGACATGAGCGTGGCGTATGTTTTGGTGTTTTGGACTGTGTAGCAGTATCCAGCTTGTTTCTACAGTGTACTGTACCCCCTGCTGTTTATCTCTGAGCACCCTTTATGTGTAAATATCATGTCTGAGGACTCAGGTGGACTATCTACACGCGCTTTAGTGATAATGGCATACTTGACTACATGAGCGTCATGATCCTGCTATCAGCGGTAAAGCAGTGGTGTTCCAGAGGCCCCTAAACACACACGCATCACCCAGAGCACGCACACAAGCAACAGGGAGCAAAGCATAAATCCACTGCTATCAGTGGTCTCGACACAAAGCGAATTAACGTTACAAATTAATCGTAACTCCCCGTGTATCTCTACAAGGCTCACTTAGTCACTGCATGTTGATGTGTTTGTTCACATGCCTGTGCTTTTTTTTCTTCTTTCTTTTTGCAGAGATG
>NW_005187402.1:8967741-8998359 GCF_000239375.1 Pundamilia nyererei | reverse complement strand
TGGGGGCTACATGACTGGCTACTGCTGAGCAGAAAGAGAGATATACACCAGAGCAGATCTGATGGAGCAAATGGTCCCCTCGCCGCTCCGGGGGATAAGGTTAACATCCGAAATTAAAAGGGCAGTCCATTCCGAAAATGCAAGAACTCCCACAGACCCCCGGCGATGCTGCATCCAGCCAGCAAAGACAACGTCCGCCTGCAGCATCAGATCCAGGATGTGTGACATATTCTTAAAATGAGACAAAGCTTCCATCTGTTTGGGCATGTGACAAAAAAGAAAGAAGAAACACAACAAAAACACTGCCTAGAGTATAGAAAGCATGTTTATCCCACATTTAAAAAAAAAATCCCATAAGTGCAATGCCTGGAAAGGGCTCTAAATCCTCACGGCTGTGTAGTTTTGAAGAAAGCTGAGCTTTGTCTGGATCAAAATCTTAGATGGCACAAAAGTTTTAGGCTAATTTCAAACTAATTTTAATTAGAAGGGCATTTCTGGTGTACAGGTCTTTATGATATTTGTTTTGTTTTAATAATATATAATGTATATACAGATGAATGTATGTAAAAATAAAAAGCGATTTGTAATGAATTTGATGTTTTCTATCCATCCTTCCTTCCAATTATCCTTATTAGGGTTGCACGGGAGCTGGAGTCTATCCCAGCTACCATAGGGCGATAAGTGGGGTACACCCTCCACAGGTTGGTTGCAGGGCTAATATGTTACCATTCTTTAAAAACATATTCACTCTGTGCAGAGACTCTGGCCTTACTAGCCACATATGATTTGCCACACAAGTCTGAGCGGTTGTCACTTTTCTTAAAAAAACCAGCAAAACACCCAAAACCTCCTGACAGTGTTCACAACTAACACTCAATGTGCCCACATCTTCTTTCTCTCTAAACTGACTTCTGCCATTGTCACACTTCATGTCTCATAAGACCCTCAAATGTTTTTCTTTATTTTTGCAGTTGCTTCCTCTGTGTCTGTTCTGATTATTCTTTGAGTTTCACTTCAGCAACCAGCACAGGAAAACCACAAATTTAGCTCAGACACAGGCTTAAAAAGGAAGTGCGTCAGTGCTGCTGAGAAAAGCAATGCTCATTTAGACTGTGTACTTACTCCTAACACAAATCTAATCTTTGAACTGAAGGCAGGAAACCGCTGCGTTTTGACTAAAATGCAGACTTTCCCATCGTGGTTTTTTCTATACTCTGCTGTCATTTCACGGGCGTGTAGGTGTAGCTAGTGACATGCATGTGCAGGTGTCTCCTCCAGTCTGTCAGAGCACCACAGAAACACATGAGGGTGAGGTGACTGTTGTGCTTGTAAAGTTGTCACTCTTTGCGACTTGTAATTTTACAATGAGGGACAGAGGCACTGTAACCCAGCTGATCTATGCAAATGTATTTTTTGCCTATGGTAACATGTCAAAGCGGAGTTTCAAATGATTCTGAATGAGGAATTGAAAAAGCAGCCTGAAAAATTTAGAGTCTGCTTATTGCAATCACACATCTGCTTGCTGAAAAACATAGTTGTCAGGGTAGAAGTTATTCGGACTGCCATTGTTTTGTCATTAGGAATCTCTAGGCAGCTATAGCTGATATAATCACCGGCCCTGGTGGTGATATATTATAGATAGACTCCTTGGGTGGGCCTATTTGTTTGACAGCATGTCAGTGACAGAGTCCAAAAGAGGAAAGGCTGGACACTTAAGTTACTGTTCTTGGTCTGATTATGTCTCATTAGAAGACAAAGACAAGTTCCCGCTTTGAACTGTGGCCAACTATTTAACCGTGCTGACTGGGACGAGAGCCGCTTCACCTCAAAAGGTGAAGGAGGGAGAGACAAGAGTGTAGTGGCAAGAGCAAATGAGCTTCAAATGTGATGCTACTGTAAAGATAAGAGGAATAATGGGAACCTAAAAGAAAAATTGAGACTGCTCAAAGAGTAAGGAAATACAGAGGGGTAAGCGTGGAGTATCCGGCTTCTACTGTGTTGTCTGTTCCACTTAAGAGAAAGGCCAGACTGACTGATTGAGGCCACAGCTGCTCAGGATAGTTACAAAGCTGGCTTCCACATGATGGAAGTTCCCTCGCAAGCGATGGGCACATCCTGTTTATTTTAAATGAAGGTGAGGAACAGCAAGAATGCAGGAAACACAATGGTGAAGTGCAAGCAAGAGTGAAAGGAATTTCACCGGCACCGCTTCCCACTTTGTCATTCTAATGTGATGTTTCAGGTCCTCCATCCCGCTCTGATTCTTGCTGCTGTGACACTGCTGCCACACTAATCCACGCAGGCTACATGAAAAGTCACCAGCGGCTAATTATGCGGCATGATTTTTATTAGATTGCTCTTCAGTGGGATCTGATGTAATATATCAGTTTGGCTTTTGGGAACGCCTCCTCGTTATTGTTTATGCTCTCATTACTATGAGCTCGGCGCTTGATTGGCAGCACAGCGAAGTAAGAGGTCAATATGTCAGCCAGTCGTTGTTTAGATAACAGACAGACTAAATGATGAATGAACTGAGTTCATTAGCTGGTAAATTAGAATGAATTGATGCTATGATGAGACAATGAATAGTCCTGAGAAATGAAGACGTAATAAAAATCACGCTGTCCCCTTTACGACCCTCACCCATATACTCAGGTATCCTTGTAATAAATGTCACAAAGACTTAAAACCGCTACACACAATACTTGTTTTAAACTAGTTAGCAAGCTAATGAAGACGTAATTGAGTGCAGCAGAAAGGAGACACTTGTTATTATCAGACAATGAGTAAATGAAGCAGAGATATGGCCTGTGCAGCGAGGCCATCGTGGCTGAGATGAGTGCAGCATGCAGAGCACGCAGTCTTCTGTCATCTGCCTGATGAGAGACCGGAGCAACGCCTTTCCCCTGAGAGTCCCCCAAATGGTCCAGGCTAACAACGCTCTCCCAAGGAATTAGCTTGCTCAACCACCCAACACACACACACACACACACACACACACACACACACACACACACACACACACACACACACACACACACACAATGAATTGTAAAAGTCTGACTGGGTCTTACATAACTGAGGACTCAGAGCACTTTGTTATTCCTGCAGAGCTCACAAAAGCAGGACTTGGTGGTATGCTTTACAATATAGATATAACTGTGGAGAAGCCGAAGGATGGATTGATGCATGGATAGTGGTGGATGCCCATATTAAGCATAGCCAAAGTTTAAAATAATGAGGTCAGTCTATGTGGAAATAATCACTGTAAGTAAAAAGCTCTCAGACTTTAGACTGCTTGATTTCCAAAAGCCTTTTCTACCTTTGGATTTGTATCACGTCAGTAAGAGCAGACATCCCTAATTTGCTCATCTCAGGTTCACATCTCTTTCTGTGAGCACCACAAAGCATCTAATTGCAATGGCAATCAGAACAAAGTTGACTTAAAGTGGGTGCAGTCTTAATGGGAGAGAAGCTCTCAGGGAGAGGCTTACATCAGACTGTAGATAAATTAATAGGCTACAAATCCCAGTATAAGATAAATAAGGACTATTTTAAACTGTGAATCATGCAAAGCTACACCAGTAGGCTTAAAATATAATTTAAAATTCCCACAGTCACGTTTCCTTTTTTTCAGCTTTTGTATTTCGAAGAAATTATAAGTGGCTGTGTGCAAACATTTGAAGAAAGACTCATTTTTAATGCATGTTTGCTGCACAGGTTGTATTTATTTCTTTTCACTTCAAAAATCAAGAAAACAAGCAGTTTGCCTGAGGATGCCCAAACCTTTGACTACAGGCATAAACAATCTCTAAAATAGCATCACTTTAAAGTCGTGTGAGATATTTATGTGTAAGCCATAAATGCCTTAAAATCATTTTTGGCTCAATGAAAGTAAACACTGACCTGCAGCAGGACTATTTTTCTCTCTACGACAGTGACTGGCATAGCAATTTCCACTTTGACTGCATAAAGGTAACATAACAGCCTCCTATGTTCCTTTTCCTCAGCTCTGTATAGCTCAACACTGGAGCCTAAAAAGATGTTCCCCAGCTTTGCATTCTCGTAATATCCCACAGGGTGTTACAGGAATTCATTAAAAGTTCATTTTCTGTTCCTCGTACTTCTGCATGGGTTTTCCAGCCCCACACCTGAACATATAAAAATTGTTGGGCTCACTAAAAAAATCGCAGTTACATTATTTTAGGTGAAAACTAAGACCATGAATTAGCTAACTGGAGGGTGACGATGGTGAGTGAAGAGTTGGAAAGATGATGTTCCTAGTTCTCAGGACATAAAGATCACCTGGTTGAAGCTTGTGTTTTTTTCTGGTTGAAATTCCCAAACTTTGGATTTATTGCCACAAACATGTTGATATTTGAATGTTCCCATAGTAATATTCATTTTGTTTGCTAACAATCCCATGAGCCTCACATGTATTTTGCTTAGTTCAAACTAATGCTGGCTTACTACAGTGATGGGCGCTGTATACATCACACCCACTAAACATCAGCATCTGTTCCCAAGCAGAGCCAGAACAACGTGTAAACCTCCAGTCAACTGAAGAGAGTTAAAAAAAAAGCAAAACCAGCCGTTTGTGGATTTTCTGTGGAGTTTTTCTTAATAATAATAATAATAATAATAATAATAATAATAATAATAATAATAATAATAATAAAATTGTAAACTTACTATGAAATAACAATGCAATACCCAACTCATTTAGGTTAAAAATCCCTGTGCTTATCAGGCGTATTGCTGGGAGAGGTGGAAACAGTTTAATGGTGTGTTTGGATTTGAGTGGTTTCCGTCACGTACAGTAAATCTCTGCTTTCATCCATGTCATTTCCTGTTTTGCTCTCTGACGTCCGTCTCATTGTAGACCATGGAACAGGAAACCAGTGTGATTCCTTTTAAAGGAGTTCATTCCCGAGGAATGCGATTCACACAGTGTTCCTGGCCTCAAATGAGCCATTACATCACTGCTGACTGGGGATTTCTTGACGCCACTTCACTGTTCCTCTTTCAACTCAGGCAGTCAGTTTACTTGAATTCATTACAGAAAAAGCAGGCATTACCAAACAATGAGCTAAAACATCATTCGAGTTTCATTCTTGCGTAATGGAAATCATTTCTGTCTTAACTAATGTCCAATTTAAGCTCAATCCATAAATCAAAACACTGGTGGGAAAAGGGAGCAAAACCAAGCTGTGAGAAGATGTGGATGTGTGAATGGAAGTGACAGCGAACATAGCTTTAGCAAATGCCATGGGCTACCTAGTGGGCAAAAAAACTGTATCGTAAAGTAGCAAGCTGGTAAGCTGTCAGTCATACAAGGAGGTCTCGGGGCATCTTTGCAGCTGTGAAGATGCTTCCAGTGTGTATTAACCGTTCCTGGAGTGGACAGAAACGAACGTGTGGAATTTTTTAGTATCCAAGAGAAGACTTCAGAGGTCCTCTAGGGACCAGACTGCCTTGTTGCTGTATTCTGTGGTGTTTCCATTGCATAGATCATTTTTGTGGCTTCGTTCTAATCATTCATCTGACATCTGACCATAAAGTAGGCAGTGTTTATCTTATTTATATTATGTACAAACAGTAGACGAATGGACAAGTTTGAAATATGATGGATTCCCAATTCCTAAACTAAAAGAACCAAAAAGGATTTTGCAAATGTTTTTTAAGGTCAGATGTCTTATAAGCTACATGATTAAGTATTAACTATATATCTATCTTTTTTGATAAAAAAAAAGAAAGAAGAAGAAGCAAATGTCTATTTCACTACACAAGGCTAATATTTAGGCTTTCACTGATAAATGAGGCTCTCTGCCTCTCGGGGCAAAAATAGGCTTAACTTCAAAGGGTGTTTCCAGTATTTCATGAAAAAAATAAATGGTGCAGATTTTCTTGGACTGAGCTCACACACTAAAGTCAAGCTCACGGTGCATTTGATCTGAAAGATCTGTGAAATGCCTGGTAGCCTGGATTAGAACTAAAGATCAAATTGTTGCTACTGAAAGTCATTGTAACGTGATCTAAGTGATAAGATACTTTCGGGAAGTCCTGTGGGAGTCCTCTGTAGTCTGCACCGAAGCAACACAGGCTGGCGAGTTCTGACACCATAAGTCCACTGACGCAACCTTTCCACTGCCACCAGTAACCCACATCTGAGAAAGGCATTAGTGGACTGCCATCTGATGGTGAACTCCAGCTGATGCAACAGAGCGATAGCAGCTAGTGTGGCTCCAGTTGGTGACGAACGACCTTGCAAGAAAAAAGAAAAAGAAAAAAAAAAAAAGCTCTGAATATGCAAGATAATGCTATGAGTGATGAGTGCAGTTAGAGCAGGAAGGAAACTTTTCCCAGTCACAAGTAGACCAACTAGTAGGAAAAATTAGATATCAAGTGGGAACTCCACAGTAACAGGTTTTTTGCAGGATGGATCCTCTGCTGAGGCTTAAAATGTGCTTGTTGCCTGCTGTTGTTACTTTCCCCACATACTGGGAGTGTGCGGGCTTTAGTCTCAGCGGTGTCAGTGGTATCTCCAGGCCATCTATCTTACAGAGGGCAGATCATTATGTAGTCGACAGGTAGCTTTAGGTTGGAGCCAGGTGGGAATGCCTGTGCTAGATGAACTATAGGATACTACTGTTGTTCACTGGACCTCCATAAAACCACACTGGCTCCTTTAACTCTTGAATACTACATTACACTTGGGCTTGTTCTATTCTTGCACTGATGCCACAGTTTATTGCACCCAAAGCTGCATTTAAAATGCTGGTGTTATTTTATTTTATTTTTTACCAGCTAATCCCATAAAACCAAACACATCAATGAATTTATCTGGCTAACAAGTGCTGTCTGTGCAGACTCGGCTTGTAGCTTATGGTCTGTGCCACACAACTCCATCACTGCATAAAAACCACTTAAATCACATAAAGCATGCATACTACCGGGTGATATTCTCCCTATTTTGACAGCTCTGCCGCTGTATTTTGCCTCGACAGCAGCTCCGTGTCGAGAAGGCATCACAGAGGATGCATGGGGAACGTGTCTCCTCTGCTACTCGGATGAGCTAAAGAAAGAAAGCTTTACTGTTTGTCCTCATTGTAATTACTGAATACATCACTGAACACACCATTCTGGCTTTTGGCTCCATGTTTTTCACAGTTTCTGGACAACAGTGAGTTCAATGGCACAGAAACGTATGCTTCATTTGGCTGTGAATGCAAAGACAGTGCTTGTTAGTGGGATAAATTCCTTGTTTGGTTTTGGTCTGCTTGTGGAATTTGTTGTTAATTATACCAAAGATAAAACATGCCAGTCTTGTTAATGAATGCAAAAAGTGAGTGATTTTTGAAGGAACATAGTAGTCAGGTATATTGTCTAGGACTGTGGTGCTTTCTCCATAAATATTTTTGTTTGATTCATACTTTGTGGCCACTATATTAGGTACACCCGTTCAACTGCTCGTGAACACAAGTATCTAATCGAGTATTGATGCGTTTGGGCATGCAGGCATGGTCAAGAATGGGAAAGAAAGGGGATTTAAATTACTTGGATAGAAGTTACATGGTTGTTGGTGCCAGATGGGGTGGTCTGAGTATTCAGAAACTGCTCATCTACTGAGATTTTCCACACAACCATCTTTAGGGTTTACAGAGTATGGTGTGAAATGCAGAAAATATCCAGTGAGCAACTCTTCTCTGGATGTAAATGTCTTGCTGATGCCATAGATCAGGGGAGAATGGCCAGACTGCTTCAAGCTGACACAAAACTTGGCATGTAGAGGATCACCTCTAAATGCACAACATGTCAGACCTAGAAGCAGATGGACTAAACCAGCAGAAGACCACACTGGGTGCCACTCTGATTAAGACCAGAAAACTGAGGTTGCAATTCATGTAAATTCACAACAATTGCGCAACAGTCATCTGATGTATCTTGATTTCTGCTACAACTTGGGATGGAATAGTCAGAATTTGCTGTATAAACCACAGAAAAGCATGGGCCCATCCTGCCTTTTATTAACATTTCAGGGCCCTGCTGGTGGTGTAATGGTGTGGGGCATATTTTCTTGGTCCCTTAGTAATTTAAACACCTACAGAGATGATCAGAGTACTGTTTCGGTTATGACCACAGTGCACCCATCTTCTGATGCCTGCTTGCAGGAAGATAACCCACTGTGTCACAAAGCTCAGATCATCTGTACTCAAATAGCCTCGAGGGTCATCCGATCTCAATCCAATAGAGCACCTTTGGGATGTGGGGGAATGTCAGATTCTCATTTCACGGCTGTGCAGATGACAGATCTGCAGCAACTCTGTGATTCTATCACATCAATATGGACCAAAATCTCTGAGGAAAGTTTCCAGCACCTTGTTGAATCTGTGCCACAAATATTGAAGAAGAAAAAAGGGGGTCCAATTTAGTATTAGCAAAGTGTACATAATTAAAGTGTCTGGCGGGTATGTACAAACACACACAAAACACCCAAACCTCTTGACTTCAAGTCTTCTGAAAATGAATGTGATGTTCTATATTCACGAGAATCACAATAAGATACATAAAGAATAGATATTTTATTTTTGATTACTCCAGTTTCCATGATTATAAATACATTCTATGGACATAAACATAGAAGTAACAGGGCATCTTTAGTAATCTGTACAATAACACTGAGATAACATAGATTTATCAGAGATGTATCTGGGCTCAAAGCCCATCGCTTTTGTTGATTAGAGTCCTTGTTTCCAGTGATACATTGTGTTATAATATCTGCCTTCGCATGAAACTCCTCATTAGGTGAACCTGAAAAAAAAAAATGCCACAGATTTGTCTATGCGGTATGGGTACAAAACTTTTTTTTTTCAAGATTGCATTTTTCACATGGAAATAATAGATTATTGATGTTTTGACAAAACACATTATGATATCCCTTTTGGAGAAAAACAGGCTATTTAAATTCAAAGTGCAAGAGTTTTGGTTCACTGACTGACTGGAGTCTGCTTCTCAATAAGTAATGTTCATTAGCTTCGTAGTCAGCAGAGAAACACGGTAACTCAAGAAAATTAGATTCTAAATGAGTGGAAATGAGTAGCCCAGATTATGGCACTTACAAAGCTGGAGAAAGAGAAAATGGGCGCGTCATATATGTGCGAGACAGAGGGAGAGCTGCCCATATATATTTTACATGAGGGGAGCAGAAAAAACCCCAACAACATTTGAGCACAA
The DNA here is from genome assembly GCF_000239375.1 of Pundamilia nyererei. Classification (NCBI taxonomy): domain Eukaryota; kingdom Metazoa; phylum Chordata; class Actinopteri; order Cichliformes; family Cichlidae; genus Pundamilia; species Pundamilia nyererei. The sequence continues at coordinate 8,989,125 of NW_005187402.1, read as the reverse complement.
AAGAAAAAGAGAGATGGGGAAAAAGATGAACGAGGCTTGAGAGCAGAGAGATGAAGGTGAGGAAGAAGGTGAGAGGAAATATAGGTAACAACGTGCTCTCTGTGGTAGAAATAAAATTCTCAATATCTTCACGCAAACACAAAGACACCCACAACTGCACACACCTGCAGCTCTCTCCCAGCGGGTGGGACTGTGTAATTTGGCACATCCATTTCCTAGGCTGGGTTTGTCTTCGCTGCTGTCGAGGCAGTCACAACCCCCATCGGGGTATTCTAGCCATTCCTTGAATGATGTCACTTTCGAAGCACACTCGCTGAACTGCAAACAAATCTCGGTCGTGGAAACGCGTCTCACTCATAACCGCCCCCCCACTGAGCCATCCATTCCCTTTTTCCCCCTCGTGCGATTCGTGTCATAGGAAGTTTGGACTAATTTCATCAAGCCTTCAGGTTACTGAGTGCAGAGGAAGTTTGACCCCGTTTTTCCTCCTGCTGCAGTTTCCATGGTCTTCCCCCTTTGGTCCGTGACTTAATTATGTGGCTCTTCACAGGGCCATGTATCCCAAACTGTGTCCCTGAGGCCACTAGGTCTGCCCCTGCCAATACTCAGTGACATCTGCTCTGCTTTAACAGCATATGGGAAAATTACATGGCAAAAAACAAGTTGCCCTCCCATGACATTTCTTCCCTTTGATAGTTCACTCTCAGCTCCACCACTCAATTTTAATTCTGTGTCACTCTATGTGTGTGTGTGTGTGTTGGGGCCAGTGGACACCGACCTCACACCACTGCACATGAATCAGAGAAGAGAAGAATCCGCTTTGATTCATAACGGTGCTGTTCACCCAAATGGCAAAATAACTTCCAGGCTCAAAGTACGTTTCCTGAAAAATTTTCATGAGCTTGCTGTAAACTTGTTAGCAAACAGCTGCTTATTCATACATTCAGCAGAGGCAGAGCTTTACAGGGATATTTCTGGCCACCTGTCCAGTAGTTATCCTCTTTTCAAATTTAGCGATCAGTGCAGCGGAAGTGATCCAAAATAGCTTATTATTGTGAAACTTGAAATATGCTGAAACACGGAGGAGAGCTGCACAGTTATGTGACGACTGGGGACGATCTTCCAATAGATGCCGATGTTTAGCATAACAATTAGGCTTTTTTGTTTCCTTTGTTTTTATTTGTATGATTTTTTATTCCCCACTGTGTGCTCACAGACTCTTTGAATGTTTAACCGGGACAAAATTGATGTGATACAACAGAAAAAAATACACTGATCAGAAATAAGATTATGACCATCTGCCTAATATTGTGTTGGTTCCCCTTTTTGATTCCCAAAATGCCGTGAGCCATCAAGGCATGGACTCCACTAGACGCCTAATGGTGTGCTGGGGTATCTGGCACCAACATGTTAGCAACAGATCCTTAAGTCCTGCAAGCAGTGAGGTGGGGCCTCCATATGGATCAGATTTGTTTGTGCAGCACATCCCACAGATACTTGATTGGAGAATTTGGAAGCCAAGTCAACACCTCAAACACATTGCTTTACTAAAACAATTTCTACACCATTTTTGCTTTGTGGCAGGGAGTATTATCCTGCCACAGGCATCAGGGAATACTATTTCCATGAAAGGGTGTACATGGTCTGCAACAATGCTCAGGCAGGTGGTACGTGTCAACATACCACCTGGATGGATGGCAGGACCCAAGGTTTCCCAGCAGAACATTGTCCAGGGCATCACACCGCCTCTACTGGCTTGCCTTTTTCCCATAATAAGTCCTTGTGCCAGGTGTTCCCCAGATAAGTGCAGTAATCAGTGAGCCTTGGCCAATCATGACCCAGTCGCTGGTTCGCCACTGTTCCTTTCTTGGACCACTTTTGACCGACACTGTCCACTGAAGTCTGGGAACACCTAACAAGAACTGCAGTTTTAGAAATGCTCTGACCCAGTTGCCTAGCCTTCATAATTTGTCCCATTTTTCCTGCTTCTAACACATCAACTTTGAGGACGCAATGTTCACTTTCTCCCTAGTATGTCCCACAAATAAACAGGTTCTGTGATGAAGAGAAAATCACTGTTATTCAGTGTCAGTGATATATTGTTATGCTCATATTGTTATGCCCAATCAGTGGTTCAGCTACTGCCCTCTAAGAATCTATAGTATTTATAACCAATATAGTGATATAGTTAGCCAAGTTGTAAGTGTGGGTCACACATGAGCTGATGCAATCTAAAGATAATGACTACAGCAATGGAAAACTGACAAAATGTGATGCTGGAATACTCAACAGAGCTCACTGTGAACATTCTGTCAAAGAAATGCTCCCTAAAAATTCCAGTCCAAAGAGTGTCTTTTGTGGATTTCGTAAGCAGTGTTTCAGTAACTAGATCTCACATTTTTGTTTTTATTATATTCAAAACACGCTTATTTTCCTGCCTAGAGCCCCACAAACAAAATTTAACTTACTTTTATTATATTGAAGTATACTATATATTATATTGAGGGCGCAGCAGAAATATAAGTTCTCATAAAAGTTTGAAGATGTTTTTAAATGACTGAATGAATCAACCCTTTATGGACTTCAGTAATAAAGGAGTGCACATATTTCACAATCAGAAATATTTGAAAAACAGCTTCGCTCAACAAAGTGTAATCAATGCAAAGACTGTATATTGAAAAGGACACACCAGTTTGTTAGTAAAGTTATATTAAGAGGAGGACTTTGGCAGTTTCTTGAAACTGGGTGCTCCAAAGGATTGATGAATATTATTGAGAAATGCAGCATGCTCATAATGTAGCACCATGGAAATCTCAAAGTAGGCAAAACCTAAACCGTGCCTTGCTTTCTAATTGATTCTTAAATAATGGCAGTTACAAGATCAACCTCATCTAATATTCAGCATTACTTGAACCTAGGGACTGTTTAATTAGGTCAAAGTTCAAGTAAGCAGAAGAGTCATTTTTCTTAGATATTTCTATTTCTATAATTTCACTTCTTTTTTGCCAGCAGAGGAATCACCCCCTAATCCTGGTCAGTAGAAAGAATACAGGTTTAAGATAGATCTGCATTATTGTTACTTTTTAGGTCTGGAAGCCACTTCCATCTTTTGATATGCAGCCTATAAATCAATGCCACAATGTTTGGTGACTGCATTGTCCAGTTTATAGTTATGGACGCCTTATAAAGTGTTTTCTGTGTGCACAAGAGCGCTCCAGGTAGAAACCAGCTGCTTGTTCCTTTCTTAGAAGATGTGGTTCAGTTGAAGCGAGCGGCTGATTAGTAGGTGATTCCCAAATAAAGCAAGATGAGCAAAAAACAAGATGACTCGTATAGATCAGTCTCAGAGCAATTTCCCTCAAATAACCCATTTCTCTCTTTCTGCTACTGGCAGGATCGGTGATAAGCTGACCAGACTGTGCTTCTCGCTCTGCTACACCTCCAATCATTAAATACCAGAGGAAGCTGTAATGGAATACTTCATAAAAATGGTGAAGTCTGTGTGCATGAAGTCTCTGAAAATTGCAGCGCTGATCTTGGATCACTAGTTGGGTCGCATTACTGCATTTCGCTGTAACTCGGGAGACAATCTGTGTGACGCCAAGATACTTAATGAAAATTGTCAGTTTTACTCACAGAATCAATAACTCCAGTTTTCACCTCGAGAATAACACATAATAGGATGCACTGTGAGTACATCAAGGCAATCTTTTCACAATCTCCCATTGCTGCAGCACTACTTTGCATGAATTACAGTAAAATCTGGGGTTATGCACGCAGATAGGCCCCAAGCTGTTAGCCTGTTTTTCTCAAAGGTTTCAGTGAGAGAAAAGGAGAGAGGCAGGAGGAGGGGGAGGAGGGGAAAGAGGAAGAGGGGAGGTAGAGAGGAAGTCCTGGGGGGGAGCCTTGCACTTGCTGCAAGACTATTTCTTTTTTAACTCATTCAAAATGGAAATAATAAAAAGTCATAATAGGAAGGAAAAGAACTTTGATCAAGAGAGGGAAAAAAAGTTTAGTGAAACTTTATATTGTTCATTTTTTAAAGTTTTAATTTGGCACATGGCACAATCAGCATGTATGCATCTGGTATACATAAATAAATATTAAATATTTTATACATAAATATACATATAGAGCTCCTACAAAGACACCTGGAGAGGTCTTGGCTTGGTATGTTTCAAATCACAACAGTACAAAGAAACTAATTGCGTTGGTGCTTTTCAGTCTAAAAAGAGTTTTAAATATTTGTTGTTGTTTTTTTTAAGTGGGAAATATATCTTCATAGAAGCCCTATACATACATGTATGTATGCCCATATTTATATATATATATTCAAAGAAATACAAGTGTGCACTGATGTAGGTTTATTCAGTGCAAACAGGCCACTGTCTGCTTTCGAAGAGGAACTCTTACAAAGTCAATGGAATCATGTCAGTTAGTTCAGTTGAATCTTTAGCTATTTTTTTTCTCTTACACATAAAATAATAGATTTATTTTGTAATCTTTAAGCAAAAAATTAGACATATATAACTTTAAAAATAACAAAAGTGCTATTTTGCAAAGACAGACACCCAGAGACGCAGCAGAAACACTACTGGTGGATGAACCGAAATCAACAACATGGGAAGGTACTCAGCCCCCAACACCCCGTCCCCCCACCCATAACCACACAATATAACCTACAAACAAAAAAAAAAGGTGCACGGACCCACACACACACACACACACACACTCACTCGCTCGCACACTTTCGTTCTCACACGCACACACACCCGTTCTCGCTCTCTCGCAACTCTTGAGCTTGCAAGTTCCGACAATGTGTCTCTTCCTTTATCTCACGCTCCTGACCGCGCTTGCACGCAAAGGAATGAGAAATCATGTTCACATGCACACAAACACACAGGTGCTCTAAGCAGCATGTGCACGTGCACACCTCGTGGAGATAATATCGGATAGCTTGAACAGATAAATTGGCTGTAAAAGATGCACTTTTCTCTTAACGAAACAATCACAGTAACATAGTGTTTATCTCTGCCTTCTCATCTCTTGGCAAGAGCTGTCCCAGACAAATCATTTCTATATGAGCTTGAAAAAAAAAGAAAAGGAAAAAACACCATTTGGGTGGCTGTTGTGTTGATACGCAACAGAAAAAAAAAAAAAAGAATGAGTTGCCCAAAATGGATTTTAAAAATCTCTACATCTGCATATCCTCTAGATTCCCATCCTGGATTCAGTCTCTCATCTTTGAGTCTCAACTGTTTGCAACACACCCCACATGGAATAGTCTCGGGGAATAGAAATAATGACAAAAAAACCCAACAACAACAAGCTTTTTGTAAGGCATTGAAACGTAAAACAAAACAAAGAAGCAATTAAAAACATTTCGTGAATATCGACGTAGAGGCCATTGTTCTAGACGTGTCTCCCGCAGGAGGAAAAGGGATGGGAAATAAAAAGCACTACTCTTTGTTTTTTGTTTTTTTTTGTTATGAATTCAAGAAAAAAAAACTGTTGATATCTCCTCAGTCTGCTTAAAAAGGCTTTTAAAATGATTATTTTAGAAAAAAACACTGCAGAAAGACCCCGCAACCCCCCTTCTCTCCTGGTCGGGAGAAGGGAAGCAGTTTGATTTTGGCAGCTCTGCACAACTTGACATCCACGGAGAGCTCTCAGCAACTCTCCTCGTAGTAAAAGTCGTGTTAAATCTCCTCACGTTTTAATCTGACTGATGCCCTTCCCCTCCTCTCCCACCCCCCCTCACGGCCCTCCCCCTCCCTGTGATATTTATAAAACACAATCCTCTCCTCCATTCGTTCATCCGGACCGCTCCTCCTCTTCCACCCCTGCACCGCCGCCTCTTCCTCCCCTCCCCGTTTTTCGCCGGCTGCCCCATGCCTCCTTAAAGCTATACGCGGGTGGTTGAGTGAGAGTGAGGCAGGCCGGTGGAGTTGAAGCCAGTTGTGAAGGTGTTGTAGGGGTGCAGGTTGGGCATGCCTACCAAGGAATTGGGGATCATGGTGATGGTGTTGGGGGTCATCAGGGGGATGTCGTCCGGAGAGCGCCGGAGTGTGAGCGTGTAGTCGGGCAGCGAGGCCAGGCGCAGTGCCCCCTCATTGCTGTTCCCAGCCTCACACTCATGGTGCGTCTGGTTCATCTGCAATGACATGATCTCCTCCTCCGGCGCGTGGTGGCCAATGTCGTTGGATGTGGTCTGCCGCTGCGGGCTGGGCTGCCCGTGGCCGGAGTCCTGCCGCCGCTTGTCCTTGCGGTAGTAGAGGGCTGCGAAGGCCAGGACGTTGAGGAACAGCAGCGAGGCCCCAACAGCGATAGTGACGCTGAGCTCTGTAGAATAATCCCGAGGGTTCTCTACAACCAGCGGCCTTGTCTCCTCATCATCGCCCCAGGAGTCTTTGTCCTCACTGTTGTAGGCCGGTGACATAGGTGGCCTCTTGGTGTTGAATGGCCAATTTTTCCCATTGGGCCTTTTGGTGGACAGTGTGTTCTGCGTGGTCTCTGGGGGCGGCACTTTGGTGGTGGTGGAAGTGTAGTGGAACATATCGTGGAGGTTGTACAAATGGGGCACTAGGTGTTTCCAGAAGGCCACTTTGGTGGCACGGTAGTGATCGCGCACACGTGGCTTCAGGCCAATATGCAGGTAAAGCTGATCCTGGGGGTTGTATTTGGACCAGGCCACCTCTTCGAAGCGATTGGCCTTGGTGTGGATGAACTTGGTATCTTGGGGAACTGGTTTGTTGGGATCCCTGGAGACAAGAAAGAGAGACTGTTAAATGTGATTCTGAGAGTACATTAAATTATTCAAGCTCTGACATTCATGTGGGATAGGAAACGTCCAAAAAAACTAAAAATACAAGCATGTGATTCACAGCTCATATTTTGGCGTGAAAGGGGTTCAGCTAGTGGAGAATTCATTGATTTTGCTCAGTGAAATCCACAACAGCAAAAGCACAAACTCGCATCGACCAGCCAAATCCTCCTGGTTATATTGGATTTGCGTGTGCATGCTGTTGTGTATATATATATGCTTTCTTCTTAATGAATGAGTTGAGAACAATTTCATATTATATTTTCCCAAATGTCTTTCTGCTTTTGGACACCTCTTTGAGCATAACCCCCCTCCCCTTCTCTTCTCTCTCCGGATGTTGTTCTTATTTCATTTCTAAGGCAGCCCACCTACAAAAAACAGGGCAAAGCCTTTTAAAGTAAACACATATGAATAAGTCAGCAGGCTTTAGGGCTCGCGTCAGGAGGCATCTTGTTGTTGATAATCCAACGCTGGTGGAGCCGTTTCGCTAATTGCTTAGGGAAGACGGCACAGTGTGCATTGGCATCCAATGTGCTGATGTAAAGTGGACCATATTAATCAAGATACTAAAGGAACTGCTTAGCCCTGTGTGTCCATATATGTGTGTGCATGCATGGATATCAGGATGTTTGCATGCATGAGAGCGAATGGATGTTTATGAGACTGAGCATGACAGACAAAAAGGAAAGATCTTCTTCTGGATGCAGTACTTCCTGTGATCTACAGAGTTCACTGTTCCACTTTTCGGTTTTCAACATGCTGCCTCAAATGACCAGCCATTTCAATTACAGTGAAGCTATTGATTTATTGAACAAATTAACATATAGCAATCTCCGACAATCACACAACTCTTTGTTGCCGTACAATGTCAGAAGTGGGAGTTCTGTGACCCAGAATATTGCTTCTGGTAGTGATGAAAGAATTGTCCTGTAGCCACGAAAACCCAATAATTGATGTTGGAGCGGTGATGTTAAAACTTGCGCTGTTGCAAGGAGGCAAGGAGCAGTGTGACATTTCTCTAAATATCATGAAATATCCCTTTGTGGATCTGACTGCAATGTCAGTGGCAAGCAAAGATCAAATTTAGCTGGGGATTTAGGGATATAGTGGCTACAGTGTTGTGTTTTTTTCCTGTTCTTTCTTTTTTTTTTGGCACTGGCTGAAAAACCACCAAACATGGCTAAGAGAATTAACAGCCATGCCAGAAGAATTCAACCTCCATCCTCTCTCCTGTTCGTTTTTCTGCTGTCAATTTTTCTTTTTCAGGTCAGTGCTTCTGGGAGAAGTGAGAGAGAGAGATAGAGAAGGAGAACGAGAAAAAAAGACCGAGAGAGGTAGAGCAAATTGAGACGGCTGGAGCTGAATTCCTTCGACCACGGCTGGTGTCAGCAGAGCGGCCCGTAAATAACCTCTTTTATTAGGCCCGTAATGATCCCCGATGAATATTGACAGGCAGACTATGATGACTTTGTAGCTGAATATCAGTAATTAAGTTTCAAAGGAGTAGGTGGTGGAGGTAAGGTCATATTGATCTCCCCGTGCGCAACATGCCAGAGAACAGGATGTCAATGGAGCCGCCTCAGACGTAGCTGTCTGCAGCCTGCGTGCTGCATGAATTCTTGCAAGAGTGCACCAGTGTGCACACACCCATGCAAGCACAGGCTCTCGCCCTCTATCTTACACACGTGCATGCGCATCGACAAGAAGGATGGATATCGACACTGCTGCATTTAATGGGAATTCTTTATTTCCATAACACCATAAATACTCTCTTTTCTGGAAGGTCAATTTGCTGAATGGTGATGGCACAAATATTGCAACTGTCCTCTGACAGATCTCACAAAACAATCAGCATGTGCATGTGGGGAGTGCAAGGGAGTGGTGGTGCAGAGGAGTTAGAAAAGCTCTTTGGTGGCTGGCTGGCTGGTTCAGTGCAAGTGTAGATGAATAATTTAGGGAACACAAAGAAATCAATGTGGCATCTTTAGTTAATTTGATTTGCCGCATTAGAGAACAACTGGCTGCCTTATCTAATTACACACACATATGCTTGGGTAATTGTTGCAAAGTCAATAGTAAACAGGCTACATTCCTTTGAACAATTTCTACCACTGCTGCTCAACTTTGGGCTCCTGTGTGGCTTTGAAGTGCTGCCCTGAGCTGCAGAGTCACAGGGAGTGATCTGAACTCAAGCTTTACTAGTCAGTGTAGCGAGGGCAACTAGGTTACCCTGTTCGATTTGTATCAGTGGGTGCTGCTGTGCGCCGTTGTCAGATTGACTGTTTCTTGAGTGCTGTGCTGCTGTGCTCTCCATCTGTGGTAAAATAGTGCTGTAATCATTTGTTAAAGTCTCTACAGGTGCCAACCTGTCTGAACTGCATGCTCATCTTATAACAGGTCTACTGTAAAATCCAACACAATAGGCTTTAATATATTCAGCAAGAATGAAGGTGCCAGGTTTTGTTGGGAAGTGTTTTTTTAATCTTTGTTTAGCATGTATGCATGGAAAAAATAGTATGATGCTTCAGCAGATACTGTGCTTAACATGTAAAGATAATAGAGACACTTTTGTTTTTTTTTTTGCCTGTCCCGTTTGGATCTTTAGCCATCAGAATTGTTGTCTCAAGGCCAAGAAAGATGCCAAGCGGATTTACTTTACCAATTGGATCATCATGGCCTTGCCATATTGGTCCATTTGATTGACCTTTATTATAATTATGTATTTATTTTATTTTATTTCGGTTGTTACAGATGGGACAGACATGATTGGGGGATAAGACAGGGAGAAAGAATGAAAGAAAGAGGGAGAGAAAGAAAAATAGAGGGGAGAAGAGATGGTAAGAAAGGGGGGGGGGGAAAAAAAGGAAAAAAACAAAACACCTTGATCACGTATGGAGATAAGAAAAAACAGAAGAGAAAACAAACAAAAAAGAGCAACATAATAAATACAACTGCATCACAATAAACTAGCTAACAGTAGATAACAGTAGATACTAAATATTACATGTTATTGAGCAGTACGCAAGATCAACAGCGCACAATGTGCTTTGAGGTAGCAGCCAAGAAAGGTGTAGTTTGTGTCTGTGAACACCCGTGTGTACACCTGTGTGCATCAGCACGCTTGTATTCAAAAGGTTTCTCCATGTAACAATCTGCTAGGGAGTGTGGGGAGCCATAGCCCCATCCCCCAGGGCATGAAGCAGGTATGGAGGAGATCCAGGCCCCAGACATCCAGAGGCCCCAGAATACGAGGACCCGAGGAGGACCACCAGGGGGGCAACCGTGCCACCCTCCTGGGAAGAGCTGAGGAGAGCCCCAAACGAGAGGTCACCCAGCAGCCATGGAGCAGAGGCCAGAGGGGGTTGCACTAACGTGCCAACGGGTTCTGCCGGCAGCCAGCTGTGCCAGAGAGGACCGGGCCTCAGGCCCAGAGGCCAATTAATAAAAATAAATAAAAAAGACACTTTAAAGGAGTTCCAGTGTCTAATTCGGATGCTAATTAGAAGTTACGCCAGTGAATTTTCACTGTCGTTAAAAAAATTAAAACATATATTAAAAAACAATTTTAACCTGTTCAAACACTTCTGGCAAGCTGATATTAAATGGGAGGGTGTGTAGCTATTCATTTGAAGTGTCTGAATAAACTCAGATTAAAGCCAAATCTTGTGATCACCAGCTCTTTTCACTTTTAAACATAACATCAGTCTGGGTACAAAACTCTGCAAAATGCACTGTTGTCCCGTCTCACCGCATGCGTTCAGCTCTGTGGCGAATGCCTAGTGTGACTTGCATGAAGAGCCCTGGCATAATGTGATGTTTGTGGTCCTGTTGGTGCTGTCAGAGCTCCCCTGCATTAGCTGATAGCCTGCTTCCTGTCAAACCTCCCACCTAATCTGGGGATGGCCACTGAAGCTGTGGCTGGACTCCCAGGCAGAGGAGAGGGATTATTACACCCATAAAAGCAGGCGTTTTAATGGCCTTTCAGATTTCCTCTGATGTGTTCATATGGCCGTGGTAGTATAAACTATCGCCTTCATCTCCTCGTCACAACCTCCCGCCACCACCAATCTCAGTGACCTGCTGACCCCTGCTAACCTTGGCCTGTCAAGCGTATTTAAGTGTTCCCATGTGCTCTTATTTATGATTGATGGAGAATTTGGATTTCATCTCGCGACTGTCAGCCTGTGTGCCTGCATGTGCACATCTGTGTGTGTGTGATTGTACTGGATTTGGGCCACATTATGGTACAATAACCTCTTGGACTGAACAAGTGAAGCACTTAAACACAAGACATGTCACATTTCACAAAGCTGTTCACGCTCTGTGGTGAGGACAATGGGCCTCTCCCGGCTGATATTAAAAGTGTTAAGCAGTTCTGCTATATGAAGCCGTGCCACCTGGATGACAGACACGACTCTCGGCTCTGCCTACACATGTGGCAGAATGGGACCGGAGCTCATTACTTATTCCGAGCTCTATCTGCAAGCGCTGATGTAAAAGGTAGATAAGGGGGGAGAATGAATATCATTTTCTTTCTTTTTTCATTCCCGGTGTACCTCCTTCCCCTTTTCATCCTGATGTAATTTGAAGCGCTTGAATGATCATAGACCTAGCCATCACCAAATCTGAAAAGACACGTTTACGTGCCCTAAGGCGGAAGACAAGAATCTATTTTCACTGCACTCAAGGTCTCTGAATCCTGAGCTCAGTATAGCTTCTCAATTTATATATATATATATATACCAAGGAGCATGCATTAATTTAACGGCACTGATGCTCATTTTGCTAGGCTGCAGAAAAAAAAGCTTTCTTTGGTATTGTTGTCATTGTTGCGTAACAAATTCATCCCCTGCAGTTGTTTATCTCCTTACCAGGTGACGCAAAGTAAGGAACTAATTGTAATTTTCACTCCATGAGAAGGTTACCAGATCTTTTCCCCCGACACTGTGTTTGAAATTTTGAAGAAATACACTCAGTCTCATTCTGTTTGTAGACTTCGTCTTGGTTCAGTGTATGGGATGGGCTGGAGGGGGGCATCCTCAGCGCTGAACAGGCAAATTATCAGGCTGTGCTCTTTTGCCCTTCATGTGGTTGCACGGTGGGACATGGGGCTGAGTGATGCGAGGTTCATATTTAATGGCAGCCTTCGGTTCAGCAGGCTAAGTGATGCGGGGCGAGGCGCTGTGACTTTGGGGTGTGCAGAAGTGTTGGAGGACACAGCTCTGGGGCCGCTCCCTGTTATAGATGCCATTGATTTGTTTGATTAGATGAGTGGCAGCGAAGAAAAAAAAAAAACGCTTCTCCTGGCTCTCACAAAACTTTCCCTACTTTCACTTTGTCCTTTTTTTTTTTGAACAATCGGGAGCTTTAAGCTACGTCTGAAGATCATTTTACATGAATACGTTTAAGAATATTATTCATGTTTTAACCTGACAACCACTTATTCGCAGACGCATACATGCAGATCTACTTCCTCTTCTCCTCCCCTGCGGCCCTCCTCTCATTACATTCACTGCACAGCATGGACACCGATCAATGGCATCCCGGCCCCTTAACAAGCCACACCACTTCCTTACCTTCTCTAATGCAAATCAGGATATTGGCTACAAATCTCCTATCAAGTGAGTGCCTATTTAATGGAGTAGGTAGGTTGCTGTTGGGGGCTGAGCTTTTCGACAATGCCAAGCATTCAGTACTCCCGGTGCAGGTTTAGTCGGTTGGGCCTAACGAAGGAAACTGAAGAGAACCAGGGATAATCCAGACGAAGGACAAAGAGGGAGATCAGAGTTGAATGATGTAACTACTAGACAGCTGGGGTAAAAAAAAGGAAAAAAAGGCTGAAGCTTTGCGTGAATGAGGTCAGACAGGAGAAACAGCTGATGTATGTGTGTTGTTAATCCTACAGAAGAGGAGTGTTCGATTGACAAGTAGGAGGAAAACAAAAGAAAAATCAACCAGCAGTGTTGTAAATCAGAGTGCTGGCTGTAACACTGTACCACAGACACAGTGTAGTTACTTCTGTCTACATTTGTTTAGTTGGCAGCCTTTGTCACCAAACCAATCAATGGTGCATATTTTAGCTCACACTGTGATCGTAATACATGACTGTATAGAATAATGAGAGAGAGAGTGAGAGAGGAATGGGGGATCTGTGGAGGAGAATAAAAAAAACAACAACACGTGACAGCGCTCTGCTCTCTAACTACCTAGCTATACCCAGCACTGCATGTGGCAGAGCTCAGACACAGAACTGGGGAAATGAGCACAAGCCAGCAGGATAAAAACAAGTATAAAGATGGACCAACAAATTTCTAGCACTAATGATATATAATGATTGATCTTTTCCAGGCCTTTCATCATCCTGGCTTTTTCTGAAGACTTCTGCCAAAGTTTCTTTCTTTCTTTCTTTCTTTCTTTCTTTCTTTCTTTCTTTCTTTCTTTCTTTTTTGTGTAAAGTTGTGTCGCTGCTGTGCTCGCATCAGTCGCAGTAGACTTGTGCGCGAAAAAAAAAAGAAAACCAAAGTTTTGACAATACAGTTCAGATGAAGTTGTTGTGGCAACAAAGCCCAGGCCAATTTTTGCTAGTCAATAGTAAAACAAATGTTGCAGCCAGAAAAAAAAAACTCAGAGCTGAGCAAATCCCTGCGCTTCGGAAACATCTCTGACTCTTGGGAAAGAACGGCCCCATAGTGTAAACGCACACTCTCGCTCTGGCTCTCACAATCACACCCGCACACATGTGCGCACACACACTAAGAAGATTTGACAGTGTGCACTCTGTATGCTTTTATGCTTCACTGATGCTGATGGAGGAAAAAAAAAAGGGCATGGGAAGGGATTTGCCCTGTAAAGATGACACAAGAGAGCCAGGGACAGGAAGAGCTTTGGGGGGAATGCTGCTATGATACCCACTGTTGACATGCAGCCCAAGTGTTTCGACATCGTGTCACACATGTTCTTACAGCCGATTTAGAGACAGGGGCAGGAAGTGCAATCTGGGTCAGTTCATTATGAACATCTGGAAGGGGAGCGAGAGCTACTCTGCAGATACAGGCGAGATGGCTGTTGGACGAGCCATGAAGGCGAAGCCAATTCAGTTGGGTCTTAATTAAAAATACGTCCTCCTGAGCCAGATTGCGTTGGGTGGTGTTAGAAGAGAGTGATATCCCCTCACGTGGTCTAAATGAGAGGCACGAACTTCAGAGTCTGTGGGAAATATCTTAAATCCTCAATTCCCCCCTCCTTTAAGAGTTATGGTAGATTCCTTTACATAGGCCTGGGTAAAATTACCCTTTAAAGCAGCACGGTGAGTTTTTATTCTGCTGGCATCTAATCCTGGGCTCTTTACCATCTGAGTGCCTAATTGTGGTTAGCCTGTAATCTTTCTATCTGGAGACAGGCCAAGGCGACACACCACAGGACAGATACCCATAACATGGTGAACACAGATCTAGAACCGGTTTATCCTCTCGCTGCTCTGCCCCTAATCTCAATCAATCAGTGACATGGAAATCTACAAAACTGACATGGGGTCAGTTGTAAAGTGCAGTTTGCTTTTTCTACTCTTGGCGCATGCCAGGGTGAAGGCTAGGTTAGGGTTACAGCAGGCTCACTGCCCACGGCGCTGTGTTGAGTCTGACTGGATATAGGCATGGCAGACATGCTGTCATCCTTCATCAGAATTAATTTCGGTGACATCACAAGATCCAAGATCAGAGACATAAGCACCGTGCATTGTTAACTCGAGACCTCAAACTTCTGTTTGTCATTTAGATTAAACACATTGTCTCCTCTCATGAGACCAGATCACTTTCTTGAAATGACAAGTTAAAAAAAAAGAAAAAGAAAAACGAAAATCAATCTGCGCGCATCTACAAATGCAGCTTTGTGTGTGTTGACACAAAATGGCTGCCAGGCAGAGGAGACAGCTGTCCGGGCATCACTGATGGACTTCGGTGCTTTCCGACATCAGTCCATCTGCACTAGTCAGCCATTAGCAGCTCAAGGTCCTATCAGCCAGACGATTGGATGTAAATGCCACCTGATTGGATGGCAGATGATGTAGAGACAGATAAAAAAACAGAACAAGATTTCTGATGGCATCCCATTCAGGATGGGATCAATACCCCTCTAGGAACAGGGATTGTCAAATTAAATTTAAGTTGTTAGAAATGATTACTAGTAGTCATACAAAATGGTCCGGTTTTGTGATGGGTGGTGGGGAAATTGAGCATAGTGGGGAGCAAGAGACACCCAGGGCACGAGTGATTGACTGGGCCCAGGCTTAGGGAATCAATACCGCTGAGGGCAAGAGTTTGATATGCCTCCCTGATAAGTCTTTGTGTCTTTTGGTCCCCGGTATAATAGAGCATAGATAGTATTTCCAGCCAAACACGCACACACGCAGCCACAGTACATACACATATGGACGCAAGTATACAGAAGGGCAGGCAGCCATGCACCCAAACAGGCAGCCAAGCACGAATAGCACAGCACACATTCTGCAGGAACATTTAATCTTCCTCACATTCAATATGTCTCAGGTTTTCAGACTGAGACCCAGGAAGTCGGGGCAAAAAATACCTCAGAAAAAATGTCTCTCTTGAAAAATGCCTTTTCTGCCCTATACAATCTATTGTAGAGCTTCCTTTCTCCTGCAGCTCATTTTTTGCGGCACAGAAGTGCTATTAATAGAACTGAAATAGGATTTTTTTTTAAAAATCTGTAACCTTCTATTAATAACTTAGCAAGTTCATAATTGCATGCGCACTAGTTTAACAAATGTAAAAGTACAGTTGTTAGAAAACACAAACCAGGGGGAATGTGGAGAAGCGCTGTGTTTCTGCAGGAGGAAACACAACACAAACACCTGCCTGATCTGAGATCAGAGATTAATATATCCAGTCTATCCACTGTTAAATGAGCTTTTGCATTTGTAGCTATCTGTTCATGTTCCTTATGGTTTCTTACCACTGCACAACTACTACAGATTGTGCTGGTGAGTTTATGCTCTTAAGACGGTCTATGGAGTGGTAGAAATAAGCTACCGGAGGAAGAGCGAGCACAAGAAAACCACACATAAACTATCAACAGCATCCATGCATGCATCCATCGCTCCTCAGTAAGATGTTCGCCCAGAACATCTTACTGAGCTGGCCTTAAGTTAAGATAACACTCTGTAACCCTCGGGGTAAAACCTCAGTCATCAATTTTAGAGAGTAAAGCTTCAGGTAAAAATGTAAGTTACTGTATACTAGGACTGCAACATATTTTTGATCAATTACTAATATATTTGTACGATTTAAATGTCCTGCTTTATCCAGCAAACAGTCACAGCAATACAAAAGAAACAAGTGTTTTGCATTGTTTTCTTACAAAAAAAGGCTTAACAATTAAAATAACTGAAAATAACTTAAATAACAGCTAATTGATTAATTGACTGATCCTGTGCTTTTGCTGAGTAGAAAATGAGCAAACAGGAAATTGACTACTTGAGCACATAGGCATACATCAATATCAAGCTGCTACCATTATGAATACGTTTGTAATTTAAATGGCAATGGTAGCTTCCCTCTGATGGAAAACTAAAAAGTGCTCACCCAGTCTTGGCAAAGTTGGTCCAGTAGGTCATGACCACAGCACTCAGCATGACATCGTTCTTGGAGAAGTTGCAGGGAAAAAGGTCAGTGGGACCAATCATAGGAATTCCAAAAACATAGGGCACCTCATCGCCATGGGCGGCATCAGACCAGGCGGGCTTCATCAAGCTCTGGCAGTGATGGTAAAAGGCGTAGAAGTAGGTGGGCGAGCCATAGCGAGCGTGGAGATCAGCCGTAACCACCGACGGCTCGACCCACTGGTGGTCAGTAAATAAAGCCACCAGCGTTTTTCGTCTGGTCTCAGGATTGTCCCTGTCTGCCCAGTCTGTATACATGAACTTAATGGTTTCCCTAAGTGTGTCCTTGCCTTCCGGGTACCCGTAAAGACTGTCCACAAAATCGGACACAGAAAAATCAAAGTCATTTCCAGATACGCCGTCCTCTGAATCCACCACGTTCTCCACAAACCGGAGCCCTTCACCCTGGTTGACCCCCAGCATAATATCATAGTTGAGAAACTCTCCTTGTTCCATTAGGATCTCAGGGTCGTCGGGAATAACATCACCATCAATTACAGGTCCAAAGGCCACGTGGTACCTTGCAGGCTGTATGTCCTGCTCCACCAGCTCCCTGGAGCTCTTCTTCCTCAGACAGTCCACCATGTCTGATGTGTCCAGCACATTACAGCCCACCTTCTCTGCCAGGAGACGCGTATACTTGACCGGCTGATAGTTCACTGCCCAGCTGGAGAGGGCTGAGCCGCTCTGAATGATGGCCCTGTGGAACAGACCTGCACAAGGACACAAGAAGAGACAAGATGATGTTTACTGTTGTTATTTTGAAGGATAATTCAGTTATGCACTATACTACATGATAGCAGTTAATTTCGTTGCTGCCATGATCAAAAGGGGGCTGTCTGCTACACAGTTGATAAGAATAACAAAGGCCAGACAGAAAAAGTCCTTGTTGCCATGCAGAACAATAATGGAATCACTGCCGTGATAATGAATGTGCAGATGGCCTGGTCTCGCCGACAGCTCGCAGACATGGGAAAGAATCAGCGCTCTGTCTGTCATCCTCTCTTCCCCTATCCATCTCTACGTGCCCTCTCGGAAAATGAATCAAAGCTGGCAAACAAGTCTATACCGTAAAATATATTAACGCCTTCCCTCATGCACATGCACCACAGTTTGATTTAAGAATATATGAACTCTGTTTCCCATCCCCTCCTTGTGATAACGTTCTTTTCAAGGTAGCTTAAACTGGGTGAAGCAATTACACACAGACTTTTTGCGCTCATTATATATGCATAGCACCCCTGCATCAGTTATATGTCAGTTTTTTTCACATAGCAAAATTGAAGTCTTTCACATTTTTTCCATGTGGAAGACCACTAAATTCAACATAGTGGGTGGGTGGATTTCTATAAATAATAATGATAAAAAAAAAACCCTGACTCCCGCTCACTGCATTTGCAGAAGTAGCTGCAAATTTTTAAACTGGCACTAGAACACACTGCGGTGGCAAGCAATGAAAGAAGACCAGACTGCACAGAAAAGGTCTCGCCTGCTTGTGCGCTGCAGAAATAGACACATGTTGAAACAAGAGTCAACAGATCACGCATTATACGAATCTACATGGAAGTTTGTTTCTTGTGTGTGGGTTTTGAAAAGGGGGTGGAGGTGGTTCAGAAATCAAGGCGAATGCATTTACAGTCTCACGGGGAGCTCTTGCAAATTAAATTACATTTTAGCTGCACTGATGTATGAAGGAAATCTGAAATGACTGTTCATCAAGGAACAAATCCAAAACAACAAACATAATTTCCTTAGAAATAATTGGAAAATTTGAGAAGAGTGAAGGTAAAACGACATGCACCCCCCTCCACACACCTAGTGTCAGTTAGGCCTCCCTCATATCACCGGCAGCGCCCTGTTCTCGACAGCACCACTCATCTGCACTCCAGATATGGTTTTCGAAAATCACAAGTGCTATTTTACTGATCTCAGAGAAAATCAGAGGCAAAGCTCCTACCACTTGACCATGCCGCTTTATTGCTCACGGCGCTATCATTGCCGGAGTCAAGGAATTCCAGTGAACTCATGATATTGAAAGCCACAGCGGAAGAAATACTCCTGAAATGGCATGCATTAAAAAAAATGTCATTAGACATCCCACACTGAAGCCAAAAAGACTAGCAGAGAAACATACAGGCACGCAGACTCAGTTTGTGATTTTTCAGCGTCAGTGTGGGTGGCTGTGCTGAAATCTTTGTGTTTATGAGGTAAACAGCAGACTTAAGTGCCAGATATATCACTTTGGTAGTCTTAATCAGAGGCGGCAGGGGGTTTATTTCTTCTTGGCGAAGACGGAGTGTTTATTTACAGAGCTATTTACATTTATTTGTTCTCAAGTAGTAAGTAGAATTAATGTGTCTGGGTGAGTGAACTGTAAAGCGTTTCTGTTGTGAGTCTGTTCACTAGTATATGATGCATTTTAATGTTTATTTCAAGAGCTGATCTATTCTATTTTTCTACTTGTCTGAATATAAGTTTTTGACTTAATCCCCCATGCCACACTGTCATTTTTGATGTCTTTGTTTTTCTGTCTATGTGGATAAGACCTTCCGCCTTCAGTGGCGCTGGCCTCACAGTGCCCCTTGAACTGAGCTGTGGTTGTGCATCTCCGCAGGACGGTGGCCTGTGCTGTGTCCCACGGAGCGGAAGCAGATGTCGAGGGCTTCGCCCACTTGAAAGCATTAGAGGGGCAGTCGCAAGATGAAAGATGGCCGCTTGGAGGCTGAGAGAGGGTAGGGGGTGGGCTGGGGCTTAATCCTGCCATCCCTCCCTCCTCTTCTTCCTCCTCCTCTCCTCTCCACTCGCCTTCCCCTCCCCTCACTCTTTAGTGGTATTGCCTCTCTTCACATCTCAACTCTGATTGCGCTGTTCAAATAGAGCCAGTCATGGTGCAGGAAGTCTGTCCTGAATCCCAATGCCGCCAGCCATACCACAGCCACTTTTTGAATGTCTTTGATCAGAAGTTGCTGTAGGAAAACGTTTGCCAGTGCACAGGTTCCTGTGATTGCCAAGGCGATTTGACAGACATACGTATATCAAATCCGTTTGCAGTAATTGGAGAGAGCTGCTTGAGTGTACCTTGGCTGGGTCCCATGTCCAGATACACCCCAACCAACCAACAGATGGCCAGCTGCTGAGGAATCTACAGCCAGGTTGACACTCCTGGATTTATCTCCTGCTTTGGTTGATGAAAAGAAGGACGAATGAATAAGGGTTTACTATTGTTTTGTCAGGAAACATATAAATCCAGCACTCAAGAGCTGTCACTGGGCCGATAAATATGTATTAGAGCTGTGTGTGATGAGCCCCACTGTGGTCGGAAGCTCACTGGGGAAGGTCAAAGAGAGAGGAGAGAAGTGCACAGGCTTTATCACCCACTGAGGGAATCCACTAATTATCCACACTGGGACGAGGATGTCTGCATATGTGAGAGCACACTTGTGCGTTTGCATGTGTGTGTACGTGCATCCACGCATGTTTTTGCTGACTTTGATTGATAAAGCAAAGAGATGGGCCTGTCGATGGATAGAGCAACCGTTGACAGGCATCATCATGATGGGAATTAACCATTTGTGACATCGTTTTGTCTCTAGTATCTACTCTGACACCTGCGGAGGCAGTGATTCCTTACGCGCCATCCGGGTGAATTAAACAGAAAGTGCACGAACGCACGCGCAGCATTAATATCCACCAAGTTTTATTTTGTAAAAGCAACAGATAGCCTGATTATTATCTGCCTGTGTTTGACATGCGAGGACCCGACACCCAAACTGTGAGCAGATCCATCAAACTATAGCATTGCTGGCAGATTGAGGTCACGCTGAATTATGACTGGAGCTGCAAGGTAATCACTCATTGGGCCCCTGCTAAAATGCTGTTGTGTCGCCCCGCAGCCGCCTCTGCGCTGTGGTTTTCTGACCTCGACCGCGTTGCCCCCCCCCCTACACTTCATCCTCGCTAGACTCCCGTTAAACAGGCGTGTAGTTCAGGCCCCGTATTGGTGGAGTGGCTTGTGGAGATAATTCACTGATGATAAGAAAGAAAGAGCTTGACCTTGGGGCCAGTGATGACCATCGCATCGGTTGGAGAGCCACACACACTAAAACACACCCACAGGCTCAGACAAGTTTAAACATTGTTTTGACAATAACAATATGGATAACGTGCTGATACTAATGAGCAAATCCTGCATCAGTGGAGAGAGTAGCATGACGTGGTTGTACTTTGGATCACTGTGATGTATTATGCGGCAGCTACGGGCATGTGTGAGAGTTCAGTTTGTGTTAATGGACAAGGATGCTATGCTGGTGCCAGTTAGTGCGATAAATGACTGTACTCTGTAATCTGGAACAGCTGGCAAAATGCACTCAAGCGTCAGTGGTGAGTTTCATCAGTCTGCGGTGCCGTGATGTTTTTAACGGCAAAATCCATCCCACAGAACCGCTCCAAATGCCATCCGCACAAACAACAAGGAAAAGAAAAAAACAAAGAACACCTTCGTAAGTTTGGACCGGCTAGGTCTCATTTCATAGGTCGGCGATTCATTTTTCCTTCCAATATTCCTACACGACTTTCAAAGCTATTATGGACAAAAATATGCAAGGCAGCAAAATGTTATCAAAACTCTTCTCCAACACATAAAAGCCATCGCAGGGGAGAAATAACGTAGCCATGGGGACATGTATTTCTCTCTCCTTTTTCTCCTCGCTAACAACTTGCTTCTTTTTGCTTGCTTCAATCCATCCCCTGCCCTGGTTTTCCTCCCTCTCTGTTGCATTCACGCAGTCTCCTTTTCTGAGGGACCACGCTGAGTCCTTCCCTGCTGATTATTAGACATAAGCTTGCGTTCAGCGGAGCTTGAATCCTCTGAGCCATCTTACCTCCA
>NW_005187402.1:8956253-8967356 GCF_000239375.1 Pundamilia nyererei | reverse complement strand
TGGTCTGATCATGCATTAGTCCATGGGTAATTTCACATCGGTATGGCAGCCCCGAAACAACACCTACATTGTTTTTTCTGTTCCATTAAAATTTCCACCCAACACTAAACTTGTCAACTTCAAAATGACACTGACAGAATCAACATCCAAGCAAAATGACTTTTAGGACAGCAGCGTCTTTGAAAATACTTTCTGCATTCCCTTAGGCTGCAAGGACATTTTTTTAAAGGGACAGTTCAGCCCAAACTGAATGTCCATATTTTTTCTCTGGCATGTAGTGCTGCTTTAGATTGTTTGGCGTGACAAAAAAAGCAGGGAACAACTTTGAAAGTTTGGACTGGCTAACTTGCATTTTACAGTATAGGTCAGTGATTCATTTTTTCTTCCAGTGCTCTACACAGCAAAATCTCCAGTGTTAAATTAACACTGGAGATTTTGCTGTGTACTTTGGGTGGCTGAGTCTCAGGAGGTACGGTAGGGCTTTGGGAGGTTGGTGGTTCAATCCCTAGCTGCTCCAGTCTGCATGCCAAAGTATCTCTGGAGATATTGAACTGTTGCTCTAAGTGCAACAGGAGTGAATTTAAAGCACTCAGACGTGGAAAAACGTGTTTGTGAATGAGGCACGTTGAGTGCTAGAGTAGAAAAGTGGCATATACGAAACATTTACATGACTTTAAAAGCTGTTACGGACAAGGTGGATTGTTTGGGGTGAGGTGGCCTTAGTCTTAGACCACCAACAAATACATTTGAAACCTTCTCTTTCCAGATGTCATGATGAGGTCAGTCAAAAAATTCCACAAGCCTTATGTGAGCATGTATCCATGAATCATTCCTTTCCTATTTCCTACCAAGACACAGCTCCTCACCCATTTACTGTGGAAAGGGAGGCAAGGAACTACCATCAATGAGAGACTTGTGCTCATGATAGTGAGACATGATGTAAACGTTAATGGCTTCACCTCCAGGCTGAGCTGCAGTAGGTGCACACATCCTTTGACTCTTGGATGGAGACCGGTGTAAAGAACATACCTCTTGCATAAACAAAAAATGCACCAAGATTTTTGGAATTTAAAACAAATAATTGTGTCATCATTTATGTAAAGGAATCTTCAAAAAACATGTGTTTGGTGCTGTGTTTTTCCACTAACATAATAAGGCGATAAGGAGTTTGCATGCTCTCCCAGTGTTTGCGTGGGTTCTCTCCGGGTATTCTGGCTTCCTCCCACAATCCAAAGACATGCAGTTAGTAGCGTTAGGTGAATTGGTGATTCTAATTTGCTTATAGGTGTGGATGTGAGAGCGAATGGTTTTCTGTCTCTCTGTGTTAGCCCTGCGACAGACTGGAGATCTGTTCAGGGAGTACTCCACCTCTCACACTATGGTAGCTGGCTACAGCCCCCTTGTGACCTGGGTAAGGGTAAGCAGAAGAGAATGGATGGACAACAAGGCAAGTTCTATCTAGCTACTTTATTTTTAAGAGAAATCTATAGACCCAAAATTGGGCAACTAACACCAAAGACAATCTAGATATGTAAATACTATTACAGATCAGAAAGAAACATGCATTTTATTATTATTATTATTATAATTTTTTATCTAGGTGATTTGTTATTTGTAGTACCTGCTTGCTTAAACATTAAAAATGAAAAAAGACATAAAATAGCCCACTTATGATTGATTGCATGCACAATTTCTTTAGCGTCAGAGCTACAACTGTTACTAGTACCTACAGTAGCTTCAATTCTTTTTCCCTCTAAACTAGATTTACTCTGGACCTGTTTCATAACAGATGATCCAACAGGATGGCTGCCAAAGAAAATGTATCGTCCTCCCAGAAACTGACAGTTTTTCTTCTTTTTTGTTACCGATCATAATACGGACGTACACTGTTTCCTAATTTGTAGCAAACTTTAGCCTGGCTTAAATCCCAGGTGGCCTTGTAGCAACACTTAAGTGAAGAGCAGGCTTTAACACAGGAGGACTGCCCTATGTCCATGTTTCATCATGCCCATAAAGAGACAGTGGCTGAGGGGCCAGCGTTTTCATCTATCAGTGTGAGACATGCTTCATGCCAGCCCTATATAATGTTGTTTGAAGCTGTTGGTCTTCTCCTCCAGCCTCTGTAGAGACTGCCTGCTTGCCTGCAGGCTGTGGCTTAGGCCAGATAAAGAGTTTGATCCATGAGGGTGGATGGATGGAAGAGGGAGGGAATGGGGAAGCAGAACAGAGGAGGGGGAGGGGGGGGCAGAGAGAAGAGGAAGGCTGGGCAAAGATGAAGGTATTAGTGAAGGAGAGGCGAGAAAATGTGAAACAGCATGAGGCAAAGGGGGAGGAGGCGAAAGGAGGAGAGGAAAGGAGGGTAA
The DNA here is from genome assembly GCF_000239375.1 of Pundamilia nyererei. NCBI lineage: Eukaryota > Metazoa > Chordata > Actinopteri > Cichliformes > Cichlidae > Pundamilia > Pundamilia nyererei. Next base: position 8,964,993 of record NW_005187402.1, on the reverse strand, counting down.
AAATGACCCCGCTGACAGGCTGTACCTAGGTTTAAGGATCGATGTGTATCTGAGCCCAGTGAGTGTGATATCTCCTACTAATCACGACACGACATCCACTGGTCAATACCTCACACTCCAGGCCTCATCATCACACACGCTGACCTCCCCCCTGTCTGCACGGACAGCACAACAGGGCCACGACTCCTCCTTGAACTCATCAATCTGGCTGCTAATCACATGGCGTGCACGCCACACCTGAGTCAAACAGTATTTGTGGACTAATTCTCAGAATTTAATTTAGCCGAGGATCGGTGTGGGCGGAGTTTACTACACCAGGACATTCCAGATTAGTGTGCGTTGTCATTCAGAATAAAGCAGATTACTCTGCATACATCTTTGTGATTGTCTGAACTTTTTGTTTCTTCTGCGCTGCACTGCCCGATGTGACAAATTGGATCTGACATTTTTAGCAGGATGACGCTGCCATTTATTCGAGCATCATACGTGATCCAGTTATGACGTCCACTCACAGAGAGAGAAATACAAATACTAAGGTACCCGCAACACTTACTACACTTACTACTGGATGATAACAGCATTTGTAACACTTAAACGAAGGTTAGAAGAGCTTTAAAGCTCTCTACCGTGGTGGCTAGAAGCCAGAAAAGCACGTGGAAACGTGTTTGATGGATGAAAAAAAAAAATCAAAGGGTGCATGCAGGCTCGTTTTTTTTTTAGATTTGGGATTCACTATGCAAGAAATAGAATATGTATAAAACATGAATGGAGATCTTTCTATGCGACACAGAGAGTTTCAGTTTAGAAAGGAGGCAATCATTCCACAGTTTTTATTATTGACTTTATGCATACTTAAACAATCTGCCCTTTTCATGCACTTGCTCGTTCAGCTGCTTCCTGTTTGGATGCTACCAGTGCATTCCCAGCACTGCTCACCTACAGTATGCATGCACACACATCGAACTGATTTCATTACTTCTCTCCCCTCTCAGACACTCTGCTACACCAAGAGAGACAGAGAGCCGGCGCTGTGATTTTTTTTCTCCATTTGCACTCATGCATGTGTCACTAATGCTGCAGCCTCTGAAAAGCAGAGAAAGCTATCTCTCTGTCCTTCTAATGCTAGCTCGCTTTGTGCAGTTGCTTTTTTTAGGCGATTTTTCGCCACGCTCACTCCTCACTGCTGCAGTGCTAAGATTGGCCTGATAGCTGTGTACACACAACAACGTGCACTGTCAGCGAGCCTTGACAAGGCGTCGATGTGGAAATGTGAAGAATAATGAGTTATTACAGGGTTATCTGTGTGTATCTCCATGTCATGACTGTGTAAGCGGCTCTGCTAATCTCATTAGATGAGACAAGTTGTTAAAGATGTTTTCTGATTTCCTCTCTCTTCTCTCTTACTGCTTCCACAAATAGATTTCAGATCAGTGTGCTGAGAGGAAATGATTAGTGCTTTTAGCTCCCACGGAAACCGGTTTTTCACGAGAGAATTGTGCAAGTGGCTGCTGCGTAGCGCCAGTAAAAAACATCTGACTCCTGTTGTTTCTAAATATATGCACCATATTTTACACCCCATCTGCATTGTATAGCAGCCCCAAAGCTTGGTTCATTTTTATATATGCAGCCAGCAGTGACAGCTGGAAACAAAGAGAGCACTGACTTCAAGGAAGCTAGTACAAATCAGATGTAAAATATGTCTAGCATGGGTGGGTCAAAGATATAAGTCACACACAAATACGACAATTCAGCCATGAAATGTGAAAGGATGGGAAGCTTCTATTCTTGGCGACATCTTGCCAATGACAGCCAGATGGGACGGCTGAAACTCATTTTTGGGCCAAGGAAAGCCACGGAGAGGGCGCAGTTGCATTTGTGACAGACAAATTATCACAAGGGGCGTACAACCCCCCTGGGGGAGGCAGAGAAGTAAAGGAAGAGTGACAGGGAGAGAGAAAGAGAGCCCCGGTCAAAGTCTTAAGGAAAAAAAAAAAAATTAGCTGTGAGCTGTAGGGGTATGGGAGGTGAAACTGAGATGGATACGCACAACCCAGCTAAAAGCAGTTGGTGGGTGGAAGCTTACTGTGCCTTTTCACAGACTTCCAAAACAGCAGATTGCTTGCTTGCAAGCCTTTGAGTCTTGTTTCGAATAGACGACGTCCCCGATCTGATTGTAGCTTACAAACAAAGGCAAACAATGTTCATGCGCACAGAGCTGATGGCCAAGCATGCACATGTGCGTCCTCAAAGCATCATTTGTCTCTCCAGGGAAGTCCAATCCTACTCTGGCTTACGTAGAAAATACCTAAAGGCGATGTTTATTATATATACACTATGCAAAACACCCACATAAATACTAATGCACACACACACACACACACACACACATACACGGGCACATTCAACAATTCAGGAAACTCATTAAAAACTGCACGCGGACCACCTCGTAGGCAGCAACCTTTTTTCTCTGACCAAGAACATCAACAACTCTTTTAATCTAAAACAGCATAAATGAACCAGAACCAGAGGACACACTGGAAAAAAAAACCTCCCCTGGACGTGTTGTAATTCCTGCTCCACTCTCGAAATTACAGTGCTCTTCCTATTAGAAAGACTCCCTCCATTACAGATGCCTTTAAGGGTCAGTGCTCACACCAGCAGCAGAATCTGAGCTGATTAACTATTGTACCATGCATGAACGTGCCAGGGCGGGCACGGGTTCCAACAGGGTAAACATATTCTTCTAGCTGTGCCTGTGTCACTCTGTGTTCCTCTCTCGCAACGTCTGACACCACTGTTCCCTGCTCTGCCCGTCGTGCCAGCAGCCCTGCAGCCAGAAGCCACAAAAGCTTTGTTTAATTCAAGGCGGCACTCCATGCAAACAGTGGCCAAATATGGGAGGGATATGCGTCTCCTTCTCCTCAACCTCATTCTTGTGCACACATTAAAGATAGAGAGCGACGCTGAGTCTGGGATGGGACCTGATCTCAGCACCTGAATGTGGAATTACCTGCTCTGAAGAGGGCAGCTGGGTTTGTTCACACACACACACACACACACACACACACACATAAACACACTACCATGTGTGCCCATCAGTAGCCTGCCTACTGTGTGCAGTGAAGAGATAGCAACAGTGTGACAACAGCCTATCCCTGGAGAGCACTATGCCTGCCTTCCCTGCCTCATGCTTCATACTGTAAATTCCCATTGAGTCAATTACCGTGGCAGACTCTTTAGCCACCACGGCCACTTACTGTAAGTGGACGTTGAGACAATTGGGTTATGACATGTTCTGCTGTAAAAATGGTTTGGAAAAGTTCCATCGGCAGCAGAGGCTCCCAGAAAAATCTACTCAAACAAATCAAGTCAACTGGAAATCCGAACAATTAAGAGCTATTTGTGCAGCCTATCTGAACTCAGCAACCAGCAACTGAGCATCGATCCTCCTCAAAACTAATCTCGATCAATCCATTCAAATGTTTTTATTTTGATTAGAAAAATACACAGAGTTGCTGAGATGTTGACTTTAGTAATAGAGATTAAAAATGTGTTGACCAAAGTGTTCATCAATCTGAAATGCCTTGTTTTTTTTCACCCCTTCTCTCTGCCGTCCAAACTGAAAAACATATCGCAGTAAGACTAACAGGCCGACGTATGGATGAACCGAGCCGCCGACATCTATTCTCATTGTGTCACAGACAAAGAACAGAGGACGGGGAAGAAGAGGGAGGTCATGGGAGGATAACAGGAGGATAGGGGTGTGTGTGAGTGTGTGTGGGGGGGTGATAAGACTCTTAAAGTTCCTCAGTGTGTGCTACTGTCCCCGGAGAGTATTCAAGGCAAGGCAGAGACTCTCTGCATAGGAAATAGCACTCAGCATGCTAACTGTGACTTTGCATTCATTGTGAGGAAGACACAAGCATCTTAATGTATCGGGTGACTCATGCAACCATTTCATCTCGAATACGCGCTTGCTCCAAAAGCTCGGATAAGAAGGCTTTGAAATGATTGCAGTGTGATTTGTGATTTGGAAAATGTAATTTCTCAGCAGTTTGAGATCGCAACATACCTGAGATTTCCAACTGAAACGGCTTTGCTACTAATGCAGATTTGTCAAACCAGTGCTTGAACTATTTGATTTTTTATTTTACTGAAGCTATAAAAAACCTTAAATAAGTTTGTTTCTTCATTTGGGCAGTTTTATTTTCTCAGCTAGTTGACAGCTAAGCAGCATCGCTGGCACTTGAAATAATTTACTGTAAGTATTTCCATTTAACCGTATTTTGTGCAGCTCTGCCACCTCTTTGTGAGGTCATATTCGGTTATGATGCTCTGCAACTGTGAGTAAATATAAGCCTGTGTATTAGATTTTGGAGCCTGAGATGAAATCTAATTTCTGCGAGCTGAGTGAGAGAGATTGCTTGCTGATACATATCCAAGGCCACATCTGGTAGACCCTATTAAATATACATGAACTTGTGGAGATCATGATATGGCAGCGCTCCCATTATTTCCCCACGACCGCAGCACATTCGTGCTCATTGTATTCCTTGTTCGATACTGCTGCCGACATTTACTTTGATATTTACAAAGTTTGCAAAAGACAAACACAGCGACGCACTCACACACACACCTTCTGTGTCGGTGCTTGCCAAAAAATCCTGGTTACTTTCTGATCTCTTAAGGATACCATTTAAGAACTGAAGATTGTAATGGAGGCAATAAAGCATGGAGATGACTTTCCTGATATTGAAATGTGACAGTTAATTTCAGTCATTGGTGGAGCCAGCTGATAACAGATTGATAGTGTCACAAACTGTAATGGACAAGTAATTAATATCTATTGCGCTGCCTCCATTTGGAACTCTAATGTATCATATTGAATTTCAGATGGGGGGGGGGACGAATGACAGAAAACATCTCAATGTCTGGCATGGAGTCAACCTCATTTCAATCCGGGACGGTCTAATAACAAGGACTATATACATTCCCCTTTCAGAGCAGCACTCCAACCATTTTCAATTTTGGCAGGGGAGAAAGCAGAGTATTTTTACCTCCAGTCTTCTCTGTCAAACTCTGAAAAGGCCAAATGGGAAGTGGTGGGCAGTTTCTTCACCACCTCAATACCAAATATTGTGGTGGCTGTTTACAGTGGAGTCGGGCTGCAGGGAGTAAAACACAGAGTGACAGGCCGAGGTCTCGGCACAAGGGCAAAAAGCTGTGAGTCTCTTCCCTGGTCACTTCATTCACTCCTCTTTTGTATGTGTGTGTGCGTGTGTGAGAAAGCCCGTACTCAGAGGCATCACTCTCTTCACTTATGTTGTATGCATATATAGCATATACATACATCTGCATTCTGGTTAACTTTTGTCATGCCGCTGTGTGCCCGCCTCGCCGAGGTAGGAAAGGCATTCAATAGTTGCCGTTCCACCTCAGCGATCAGCTTCAGATTATCAGTCTTTCACAGTCAAGAGGCAAGAGGAGACGAGAGAAGATAACAAACAAAAAAGAAAAAGAAAATATAATGGTCATGTGAGAGCATGCGCGGTTATCTTTGTCGTGTTTCTGTCCTCTTTCTTGGTGCTAAAATGCTTTTCAGTTTTCATATCCTCGCCTGTATTCTCTTCTCTCTGTTGTGCCTCGTGCTGCCAGTGCCATCAGGCACACAGCTGTAGCCACATGAATCCGCCCGGAGAGGGAAAGTATGTGGTCTTACATGAACACATGGAGTGTGTGTATGTGTGTGTGTCTGTGTGTGTAGCTGTGGTGAGGTGAGCACAGAGATCGGGGGAGGGGGGTGCAGTATTTACGCGGGACAACCTTTAATGACAGTCAGTCCCACGGGTTTGGACCTGCCAAAACCAGATTGTGTGTATGAGCTGTGTGCTAAAAATGTCCACCCCACTTTTTGTGCATGTTTGTGCAGTACTGATGCGAGTCTGCAGAGATGAGTTATGAGTGCGCACGGGTGTGTGTGAATGAGACAGAGTGTGCTAGTCTATCAGTTAGGCCGCATACTGGCATGCTTCACTTTCTCAATGTCAAGCAAACACATATTCAACAGCAACTAACGTCACAACACTTGACACATATCGCACCCACAGACATTCTTTTCCAGCGCACATTCAGAGTGGCATCGGTAAGCCTATTGCCATTACTATAGAATGTGTCATTGTCAGCTTTCATCACCACCTAAAGAAATGACAAGCGGGTCTGGGGCCTCGTTTATAAATCAGTGCGTAGGCTTGATGCTAAAATTGTGCATGCACACAAAGGAATATGTACGCACACCTGCAGTCAGTGTACCCGTTATAAATCGCAGTCCACCTGGAAATAGGGTGGATGAGCTTCATATCCCATCATCTAAACACCCACATTCAACTATATATGGTCAGTGCAAATGAATGTGCATCGAGTGATGTCGCTCATCAACAGGTTACGTGGTTCTCTAGCAGTGTGAATCCTTGCACATCCATCATGCAGCTTTATGCACGAGTGTCAGCATGGTTATTTCTTCATACCTTCCCCAAATAATCAATATTATCCAGCTAGATATACAACAAGGAAAACAACTTTTTTATTGGGCAAAAAAAGCCTTAATTTTATTTTTTCACTAAAAACTGTTTGATATAACAGATGCCACAGTAGCATCTATGCTATCGCTTGAGGAGCCACCATTGTTGGTTTTGAACAACAACTCTCACACTACCTAACACTTGTGCTGATTGGTCAGAATCGATGAAGTTTAACTAGCTAAAGGCTTACGAACATGGATTCCCTGAGGATTCCCTTGCTAGATAATAAGAATATGGATTATATAGTAATAACATGTTATTCCAACAGGATTTTTCTGAATTTTCTGTGCACGTTTCTGTTCATAATGTCTCACCGTGACAACTTATTTGGATTCTCAGACAGTTTTAATTTTTAGTAGCATCTGTGCTTTTCCTGCTATGACTATCATAATTTCAGACAAGAGAGTAAGCCATTGTAATGTTCAAGAAAGCAGTTTAAGATCATTTTAGCTTTGTGATGCGAAGCTTTATTCGATAAACATCAGCAATACCAAAGGAGTGACACCCGGTGTGGTGCTCTGCTGGAGTAATCCATCTGCTTGAAGGTCTGACATGCTGTGCATTCAGAGATGCTCTTCTGCATACCTTTGTTGTAACAATTGGTTGAGTTACAGTTGCCTTCCTATGCGCTTGAAGCAGTCTTACCATTCTCCTCTGACCTCAACAATGTATTTTCATCCAGAAAACTGCCGCTCACTGGATATTTTCTCTTTTTTAGGCCAGTCTCTCTAAACCGTGCAGATGGTTGTCTGGGAAAATCCCAGTAGCTCAGCAGTTTCTGAAATACTCAGACCAACAACCATGCCACATTCAAAGTCACTTACATCACTTTTCTTCATCATTCTCATGCCCGGTTTGAACTTCAGCAGGTCATCTCGACCATATCGACATGCCTAAAAGCATTGAGTTGCTGCCTCGTGATTGGCTGATTAGACGTATTCATATTAATGAGCAATTAAACAGGTATAGCTAATGCAGAGGTTGGTCAGTGTCCAAATGAACATGTGTATATATATCTGTATGAATACAATACATATATGAAGGTGTGTTCTTTTGACCAGAAATGTATACGTATATGTCTCTATATTATATTACTATATTTATCAAAATATGTTTGATTTTCACAATAATTTATTTAAGGCCCACCAACTATTTGTTTGACACTCCTCAGCAAATTACATGGTCTATCCATGGATCCTTGGATAAAGTGACAACGGCCACTGAGCAAACACCATCTGCTGACTGTTAAAATGTATTAATTGGAGCTAGAGTTTTGTTCTTTTTTTGGTCGAAACAGCAAGCAGTAGTGTTTCATGTTTACTAAATTAGATTTAAATTACTTCATTTTTAAGTGCCATAAAGGCAGTATGAATAAAACTCCTGATCACAGTGTGTATTTGTAGAATATCGCACATACTGAATGTTTATCACTTTGATAGATGTGCTCGGTTTAAGACTAAAGGGCTACACAGATATATTTGCATTTAGCAAATCTGACAGATGAATGTACTTAAGTGAATTAATGAAAAATGCTGTGTTCTCAAACTTTAAAATACTTAAGATTCATAAGTGCACATACATTGTTTTATTCTCAACTTTTTGCACTTTAATTGTCTCATGTCAGCAATTGTCTTATGTTTGTCCAACATGGTTTTATTACTTGCCAGGGAAAGGATTACTTATTCTGTGTACACTTCCTGAGATTTCAAAGTGACAACAGAGTCTGCACTTGCTGTCATTTACTGTAAATAGCTGGGAGCATATCTGTTCTACCACACACTGATTCCTGTCAGCCTCTCACCATGAAGCTGTGCACTTTGTTTGTCTGCATTTCTGCATGGAAACTGTTACTGACTGGCTTGTGTTAATTCAATGAAGTACTTCCATGGTAACATGTTTTCCTGTTTGAATTTTAATCAAACATGAGCCAGTCTTTTTTAGCCAGGGATGTGTTTTGGCTGTAAGAGTGGGTGCAGTGTTTTTGGCTCTGATCTGTAGCTGTTCCAGTGAATGCCATCAGATATTCACAGTGCCATCTCTGATGTCACAGCTTTCCATCCTCCTTGCCAGCTTCATCAGTTTTGACACAGAGAAATAGACTTGTGCGTTTGGGTCTCTGACAAATTACAGCAATACAATCTACAGTCCCTGAATAATTTAAC